>NC_080440.1:380471-750942 GCF_028018845.1 Melospiza georgiana | reverse complement strand
CATCCCTGCCACCAAACCTCACCTTGGCATCCCCTCCATGTGTGTCTGCTCCTCCTGGCCAATGGAGCATCCAGAGCTCCCTGTCCCTGGCTCCAAACCCCATCCAGCCTTGACCCAGAGCACGAAGCCTGGGAGATAAGGAGGAGTGTTCCTGTGGCAGGAGGCTGGGAATGCTGCCATGAAACACTGAGACGTAAATCAGGGTGGAAAGGAAGCACAACAGCTTTTATAGAACACTTCAGAGCCGTGTACTCATTAAATAACAAAGGGTTTTTTCTCTTAATACACTATTAACAAATTCCAAACCATCATATCTTTAAAAAATTGTCCTCCAGTCGAGTGGAAAGTGAACTAATGTGGGCTTAGAAAGAGGTTGGGAGTGCAACAAATTATAAATGCTTTCTACTTTATCAGCATTACGGAGTACTATTAATTTTAAAAATAGCTTCTAAAAACATACATGGCATACCATAATGGAGATGGCTGGGATTCAATACATCATCCTGATGACTCTTTCCACAGCAATGAGTTATGCAGACACTGCTTTGCAAATATGGTATGTACAGGCCGTGGGGAACCTTAAAAAAGGAATTTTGTCTTTGGGTTCAGGATGGGGCTGGGCTGGGATTCCCAGCAGGAGCACTCATGGAGGAGCTCAGTGTGATGGGATGCTGCTTCCCAGCACACCGTGTCCCTTCAGGAAATCCATCACCCCCACGAGCTGGGACGGGTCCCGCACCCTTTCTGAATGGTTAAAACGGAGATGTCAGTGGCAGGCGCTGTGTGACGGGGCAGCTCCTCTGGTGCTTGTGTGCCCAGGGCTTGGGCTGATTGGCACCAGCCCCTCCGGGTGTCTCTGCATGGTGAGGGGCAGTTTCCATGGCAAGGCTGCTTGTGTTGGCTGCCTGGAGCACAGGGACACACGAACCCAACTGGGGCCAGAAATGCGTTGGACAATCCCTGGGTAGCTGTAACTCACACTGGTTTGTTTGCTTGCCTTTTCCTGTCCCTCGGGCTGCTCAGCTCCTCACTCCCCTCCCGCAGCAGTTACAGACAGGGGGGCTCAGTGACCCTGTCCAGCCCCCAGGGCTGGGGTACAGCCCTCAGACTGCCAGGGGCACCTGGGCACCCCTAGCATGTCACTGCCCTGGCAGCAAGGATATTCCTTACAGAGCACGTGTGGGCTGCTTCCCTGCGTTCCCTGGTCCCATTTTCTCTTATTCAGTAACTTAGGACTATCCTTAATTTAATCACCATTTACTGGTTCCCTAATTCAACCCAAAAGACCAGAACTCATTGAAAGGCAGAAGATTCATTCTCTAAAGGAATTAGAATGATGGTCAAGCTGATAAGGTTGGTACGGTCACTTCTTTTCCTACTTTATCCCCGCTAAAAAATAAATGTTCCTACCTAGAAAGGGCAGACTGCACTTCCCCGAGTCCTGGGCTGTCCAACATCATTTCTGTGTGCATTCCCTCACCCCGCTCCCAGCCACGTCTCCTGGGCTGAGGAGCTCTTGTTGCCCTCTGGGGAAGGGGGAAATGAATCCATGTGTGCTGTGCCATCTCCATTATCCTGTTCTCACATGAAACCCATCCACAGCCCTTACATAACGCTGTCTCCTCCCTTGTTGCTGTGATTGTAGAGATAAATAATTCTGCTGGAGCAGTGCTGTGTGAAATCTTTACAATGACAGGTACAAGGAAATTCCTTTGCCCAGATTTACCTCCACAGGCTGCTGTGGAGCTCAGAGCTGTAAATCTGCTCCATCTGGGGCCAGGAGCCACATTCCAAACCCATGTTGTGAATGTGAGAGCGTGTCAGGCTGTGATGGATGGGCACACACACCGTGGGCACAGCCAGCCGGTGCCAGCCTGGCTTTCTTTCTTTCTTTCTTTCTTTCTTTCTTTCTTTCTTTCTTTCTTTCTTTCTTTCTTTCTTTCTTTCTTTCTTTCTTTCTTTCTTTCTTTCTTTCTTTCTTTCTTTCTTTCTTTCTTTCTTTCTTTCTCTCTTTCTCTCTTTCTCTCTTTCTTTCTCTCTCTCTTTCTCTCTTTCTCTCTTTCTCTCTTTCTCTCTTTCTCTCTTTCTCTCTTTCTTTCTCTCTCTCTTTCTCTCTTTCTTCTCTTTCTTTTCCATTCTTCTTTCTTTTCCTTTCTTTTCTTTTTCTTTCTTTTCTTTCCTTTCTTTCTTTTTCCTTCCACCCTCCATCTCCAGTTTTTCCCAGCACTTTATAAGTTTAAGGAGTTACCATGTGAAAGCAGGGGAGCAGAGCCTGACCCTGGCCTTTGGGCACCCCCAGGGCCACTGAACTGACCAAAAATAAGGGCCCCTGTTGGGAAGTGCCATTTCCAGCTGCCCAGTGCCATTTCCAGCTGCCCAGGTCAATTTCCAGCTGCCCAGTGCCATTTCCAGTTGTCCAGTGCCATTTCCAGCTGCCCAGGCCCTGTGGACACAGAGGGACCATGACCCTTCCATCCCAGGGCAGACCAGGGCAAAGCTCCTCGGGCAGCCCCAAGGCAAAGGAGGGAGAATCTGCCCCAGACAGGGAGAGTTCCAGCCCTGAGATCAAACAGTGACAGCCTCTGAGCCGAGCATGGAGAGATAAATGGGCTGGCAGCTGCTAAGGAGCAACAACCAGGTAATAAACGGGGTTAACACAAAATAATGGAGGGAGGGATGGACAGAAACATGGGCAGGTCCAGGTAATGTCAGAGGGGCTGCATGCCAGAGCTGGGACAGGCTCTGGGGACCCCCAGCTAGGCTGAGCCCCAGCCATGAGCCAGGCTGTGCTCCCAGAGGGGAACGATCAGCCCTGCCCTGCCCTGCCCTGCCGTGAATGGGACGCAAAGGCAATTGAAGAATTCCCTGCTCACAGTGAGCCCCTGCTGACCCAGCTGCTCCTGCTGCAGGGCCAGGTGTGGCACGGCTCCGCTGCTGAGGGGGCAGCAGGGGCAGCTTTGGGCTCACATCTGGGCTCACATCTGGGCTCACCTCAGGGTGGCATCCCTGGTGCAGAGGGTGGCAGAATCCCTGGGAGCTGCCCCTGCCCCTGCTGGCACAGCCAGGCCCTTCATGCCCACGTGCTCCGGCAGCCTGCGAGAACATTTGACAAACTCCAGCTAAACTATAGGGAAATAAATGCTTTCTTTTAAATCCATAGTTGTTTTTTGAACTTGCAAGCAGCCAGTTAAGCTGGATGGATTTAGAGGGGCCCTACAGTGTTTTTCTGTTGAAATACCAGATGATAAACACAATTTTTCTTGTGTCCCTGCAGAAACAAGACAGCCTGGGGTAACATGAAATGTTCCTTTACTTCCTTCTGACAATGGCCCATTTCTTCTTTTAGAGGATGATTAATATTTATTGCTACAGTAAATGGCAATTTAAATATACGGTGCAGCCCTGCAGGGTATCATTAATTTAAGGAAACAGGACACCTCCTATCAAACCACAACGGGTCCTTCTGCAGTGAAAAATGGGGGTGATCTGGCAGCCTTTCCAAAGGAGTCCCTGAGCCCGTTCCCAAGCAGCAGCAGATTGTTCCCATGGCCCTGGTGGCACACGGGCAATGCCCAGGTGAGGCACCTTTGTTACACACTGCCAGCAGCAGCAGAATGGCCAGAGAGTGGGAAACAGCCCCAGCATGAACATCCATGTGCTCCTCATAAAGGTTATGGGGAGAATTGCCCCATCCTGGTCCATCCTGGTTCATCCTGGTCCATCCTGATCCACCCTTGTCCATCCAGGTCCATCCTGATCCACCCTTGTCCATCCTGGTCCACCGTGGTCCATTCTGATCCACCCTGGTCCATCCTGATCCACCCTTGTCCATCCTGGTCCATCCCGGTCCATCCTGGTCCATTCTGATCCACCGTGGTCCATTCTGATCCACCCTGGTCCATCCTGATCCACCCTTGTCCATCCTGGTCCATTCTGATCCATCCTGGTCCACCCTGGTCCATTCTGATCCATCCCAGTCCATCCTGGTCCATCCTGGTCCATCCTGGTCCGTCCTGGTCCATCCCAGGGCTGTGGTGGGGGCAGCAGGACTGCTCTGTTTGTAAAAGGCCACTCGTAATTTCTTCCAAAAGAGGGTTTGCAGCTGGGAGCCAGGCCTTTGGGGCCAAGTTTCAGTGAAGAAGAGACTTTGCAGAGGAGGAATCTTTGTTTTCAACTCTTTTTCTCTTTGAGATTCCTGAGCTGTTTTCAGATGTGCCGTTTGGAAAGTTAAAAGAGGGCTCTTAGTGTCAAAATGAAAAACAGCTCAATCCATAAAACTACATGCCAGATGCTGAAGAGGAGCATCAGATAAGGTTAGTCCTCCTTTGCTAATGGTTCTATTTTTTAACTGCAATGATCTGCAAAATTACTTTTGTTACTTTTGCATTCTTGCATTTCTGAGATTTCTCCCTGGTGGTAAAGTTCCCAATGTCAAAACATTTCAGTCTTCAAAGACAGCTCCAAGACCCTGGCACAGACACACACAGAGGTGTCACAGACACAGCCATGGCTTTGTTGACCCGTGCTTTGAGTGCCCCATAAAGCACTGGGCGTTGGGTCAGGAGCTCTCTGTCATTTGTGGCTGAAGGATGGAGAGCCCCAGCACAACCCCTGCTGCTCCAGCAGAGCTGGATCCCGTGGCCATGTCAGCCACAGCTCCTCTTGATGTGCCCTGCCACCCTGCTCATCCCTCTGCCTGCAGCACCTCCGTCCTCCTATGCACCCTCCTCTTCCTCCTCCTCCTCCTCCTCATCCCTCTGCCTGCAGCACCTCCATCGTCTTCATTCCTCTGCCCCCAGCACCTCCACCCTGCTCATCCCTCTGCCCCCAGCACCTCCATCCTCCTATGCACCCTCCTCTTCCTCCTCCTCATCCCTCTGCCTGCAGCATCTCCATCGTCTTCATCCCTCTGCCCCCAGCACCTCCATCCTCCTACACACCCTCTTCATTCCTCTGCCTGCAGCACCTCCGTCCTGCTCATCCCCCCTGCCTCCTGCACCTCAGTGCTACTCCACTTCATCATCCCCATCACCTTCATCACCCCCATCACTCTCATCATCCCCAGCACCCTTCTGGCCCTGTGACTGGCCCGTGCCCTCCAGCAGCAGCTGCTGACCTTCAGCAGCCCAGGGGCTGAAGCACCCCTCACCCTGGGGTGCCCCTTCTGGCACATCTCCTCTTTTCTTTGTGTGCACCCACGGCTTTCTCAGGAGGTTTGGCGAGGAATCCTCCAGATTCAGCATCCTCCCTTCCCAGATTTGCCCTCCTGGCAGTGAGGCCAGCAGGACAGGGGATGCCAGCCCTGTGATGGAGGTGCCAGCCCTGGAACCTCCTCACACCAGGCACGGATGGTGCCGGGCACAGAGCTCTGCCCGTCTCAGAGCAGGATGGTCCCACAGCAGCCTGGGGATGGTCCCACATGTCCAGAGCAGCCTGGGGATGGTTCCATGGCCCCACAGCAGCCTGGGGATGGTTCCACATCTCCACAGCAGCCTGGGGATGGTCTCACAGCCCCACAGCAGCCTGGGGATGGTCCCACATCTCCAGAGCAGCCTGGGGATGGTCTCACAGCCCCAGGTGCCTGAGCACAGGAGCAGCTTCCCCTGCAAGCACAGGAGCACCTTCAGCCCAGGCTGCAGCACAGGAAGCCCTTGACTCAAAACTAAAGGGCACAGAGGTAATGAATCCATTTCTGCATGAACACTGTATTGCTCACTTTACAGACAGGCTCACAGAGCCCCAGCCTCTGCCTGCTCCGTGATTTCAAGCCCTTTACTCACTACAAATCATCTTTTGATGATGAAACCAACTGCGTAAACTTTGGAAGAAAGACCCTGCACGAATATGGCCAAATTAGGAAAGCCCTCCCACAACAGCTGTGCTCAAAACCACACGTATTGCTGGTTTATTTTTTAATCTACATCACTGCATCTATTTCTGACTACAAACAGGATGACTCATTTGATCACGACCAGTGAAAAAATTCTGTGTGTGTATCACCACAAAATATTTCTTAGAGTTGATGCAGTGTTTTCTTTCCTTCCTACTTCAGTCCTGTATCTCTGTAAATCGGCCACAGGCAAAAGCAGCCCATACAAAAATATAGGTTATCTTATTCAATATTTAATAGAAAAGGAGCTGCCTGGATTTAACTGGCCTTTGTCTGCCTTTTTGATTAGTTTCTTCCATTTATTTTCCTGTCATTTCCCTTTGATTGCTCTGCTCCAACTGGGGATCCAGGAGATGAAAATTTCTTCCAAAATATTTCAACCAAATCTGTAGCTTTACTACTACGTTCACGGAAGGGAGAAACACTTAACCGAAAGCAGCTGCAGAGCCGTATTTTCTACTTCATTTATCCCTTTATGTTTGTACAAAGGAGAAAAACTGAAAATTAGCCAAGAATGTAATAGCACAGATTCCCTCCTGGAAAACACGGCAGAGTGTGCAGGAATCCCTTTACCCACAGCGGCAGCCCCTGTTCCTGCAGCTCACAGAGGCTCCCAGAGGGGCAGCCCCATCCCAGGGCACCTGGGGAGGGCCCGGTGGCACCTCAGCGCTGCCGGGACAGCTTTGTGCCGATAAAAACCCGGCAGTGAATCAGCGGGAATAGCTGCCATCCCCATTCCCGTCAGCGAGCATCCCTGCCCGTCTGGGGCGAGTGCCGGGGACGGCTCCCGCAGGAATCAGCTGTGTTTAGTCACTGCATGGTTCTGTCCCTTCCTAGCGCCGAGCTAAGTTTAGCCCAGCCTCGTTACAGCCGTGATCCCCTGCTGGCCGCCGGCCCGGCCCGGCCCGGCTCGGCTCGGCTCGGCTCGGCTGCTCTGGGAGCCGCATGGAGAGCACCTCCCTGTGGAGCGCACCTCCGCCTCTTGGAGCACACCTCCACCTGGAGCACACCTCCACCTCCACCTGGAGCTCACCTCTCCTGGAGCTCACCTCCACCTCTTGGAGCACACCTCCACCTCTCCTGGAGCTCACCTCCACCTCTTGGAGCACACCTCCACCTGGAGCACACCTCTCTGGAGCTCACCTCTCTGGAGCTCACCTCTCCTGGATTTCACCTCTCCGGAGCTCATCTCTCTGGAGCTCACCTCTCTGGAGCTCACCTCTCTGGAGCTCACCTCCACCTCTCTGGAGCTCACCTCCGCCTCTTGGAGCACACCTCCACCTGGAGCTCACCTCTCTGGAACTCACCTCTCTGGAGCTCACCTCTCTGGAGCTCACCTCTCTGGAGCTCACCTCCACCTCTTGGAGCACACCTTCACCTGGAGCTCACCTCCACCTCTCTGGAGCTCACCTCCACCTCTCCTGGATTTCACCTCTCCTGGATTTCACCTCTCTGGACATGACCTCCCTCTCTCCCCACTGCCCGCTCTGCCCAGGCCTGCCAGGGCACTGCAGCTCCTTTCATCCCCAGGGACAGCACTCACAGCTGTTCATTGCTGTGTGTTGACAGGCTGAACCTCCAGGCACCTGGAAACTGAAACAGGGCCTGTGCCCTTGGGGTCCTTCTCATCTGCCCTGTGCCACTGTCACACCCTGCCCTGTGTCACTGTCACACCCTGCCCTGTGTCACTATCCTTTGCCCTGGTTTATCTATGCCAGCATCAATTACAGCTGCTCCAGATGTTCTTTTATTGCAAAAGGAAGCATCCAGAAGGGGCTTAACTCTTATTCTAGAGTTGGGTTTGTGCTGCTGGAAAGCCTTGGCTGCACAGGGAGTGCCCAGTCCTGCTCAGCACCTGGAGCTTTACAACTGCTGCTCGAAATGAAAACAACCCACAAATCCCCCCCCAGCTGTCCCTGTCACCTCCAACATCTGCTTAAAACAAAACCAACCCACAAATCCGCACCCCAGCTGTCCCTGTCACCTCCAACATCTGCTTAAAACAAAACCAACCCACAAATCCCCCCCCCAGCTGTCCCTGTCACCTCTAACATCTGCTTAAAACAAAACCAACCCACAAATCCCCCCCCAGCTGTCCCTGTCACCTCTAACATCCCCTGCTAGGTGGATTCCACACACACACACACAAAAACACCATTCCCTCCACACCTCCATCCCTCCATCCAGGGCATGAGCTGGGTTCCCTGTGAGCCTGGCAGGCCATGGGGACCTCCCTGCCACAGAGTCCCTGTGCTGGTGGCAGCGTGGCAGTGCCCTGCTCTGTCACCCCTGGGCCCTGCACAGTGTGCCCGCAGTGCTGCTGGCAGCGTGGCAGTGCCCCTGCTCGTGCCACCCGTGCCTCTGGCGCCCTGCAGTCCCTGGGTGAGTCCTTTCCTATGTCCCACGTGCGTGTGTGCCCTGGGAAAGGCAGATAATGTCACCCCATTGCCATGTCAAACCTCCCCAGGGCTGCCAAGCCCTTCAGGAGCTTGAAAAACAATATCCCTGTGCTGTTTGTTCTCTGTGCTCGCTCCCAGATGCCTCTGGAAGGTCAGCTTCAAACGCCCTCCCTGCGGGGACTTCATCCCTCCAGAATTTCTCCTCTGCCATTGCTTTTTAACCCAGATTTTTCTGAGGATGTTCCAATGCCTCTTCTAAAACTATTCAGACACTCACTGAGGGGCACATTCCTGCTGTCAAGAGGGGCTGCCAGCCCCAGGACCTTTGGCCTTTCTGCTGGAAAAGCATCTCCAGCTCCCTATGGCCCTGGGAGGTCGGGTTCCCAGTTCCCCTTCTCTGCAGGAATGCTGCGAGAAACTTCAGGAAAAAAGGAGGGAGAAATTAAATCAAGGAGAGTTCAGGATCTTTGTTTGGATTGCAGCTCTCAGGAGCCAGCTCTGAGCTGGGGCTGTGCTCCTGGGTCACAGCTCACAGCAGGCAGTGCACCCTGGTCTCTGTTGTTTCAGGTTTTCCTGGACTCAGCACAAGGAGCAAGGGAGGATGGCCGGGATCGGTGGGAATGGGGAACAGGGCAGAGAGCAGGAGCGTGTGGAGCCTCCCTCCCTCCCTCACCTGCACAAAGGGGCTTTGTGCTGCACCTCCCGGCCTCAGCAGGGGCAGGCAGGAATGTTTGCTGGAGCAGGCAGGAATGTTTGCTAAAGCAGTAAAGACCTCACCAATCCATGAAAAAAAAAAAAACCCAAAATACAAAAGGCAATAGATTGTCATTCAGTGCTCAACACACATTGAAATAACACGAGAAACGTGGGTTTGGACAGTTTCTTCTGCTAAAAACATTCCGTGTCTGTCTGATGTGATAAACTGCCCCAGCACATTCCTGTCTGATTCGGAAATCCATTTCCCTGTGCTCGGTGTCAGCCATGCCTGGGATGGGAGTGTGGTGGGACAGAGGGACAGAGGGACAGAGGGACTGGGGACAGAGGGACAGTCCCAGGCCAGCCACAACAGGCAGCTTGGCTGGAGAGCCAGGGACTGCCAGTGCTTGGGTACCCCAAACCATCAGCCCCATCCCTGCCCACAGCCCTTTCTGGCACTGCTGCTTTGGGGCAGGAACATTTACCAATTCCATTCTTGCTTGCCCTCTTTTTTAAGCCCCAGGGACTGTGCTGCCCGAGCACAGAATCTCAGATTTGATTATTGAACAGGATGACCTTTACTCAGTTCCATCCTCCCTGCGTGGGCAGGGACACCTTCCACTATCCCAGGTTATTCTGAGTCCCGTCCAGCCTGGCCTTGGGCACTGCCAGGGATGCAGGGGCAGCCCCAGCTGCTCTGGGCACCTGTGCCAGGGCTGCCCACCCTCACAGGGAACAATTCCTCTGCAGTGTCGCATCTCCCCACGCCCTCTCTGAGGCCATTTTCCCCATCCCCGTCCCCATCCCTGTCCCCATTCCCATTCCCATTCCCATCCCCATCCCTGTCCCTGTCCCTCTGTCCCCGCCGCGGCCACGCCCCCCTGAGCTTCCCCGCTCGCCATTGGCCAGGAAAGTTTCGGGGCGGTCCCGGATTGGCTGAGAGCGGCGCGCGGCCGCCGCGCCCGCCAATGAAAGGCGGCGCTCGGGCAGCGCGAGCGGCGGCGGCGCGGGAGCGGCGGAGCGGCCGAGCGGCCGGAGGTGAGTGAGGGGCACGGACCGGGGGGACAGCGGGACAGAGCGGGGACAGCGGGACAGAGCGGGGACAGCGGGACAGAGCGGGGACAGCGGGAATGATCGTGATCCCCGTGCCGGGACAGCGGGAATGATCCTCATCCCCGTGCCGGGACAGCGGGAATGATCGTGATCCCCGTGCCGGGACAGCCGCGAACAGCCCCGGGACAGCGGGAATGATCCTCATCCCTGTGCCGGGACAGCGGGAATGATCCCTATCCCCGTGCCGGGACAGCCGCGAACAGCCCCGGGACAGCGGGAATGATCGTGATCCCCGTGCCGGGACAGCGGGAATGATCGTGATCCCCGTGCCGGGACAGCCCGCGAACAGCCCCGGGACAGCGGGAATGATCCCCATCCCCGTGCCGGGACAGCCGCGAACAGCCCCGGGACAGCGGGAATGATCCCCATCCCCGTGCCGGGACAGCCCAGGGGACAGCGGTGTCGGGGGACAGCGGCAATGATCGCCATTCCCGGGACGGGACAGCCCCGGTACAGCGGGAACCATCCTGATCTCCGTGCCGGGACACCGGGAAACATTCCGATCCCTGTCCCGGGACAGCCCCGGAGCGATCCCGATCCCTGTCCCGGCACACCGGGAGCGATCCCGATCCCTGTCCCGGGACAGCCCGTGGGACACCGGGAGCGATCCCGATCCCTGTCGAGGCACACCGGGAGCGATCCCGATCCCTGTCCCGGGACAGCCCGTGGGACACCGGGAGCGATCCCGATCCCTGTCCCGGGACAGCCCCGGAGCGATCCCAATCCCTGTCCCGGGACAGCCCCGGAGCGATCCCGATCCCCGTCCCGGGACAGCCCGTGGGACACCGGGAGCGATCCCGATCCCTGTCGGGGCACACCGGGAGCGATCCCGATCCCTGTCCCGGGGCACGACGGTACCGATCCCCGCGCCCGAAGATGCCCGGGCGCAGCGGGCGCGCCGCGGGCACCGCACGGCTCAGGGAGCCCGGGGTTACTCCCGGTATCCCTCATCTCCGGCTGTGCTGCCCTCGCAGTGCGAGCCGGGGCACGGAGCCCACCGCTCTGCCCTCCTCCCTGCCCTTCGGGGCACCCAGAGCGCTCTGTGCCCGCCCGGTGCTCATTCCGGTGCCAAAATCGCTGCAGCGACGCGTCTGCGGGCAGGGCAGCGGTTTGCGGTGTGAACGAGCCCGTGAGCGGCACAGCCGGGCTGGGCTCTGGGAACGCAGGGAGGGAGGGAGGCGGGGAGGGCCTCGTCCCCTCGCAGACCCTGTGCAGCGTCGGCTCCGAGAGACGCCGGCCCTTCCTCCCGCAGTGTCCCGCTGCCCTGGCGCTGAGCTCTGCGAGGGGTTCTGGCTGCCGGGCCGGAGCCAAGCGGGCAATGGCAGCAGCTGCTCCCGTCACCTTCAGTTCAGTGAGTTCAGCGGCCCGTGTGATGCCATCTCCCCGGGCAGTGCCCTGGGGCACCCCAGACCCTGCCCCGGGGGGTCGCTGCCCTCTGCCATGGGGTATTTGGGCAGTGCTGGCCGTGGGGCCACCCTGCCTGTCAGGCTGGGCAGGTCAGCCTGGCTGTTCCTGAGCTGGAGCACCTTCTGGCCCGCTGGGTTGGAGCTGAGCCGCTGCTGATGCCAAGGAAAACTTACCCGGTGTTACTGCGAGCTTTAACTGGTGTCACCGTGAGCCTTACCTGGTGTTAGTGTGAGCCTTACCCGGTGTTACTGCGAGCTTTAACTGGTGTTAGTGTGAGCCTTACCCGGTGTCACCGTGAGCCTTACCCGGTGTCAGTGTGAGCCTTACCCGGTGTTACCGTGAGCCTTACCTGGTGTCAGTGTGAGCCTTACCCGGTGTCACCATGAGCTTTGCCTGGTGTCACCGTGAGTTTTACCCTGTGTCACCGTGAGCTTTGCCCGGTGTCAGTGTGAGCCTTACCCGGTGTCACCGAGAGCTTTACCCGGTGTCAGTGTGAGCCTTACCTGGTGTTAGTGTGAGCCTTACCCTGTGTTACCGTGAGCCTTACCCGGTGTCAGTGTGAGCCTTACCCGGTGTTACCGTGAGCCTTACCTGGTGTCAGTGTGAGCCTTACCCGGTGTCACCGTGAGCTGGCTGCTCTGGCAGGGGTAGCCGGGCACAGGTTGGTGTTTGGCAGCAGGAGCTGCTGTCTGTGTGACCCACAGATGCTGGGCTGGGTTCCTCAGCACCCCCTGCCCTGCTCTCGTCACATACACGATGCTTCCAGGTGGGACTGGGGCACTCAGGATTCCTCCTTCCCTGTGTGCTGCTCTGTTGGGGACAGTCAGTGCTGGCTGGCAGGGCCAGGCACCCCCGTGTGGCCCTGTCCCAGCAGGAGTGGTCAGGGTTTGGTGGGACCTGCTGGAGGGACCTGCTGCTGTGTCACCCCAGGCTCAGAGCAATGTCCTCTCCCAGCAGGTCCCTGCTGCTGTGTCACCCCAGGCTCAGAGCAATGTCCTCCCCCAGCAGGTCCCTGCTGCTGGCACCTCAGCATGTCCACGGGTCCTGGCTGCCGTGGGGAGGGCACCTTTGGGTGCCAGCTGCAGCCCTCGGGAAGCTCCTGCCAGGCGCTGAGCGGGGATGGATCCCACAGGAGTGGGAATGGAGCCCTTTCTCCAGGCTGCTGCTGGGCTGTGGTCAGGCTGGCCCTGGCAGCAGCTCAATCCCTGCCTTGTCTGGACAAGGGGGCTCTGAGGGGCCCAGCTCTGCCAGCAGCCCCAGGACAGCAGGGAGGGCTGAGCAAATCCCTGCTGTGGCATGAGCCCTGGTGAAGCTGTGTCTGCACTGCAGCCGTCTCCCAGGAGCCTCTCAAGCATCACCTGCAGGGGATGCAGCAGGGAGGGCTCACAGTGCACCCCAAAAACGCTTCTGAATGCAGAAAGCATCAGAGACTTCCCAAAATGTGCAGCTGGACGCTCAGCTCCCATTGGGGAAGGGCCAAGGACAAGATGTCACCTTCATGTCACTTAAACCAGAGGCAGTGGCACGGCGGGCAGTGAAGGTGCATTCTGCTGGGGACCCTCGCTGTGGGCAGGGCGTGCCAGGCTCTGCACAGCTCTGCACAGCTCTGCTGCCTGTCCCTTCTCACCTGGACACTGCAGGGGGAAACAGACATGCCAGCTAGCTTGTACTTCAGAAGGGATGTGAAATGACATAATGAAAACAAGGAAGGAGAACAATGCAGACGCTGTATCAGTGTCTGCATAATCGACGTCCCTACATTAATGGGTGTCTCTGCAGCAGACGGCTGTTTCATTTCCTGAATCCTAAGGCGGGCACTTTTTCTGGGCATGGTGTGGAATACTGTCAAGTTTTAATTTAGCTTGGCAGTGTCACACAGCCAGTCTGAGCAAGTCGGGGAAGGCAAGTCTGGAACTCATTAGAGCTTGTCGCGAGGCCCCGAAAATTTGATTTTCAATCACTGTTGGGTTTAATTATTGTTGATGTCTTGCCTAGAGTATTCTGGGATTCTTTCTGAGGAAATTAAAGCAGCATGAGTGGGAGAGCGTTCTGTTTGGCACGGGGCTTGTTTAGATTAAATTGTAGTGGAGAGTTGGAGCCCAGAGCAGGGAGAAGGCGATGGCTGGCACGGCGTGAGGGCTGGAGCGGGCCCAGCTGGCCAGGCAGCCCCGGGGCTTGTGTACTGTTCTCACTAAACTCTGTCCCTCTTGTCAGAACAAAATAACCCACCAAGCTAAAAGCACCCGTCTGAGCCAAGGTAAAGTTTACTCAGTTAATACAAATTTTAACTTTTTCTTCCTTGGGTTCTCCACGTGGGACTGGCAAACACCCGAAGCATCCTGCAGGACACGGAGCAGGGCTGCTGTGGCAGGGCTAAATGGGCTCCAGGGTATGCTCTGGGGGGCTTGGTGCCTCAGGGAGAGGCAGGAGCTCCCTCTTGATCGGCAAACCCCGGGTGCTTGAAGCCCTCTGCAGGTGTGTGCAGATGTGGATCTTAATGGAGAAACCTGCTCTGGGCTGGTATTTATAGACAGAGAATCATAAAGCAGCACAGGGGTTAAAGACCTTATTTTGGGACTTGGAGCCAGAGCTAAGCAGAGTCCAATGAAATGCAATTTACGAATTACAAAATCCCTCTGGTCCTGCAGAGAGGCAGTGTCTGGAGTATTTGCTTAGGCTGGGGATTTTCTCCTTTTTTAAAGGAGGAAATACTGTATTTCAGCCATGCAGGAAAGGCAGTGCTCAGATGTCCCATCCTGGAGCTACTGTTCCGTTTGGAGATGGGGCTCAGAGAAAGGGGAGTGTGTCCTGGCAGCTATTTGCAGTTTTGGAGAGCTGAGGTTCCCTAGTGCTGGCACCAGCCTGATACCATCTCACCTACCCCCAGCACCCACCCCGTGGCTTGGTCACACCAGGTGGGCACAGGAGGGTGAATTCTCCCCAGAGCATCCCGGTGGCTGCCAGTGTTTGGGGTGGCACAGTCCCTCAGCTCCTGCCGTGGCTTCAGGGCAGCCACAAGGTTCTGTTTGTGTGCTCCTTCTGGAGCCCTCCAGACCCCCTCCCTTTGTGTCCAGCCTGTGTGAGGCTGTGGGGCTCGGGGCTGCTGCAGTGCAGGAAGGGTGGGCACAGGGGAGGGGGCCCTGTTCCCTCCACCAGAGACCCTTCTCCTGCTGCTGAGAGGGTATTTAGCCCTAGGTCAGTGGTTATGTGGAGGTTTGGTGGAGGCAGCTCCTGTCAGTGTCCTGAGGGCTCCCCATTCCCAGGGGCATCCAGAACCTTCTCCCCAGGTGGGAGATGGGGAGCACCCCACTGGCCGGGCAGGTCACTGCAGAGCACCCTGAGAGCCTTACCTGGGTGCTCTGGGACTCAGCACATCTGCTGGTTCATCAGCTTTGGGGGGCTCTTCCCGTTCCAGACACTTCCTCACATCTTGCTTTGGGTTTATAATTAAGTCCAAGTATCTGAAGCACTGTCTGGCTTTGTGAAAAAATCTGATTTTTCAGCATTTGCCCTTCTCTTATCATTAATTCACACATTGTTAGTGAAGAAAGGAATGCTGCCAGCTATGTGCTCTTGGAAGAGGGAGCTATTTGCAGAGGCCTGGTTGTTGGAGCTCTGTCATCCTGTGGGCTGGGATCTGGCAGCTCCATTGAAATAGTTTCCTTCATTATCAGTGCCTTTACCTGCTCTTTATGTTGCTAAAATGAAAGGCAGCAAACTTCTTACTCTGCAGAGTTTAATACAATAAGTGCTTCCAGTATTCCAGATGATATCAACCCATTCACTGATGCCTGAAATAAATCCAATAGAGAGAATTTGGGATGAAGGACAGCCTTTTGTAAGGGAACTTTTTTCCTGTGACTGTGGTAATTGGGATAACGCTTGCTTGGAATCTGGCAGGGAAACAAATTGCTTGCAGGTCATGATTACAATGGATGTTTTCTATGAAAATGAGAAGAAAATAAATCAAAACATCCCTTTGCTGTTCTCAGAGCTGCGGTGGTGAATGTGTTCATTGGTTAATGCACGTCTGGCTGCTTGCCTCGCTCAGAGTTATTCCCCTTGCAGTCAAGGAGCCTCTCCTGAGACCCAGAGCAGCCCCCAGTGTCCCACCCGAGCTCAGGGGACGTTTGGGCTGCTCTGTGCCAGCACTGGGAGCTGGTTCTGAGCTGGCCCTCACCAGACACTGGGTGCAGTCATGGAAGGTGTCAGCTTAAGGTCCCTCGCAACCCAAACCCTTCTGTTTGCTGGTCATCAGCAGCAAGGGAAGAGTTCAGCCAAATGGCCAACATGTGAGCTGGAGCATGCAGCATTCCCTTGGATGTAAACCCCTGCACCCTCCAGTTACTGGAAATCCAGCAGGAAGTTTGAGCTGGCCCCAAATCCATCAGGAAGTTTGAGCTGGCCCCAAATCCAGCAGGAAGTTTGAGCCGGCCCCAAATCCATCAGGAAGTTTGAGCCAGCCCCAAGTCCTTAAGGAAGTTTGAGCTGGCCCCAAGTCCTTATGGAATTTTGAGCTAGCCCACTGTTATTATGCAAGCTTAGCTCCATTATAGTCAAATCATGACAACAAATGATCTGCTCTCCATCCCATCCCTCAGCAATTGTGCTGAGCAGACTGGTCCCACCCATGTGAATATTGTGTGGCTTTCCCCGTTCCTTTGTTCATGGGTCTGGTTCAGAGTTAGCTGTAAATCTCCAAAACTCAGTGCAGCTGGAGGAACCCCCCAAGGGGCTCTGGAGGTCTCTCAGCCTCCCTGGAGCTCTCTCCTGCCACGCTGGGATGGAGGGCAGGGTGTCTGGTGCTGCAGGAAGGGTTGGATGGAGCCTGCCTGGCCACTGGGGAGCACGGGCTGTGGGGAGAGGTGAAACGAGGACCTCAGCTCTGAAGGGCTGTTGTGAACTTGGAGTAACTTTTTGGAAACCAGCTTTTCCTCTTCCCTCCCTAAAAAGGAGGGGAAAACATACTTGAGGTGGTTACGTGTCTCCAGCACCATTTCGGTCTCCAAATAGGGTGTTGTGCAATAAATGCTTTTGGGATCCAGAAGCCTCTGTGGAAGCAGCAGGGCCCCCTTTGCCAGCCCCTCCTGGGCCTGTGGCTGTGGCACTGTGTCCCCAAAGCCCTTTGGGGGCTGGAGAGCCGTGGGTGGCTCAGGCAGCAGTGCCAGGATGGGGGACTGCCATGGGACACCCTTGGCACTGCCAGGACCTGCCCTGGTGCCACTCGTGCTCTGCTGGCACCGGGCACAGCTCGCAGAGAGAGCCGAGTCCTGTGTGTCCCCTGCTGCCCCTGGGGGTGTGCTGGGGTGTTCTAGAGGTGTGCTGGGTCCTCCATGGTCCTGGACTAACCACCACGCTGGCCAAGCTTGCTGAAACTCTGAACGTGACTTCAGGTCTGTGCTCCACAGGTTCTGCTGCCCCTGGGGACAGTCCCTGGCTCCAAACCCAGCAAACCCAATCTGTCAGACTGGTTTCAGCAGAGCCTTTGGCAAAGGGTCCTTGGCTGGGCTGGGCTGGGCTGGCCAGAAGGTGACAGAAGCAGACCCCTGTGGGGTCTCAGCTGAGCAGCAAACAGAGCAGGCTGTGCAGCTGCAGCCCGACCTGCTCAGAGCTCCTGGCCAGGGCTCCATGTCACCAGACCTGCCAGGGAAGCTCAGTGCTCCTTTCCAGAGGAGTCCTCAAGCTCTGGAGCAAGCTGGGGCTGTGTTTGGGTTCTTTCCTTGTCACTTGTCCCTCCAGGCTCTCCATTTCCAGCTGCTCAGCGACTGATGGCCGTGCCCTTGGCTGGTGTAGCAGCAACCCATGGCATGACTGGTGTGCTCCTGACGCTGCTCAGCAATGTTTCTGTGGGTAGGACAGCCTCGATTTCCTATCATTTCACTACCCAAGAATTTCCTCTGCCCTGACTTGCTTTCTGTCTTCTAGCAGCAAGAATGCTGTGAGGCACAGAAAGCCAAAACAGAAATCTTGCAAGGAGCGTCTATCTGGTCCTGGTGAGCAGGATTTGCTTTTCTTCAGCCAGTTTGTTGACACAGGCCTGGTTTTGGGGTTTTGGCACTTTTTTAAAGCATTACAAATGTCTCCAAACCTTTTTTGTTAAGGTGATGCCAAAGTTCAGCTGCGCTTCTCGGATGGGCTTGGGCATAGGTGGAGCCTGGGACAGAGCATTTGTTTCACATTATCTCACCGGCTTTGGGGTTTTTGCAGTGTCTTGCATAATTTTTGCACAGAAATCTCCTTTTATGCCGATGTGAGGAGCTGCAGCAGAGCGTGAGGAGCAGCTCAGTGCCTGGGCAGGACGTGCAGTGCCCGGGCACTGGCGCCTGTTGTGTCTGGCCCTGCACAGGGACGGGAGTGAGAGTGGCTCAGCTCTCCCTTCTGGAGGAGTGAGGAGAGCACTGTCCTCCAGACAGAGCCTGCCTGGCCTGTCAGAGCCTCCGGAGCTGCTGGCCCCAGTGTCTGAGCTTGCTGGGCACCCCAGGGCTGTGAGTTCCTGCCCTGGCACTGCCCTGTGCCAGCTTGTCCGGGGAGCTGCCTGTGCTGCTGGGCACACTTCTCCCTGTGCCCTTCCCCTTGAGTGAATGAGCCTTTCCCAAAGGAGTTTATTTAATCCAGATGTTTGTATCTTAGATAAACCACCACTTGCAGTCCCTTGCTGATGCTCAGCTCCTGTTTGACTCACTAAGATCGGAGCCAGCTAAAGCCCAGCAGTTTGTGGTACCTGGGACAGGGCTGGGAGTGCTGTGTGGGAATCCTGCGTCTGTCTGTCCTGCACAGCTGGCACAGGAGGAAGAGGAGCTGCAGCATCATCACTGGGTTTGCCCCTGAGCAAGATTCAGAGCCTGGGTCAGCCCAAGGACCCCATGGGTCCCTGCTGGGGAGCGGCAGCTGCTCTTTGCCTCAGTCCTTTCCCTGCTCTCGGTCCCTCCCTTTGAAATTAGCCTCTTGTGATTTAAATAGTGCATGATGTTGCACTGCAGGACTGTGGCAAGGCAGAGAGTGCAGGGACTGCAGCCATGGGCAGGTGCCACTCTGGGCGCCTCCACAGCCTCACCCTGCTCTGCTGAGCCTCTCCTGGGCCAGCTGGAGGAGGATCCCCGTGGGTCCCTCCCAGGGCAGATATTCTGAGAGTCTGACAGGCTCCCAGTGTGTGTGCACAACTGAAGAGTCAGGTGCTAGAACAAGCTCCTGCCTCGAGGGAGATAAGGACCTTTCACAAAATCTGATCACTGGCCCCAGAAAGGCTGGGAGCCGTGGGCCCTGTGTGTGCCACAACCCTGATGGGAAGGGCAATCTGTGGTGGGCACAGTGGTCAGAACCTGCCCAGCCCTGACACGTGGCTGTCCCTCCTGGGGCTGGGGGTGCTGGGGGTGCTGGGGGCTGATCCCTGGCTGCAGGGGCTGGGGGTGCTGAGCTGGGCTCACTCCCCTGGTGCTGCACTGCTCCTGCTGGGCTTGGCACCGTCCCTGCTTCCCCTCAGCTCGTTTTTCCAGGGAACAAGCGTGTCTTTCAGGCAGGAGCCTGACAGCTCCTGTGTAAACATCCAGGCTGAGATAAATTCGGCGTCTGCTGGTGTCACCTTGCCCTGGTGCCTCCTGCAGCACTTTGTTTTTGTCTCCTGCAGTATCCTGCTGCGCTCCTCACGCTCAAAAAGCCACGTTTGATAAATCCACGGGGCAGGCAGGAAATAGGTTTGTTCTCCAATGTTATGGCTCCTGGTGTGGGTTTTTGCTCGTCTTCGTCCCGTTGGGAGGTTGTTAGGATGTCTCTGCAGCAGTGATCACCCAAGGATGGGTGCTGTTTTGCAGATGTCGGGGAGCCAGCCGCAGGTGGGAAGAGGCGCGCCCTGCCTGCGCTGCCCCAGCTGTGTGTGTGCTGCCCCAGCTGTGTGTGTGCTGCTGCAGCTGTGTGTGCTGCTGCAGCTGTGTGTGCTGCTGCAGCTGTGTGCACTGCTGCAGCTGTGTGTGCGCCGCTCCAGCTGTGTGTGTGCCGCTCCAGCTGTGCACTGCTCCAGCTGTGTGTGTGCTGCTCCAGCTGTGTGCGCTGCTCCAGCTGTGCGTGTGCCGCTCCAGCTGTGTGTGTGCTGCCCCAGCTGTGTGTGTGCCGCTCCAGCTGTGCGTGTGCCGCTCCAGCTGTGTGTGCTGCTCCAGCTGTGTGTGCTGCCCCAGCTGTGTGTGTGCCGCTCCAGCTGTGTCTGCTGCTCCAGCTGTGTGTGCTGTTTTGCAGATGTCGGGGAGCCAGCCGCAGGTGGGAAGAGGCGCGCCCTGCCTGCGCTGCTCCAGCTGTGTGTGCTGCTGCAGCTGTGGGTGTACCGCTCCAGCTGTGTGTGCTGCTCCAGCTGTGCGTGTGCTGCCCCAGCTGTGCGTGTGCTGCCCCAGCTGTGTGTCTGCCGCTCCAGCTGTGTGTGCGCCCCTCCAGCTGTGCGCTGCTCCAGCTGTGTGTGCTGTTTTGCAGATGTCGGGGAGCCAGCCGCAGGTGGGAAGAGGCGCGCCCTGCCTGCGCTGCTCCAGCTGTGTGTGCTGCTGCAGCTGTGGGTGTACCGCTCCAGCTGTGTGTGCTGCTCCAGCTGTGCGTGTGCTGCCCCAGCTGTGCGTGTGCTGCCCCAGCTGTGTGTCTGCCGCTCCAGCTGTGTGTGCGCCCCTCCAGCTGTGCGCTGCTCCAGCTGTGTGTGCTGTTTTGCAGATGTCGGGGAGCCAGCCGCAGGTGGGAAGAGGCGCGCCCTGCCTGCGCTGCTCCAGCTGTGTGTGTGCCGCTCCAGCTGTGTCTGCCGCTCCAGCTGTGTGTGCACTGCTCCAGCTGTGTGTGCACTGCTCCAGCTGTGTGTGTGCCGCTCCAGCTGTGCGTGTGATGCTCCAGCTGTGTGCTGTTTTGCAGATGTCGGGGAGCCAGCCGCAGGTGGGAAGAGGCGCGCCCTGCCTGCGCTGCCGGGGGCTGTGCACGGGCTTCGAGCCGCACTCCTGGAGGTAACGTTGGTCCTGCCTGATCCTGCCTGAATGGGGCTGCTGCTGACACAACACCTTGTAGTGATGCTTCATTCCCAGTTTTTCCCCCTAAAACCACAGATTTGGGTAAAGAGCCCCTGATAGCAGCAGCACACCAGGACAGTGCCCAGCTCAGGGCAGGGCCTGCTCCCTGCTCCTGCAGGACAGCAAAGGGGCTGTGAGATGGAATGCAGACATCCAGATGTCGCTCATTAAAAGAGAATTATTGCCCTCTGAGCTGCCTCACAAACACTGGGCTCCTCTGTGCTCTGGGGAGCCCCCCAGCGTGCTGGGCCCGTGGTGGTGGGGCAGGGAGGCAGTGGTCCAGCTGTGCTGCTGCAGCTGGAATGCCTGGGATGCCTTCAGCTCCGCTTGTGATACCTCAGCTGTGTGAAATCCAAACTTTAAAGCACTCATTTGGTGGAAGTACAGCCATTTTTTTTATTGACTCCATTAAAGGCTGGCTGGACTCATTCTTACTCCAAGATCCTGCTGAAATCCTCGGGGTTGTGTCAGAGTTACTTTGCCCCTTTTGCTATTAGTGTTTGATGGCAGTGCTGGCCACCAGAGTGTCCTTAGACACTTGTCTGTGTGATTTATACCCATTATCATTCAAATTACAGTCAATTAAGCATCAGTTCCTTCCAGCAGTCCCTTTTTTAATGGCATGTAAAGATTCATAATAGGCAAGGCTAGTGCTGGTCTGTTGGAATCTGGTGAGGAGAATTATCTCCAATCTCGTGATGCTTGAAGGGGTTTCCAGAGTTCAGGGGAAGAAGCAGCTCCTTGTGGGTGGGAGACAGCAGATTTTGCATTGCCAGGACACAGGGAATGTGCCAGACACACTGTCAGAGGGCAAGGATGGATGGAATATTAGGAATTGTTCCCTGGAGGGTGGGCAGGCCCTGGATCCCTGGCAGTGCCCAAGGCCAGGTTGGACACTGTGGCTGGAGCACCTGGGACGGTGGGAGGTGTCCCTGCCATGGCAGGGTGGCACTGGGTGGGATTTGGGGTCCCTCCCAACCCAACCAACCCATCCCATTCCCCCCCGAGCCTTTTGTCCGTGCCACGAGCCCAGGCAGTGCGTGCCCCTGGGCAGAGGCTGGCAGCCCGTGCCCAGCTCACCCTGGGCGCTCTCTCGGGCTCTCCCAGGAAGATCTGCAAGTCGTGCAAGTGCAGCCAGGAGGAGCACGGGCCGAGCTCGGAGCTGGACGATGACCGCAAGGTCGGGCGGCTGCTGGCGGGCTCCCGGCACGCCTCGCTCACGGCCCGGCTCAAGGGCGGCGACGGCGCCCGCGTCTACAAGAGGAACCGCATGATCGTCACCAACCCCAACATCTCGGGCAAGGACCCCACCTTCGACACCATCACCTACGAGTGGGCTCCCCCCGGCCTCACCCAGAAGCTGGTAAGGGCACCCGGGGGGCTGGGAGCAGAGCTGTGCCCTGCAAGGGGGTTATGGGCAGGAACGGGAACCCGCGTGTGCCTCGGGGAGCAGAGGGTGCAGAGCACTCGTGTTTGGAGCACTGTCAGTCAGCAGAGCAGGTGGGAGAGGGGGATGGAATGCCTTTGGGGTTTATGGGTTTGTTTACATTTCTAGGAGAAGCCTTAATGGATTTTACAACTAGAAAGCTCTTAGTCTTTTGGTAAAGCCCATCTGCAGTAAAAGCATGGCTGGGGAGAGATCCCATCCCTGCTGCCCTGTGCAGCCCATGCCTGCTCCAAAGCCCCAGGCTGGATGTAAGAATGACTCCTCCAGGCCTTCTGGGGGTGTCTGGGCTGGGCACGCAGAGGAGCAGGAGTGGGGCTGGTGGGCAGCTGGGTGGTTGTGCCCCAGGGCTCCTCCTCTCCTGCTCTCAGAGAGCATCCTGTGCTGCTGGAGGAGTCCTTGCCTGGGGAGTGGGCTCGCAGGCCCATTCCCGGGGTCCCTCACAGTCCCTCTGATGAAGAACAGCAGCCCAGCCGTGTTCCAGCAGCCTTGAGGAGCTTCCTGCCCCAGGAGCAGGGGTGGGAGGGCTCCCCGTGCCCGGGTGTGAGCCCGGTGAGAGCTGAGCTCAGTGCCTGAGAGCTCCTGCCTGCAGCTCTGCCCACTGCTGCTCCCTGCAGCACCACTCTCATCTCAGCCCTGGAGCTGGGCATTTCTTCCTTACAGTTTAAGCATAATCTGGTCCAAATCAAAACAGTGTTATAAAGAGAGCTCAGTGTAAAAAGGTGAGATAGGGAGTGTGGTCCCCTTCCGAGGGCTGGATTCAAAACCAAGCCCCCAGCCCAGCTCCACCTCCCTGCCATGCCTGGTTTCCATCTGGACCAGCTGTGTGGGAAGGGGTGGAAGTGGTTTTCAGCATGGGGAAGTGGGAGCCAGCAGAGCATTTCTTGTGGGAAAGCCTTTAGCTGGCTTTTCACTGTGCTGTGGTGTAAAACCTTCTGGGTGCCATTGTTAGGAGTGAGCAGTGAAGAGCTTCTGCTCCTCAAATGAAACAAATAGCTGCAAGCTAGTGATACCAATCAACAAAAAAAGCTGCTGAAAATGCAACCAGAGATCTTTTAAAAGAAGAATTTGGGATATAGGTGTGAAAGTCCAGCTACAGCCAGACTGGTTAATTTGGCTTAAAGCCAGTTGTCCTGAGGGCTTGGACAGGCTGGGTTGGGGCTGAGCTGTGCGCTGGGGATGCTTCATCAAGGCCCTTCCCTTCCCTTCCCTTCCCTTCCCTTCCCTTCCCTTCCCTTCCCTTCCCTTCCCTTCCCTTCCCTTCCCTTCCCTTCCCTTCCCTTCCCTTCCCTTCCCTTCCCTTCCCTTCCCTTCCCTTCCCTTCCCTTCCCTTCCCTTCCCTTCCCTTCCCTTCCCCCCAGCCCAGTCCCACACTCCTGATGGCGGAGGTTTAAAAACTTTATGAAAGTTTTTGGTCTCTTTATGGTGCCAGGACAGGCTGGAATGGCTCTTGGTTCAAGTAAACAAGGAGCAGGAGCTTTGGAGACAACCTTGATAAATTCTGGCTGGCAGATCAGCTTGACAAGCTTTGGGCAGAGGTGTTGGATGTCAGCCACTCTGGGGATGGTTTCAAAGGTTCTTGTGCCAGAAGGCTGTTAGTGCACAACTGCCTGGCTCCAGGGCTTTCCTCCTCAAGGCAGGCTGCAAACCTGGGACCCTTTTCACCTTGTTTTGCTGAAGTGGACGGTCAATAACAGGAGGAAGTTCAGAGCATTCTTGTTAAGCCGTGCCTGCAGAAGTCATGAACCAGATACTTAGGTCCTTGGAGACAGGGAGAAGAACAGATCATAAAAAAGCCCCAAGATCCAGTGGTGAGCAGTGAAAACTAAAATGCTCTTCCTCCAAATTACCTGCACTCAGGCAGCATAGTGAAGCACTGGCCATAACAATAAGTGATAGCAGCAGATGTAGAAACTTCTTATTCTTCATGGCAGTTTTTGGTGTCAGGTTGGACTTTTTGGACTTTTTCCCCCAATCTTTTCTCTGGACACATTTTTTATTGACATCTGCAATTATAACTTCAAGCATTCCCTTGAAATCTCACTGCCTGTCTGGGCAGATACTGCAACCTGCCCCTGAGCAGGCTTTAAGTAAGCCTTTAAAAAAGCCTTGAGGCTTTGCTTTCCTCATTCTCAGCACAAACACTTTGTGTTGGGAATGGAGTTCCTGGAGGTGGGGCAGACCAGGAGGCTCCCGGTGCCTGTGCTGGCCCCTTGCTCTGGTGTAAATGTTCTTTAGTCTCGGCACATCAGTGGATTGAGGTTTCTCCCCACGTTGCTGCTCTGCTGGAGCTCTGCTGTGCTGGTGGTCCTGCTCTCACAGCATCAGTTCAGTTGTTTCCTGTCCACTTGTGGGGCAGAGCCTGGGAGGAGCAGTCAGGGAGTCCTTGTCTCTTTCTCCTCGTTCCTCTTAGGATTCCTCGCGTCTGTGAAAGCCATTTGTGCACCAGGTCACTGCCCAGCATCCCACAGCTCTCCAAGCAGCTCTTCCCAAACTCCACCTTGTCCCACAGGGCAGCAGCCTTCCCAGGAAACCGGACATCAGCCCTGCCTTGCACAGGGGCACGATGTACCGTGCTGATGTCTGATATCCCAGTGTGCAGTGATTTAACTTGCACCCCAAGAGGGAGGAAAGAAGCCCTGCTTCCATGGAATCATTATCTGCTGCTGTTGCACATTTCCTGTCAGGAATTCCGCCCATAGCACTGCTCTCTGCCTCAGAGGAGCCAAGCTGGAAGGCACTTGGAAGCTTTTCCTGACGTGCTGAAGAGTTCAGTGCTGGGCAAGAATTTCTGTGCTGAAAAGCCCAGCCTGAACCAGCCTGTGTGCCACAAACAGTTAAATCTCTTTGCTCAGTTCTTTAAGCTGGAGTTCTCAAGTGCTGACCCAGTAAGAAGGAAATCTAATGCAGCTGGATGCTGGTCTAGCAGGGAATGGCAGGGAGCCAACTGGCTGCCCTGTCCCTCTTCACACTACAATAGGAAAATGCCGGAGTGGGAAACTCCCTTCCCCTGCTTGGGCCAGGAGCAGTTAACTGTGCAGCCCCCGTGGGCCACGGGCACCAACCAGCCTCACACTGAGAGGGGTTTATCTGCTGCTGGGGTCCTGTTAAATCAGAGCCTTCATTTGGGGCACTTTGTGGGCATTTCCTTTCTGTGGCACGGGGCATCGGTGACCAAACCCTTCCCTCTGCTGTGAAACCAGCAGTCAGGTGGAGCTGGTCAGTGTCACAGACTCACTGCCAGCTGCATTTTTCCTTGTTATGATGATTTCAGTACTGTGTGTCCCATGCAGTACACAGTCTGTGTGTCCCCTGCAGGCCATGCAGCGCTGTGTGTCCCATGCAATACACAGTCTGTGTGTCCCCTGCAGGCCATGCAGTACTGTGTCCCCTGCAGGCCATGCAGCGCTGTGTGTCCCCTGCAATACACAGTCTGTGTGTCCCCTGCAGGCCATGCAGTGCTGTGTGTCCCCTGCAATACACAGTCTGTGTGTCCCCTGCAGGCCATGCAGCGCTGTGTGTCCCATGCAGTACAAGGCCCCTGTGTCCCCTGCAGGCCATGCAGTACATGGAGCTGGTGCCCAAGGAGCTGCAGCCCGTGGCGGGCACGGAGGGCGCCTGGCAGCGGCGGCGGCGGCTGGCACGGCAGCTCCCGCTGCACGACCAGGACCCGGCGCAGTGCCGCGGCCTGGCCGAGGGCGAGCAGCAGCTCATGCTCGACTTCGTGACGAGGTACAAGGCCGAGGCCCTGGGCGTCGGGGAGGTGGCGCTGCCGGGCCAGGGCGGCGGGAAGAAGGAGGAGGAGAAGGCCCAGGAGAAGGGCATCGAGCCCAGCACAGCCCCCGAGTCACCCAACGGGGCCCTGGAGGGCACGGCCGGGCACTACGTGAGTGAGGGACGGGACGGGACGGGACGGGACGGGATGGGATGGGATGGGATGGGATGGGATGGGATGGGATAATGGGATGGGATGGGATGGGATGGGATAATGGGATGGGATGATGGGATGGGATAATGGGATGGGATAACGGGATGGGAGCTCTGGGGCTGCTGCAGGCTCAGGGAGCCACTGGTAATAGATTGGGTCTCCACTCCAGGGGCAAAACCTCACAGCAGGCAGGGTGATCTGTGCCTTGTCCCCATCCTGCTCCCAGGGCATTCCCCGTGCCTGCTGCAGGCTCGGTCTCATCACGATGCTTTGGAGCAGCACTGTGAGGGCCTGGAGGGCTCCTCTGCTCCAGCGAGCCCTGCTGAGCACAAGGGTCCATTGGCAGGGCTGATGAGGGGCATTCTCCTCTTCTTCATCTCCTTTCTCTGCAGCAAAGGCCTTGCTGGGCCACCAAGGTCAGGGAAATCTCACTGTGGGAGCTGGTTTGAGCTCTGGGTCCTTGGCAGGTTGAAAGGTTGGGCATGACACGTGTCTGGATGATATGGGCAGTGTTTCAGTTGAAAGCTGAACTTGATGATCTTGGAGGTCTTTTCCAACCTTCTCCATTCTGTGATGCAAGTCAGTATTTCCAAGTAGGCTTCTTACCCCATAAGACCTCAGATGGCAGGAGGTGAGGGGCTCTGTCCAGTTAGCAGAACATGGAGATGGTGTTCCCAGGGCTGTAATCACTCTGGGGAAATGGAAACAGCTGCCCTGGGTCGCTGGGCACACAAATACATTTCCACAGAGAAATGGCTGAGATTCCTCAACACCCTTTTAGATTTATATCCCCCAGCGCTGTCTGGAGTGCTGCTGAGCAGATGCTTATCATAAAATATGGTGAGTGGAAATACCTTGTCCTGGTCCTTGTGAGGGTGACTTGCAGCAGAGGATTTAAAGCTGAAAAAGCAAATGGTGTCCAAGTGGTTTTAAGAGGAGATTCCTTCCTGCCATTCCTGCACTGAGGTTGTACATGAAAGAGCAGTTTTCATTTTCAGTCCATATTGGGTAATGTCTCCCCTCTGCCATGGTCTCTTAGCATACTGCTGACTTTGAATCCAGTGGCATGGTAAGGATTTTCACTATTGCAACAAAACACTGAATTTTAAGATAAAAAATAGCCAAAAAAGGAAGGTTTCCTTTAAACACATCAATAAGTCATCCTAGCAATGAAGGTTTACTTAAACTGCGAGTTTGTCCTTTCAAATAAATAAATACATAACTGTGATGTTATTCTCCTTAGTTTGAAGCATCATTTCTCTCAAGGCACCAGCTGAAAAATGGAGCAGCTTTCAGAGCAGTGGCAGATCCTCTGGGACAGCCAGGCTGTGCAGCCCAGGCATGGCAGAGCCGGGGAGGACTGGGGACACTGACCCCATGTGCCTCCACATCCCTGCTGCAAGTCTGTCCCACGGGATGGGTGCTCTCACAGAGCTCAGAATCCTGGCCCCCACAACTGGGAACTCCTCTGGTGTTAAAGGTTTGATTCCTGCCCTGGAATCAAATCCAGTCCTGAGGCAATTGATCCAAATGAATCACTGTTCCCAAAAGCCTGAGGCCAGCAATGCAGGGAGTGCTCAGAGTGCTGGTGGTGTCTGGGGGCTCCTCCTCTGGGAGCTGGCACTGCAGAGCAGGAGCTGGGCATGAGCAGGGTGGGAAAGCCAAGAGAACAGGACACTTTCTTGGCCAACACCTCAGCTAATAAAGTGTTCACTCCTCTGCCTGCATGATGGAGATGTAGGAGCACCAAGCTGTAATCCCACCTCAAACTTGAAGGATCACCTCTTTGTAGTGTGTAAATAGCAGGATGTGGAAGTTATACAATGCTTGGGAAAAGCCTTGTGAATAGATTTTCCCTGTGAATAATTTCCATAGAGAGAAACAGCAAAATAAGTTGTTTTTTTAACAGTTCTTGCTGGCAAGAAACTTGAGCTCAGGGCTGGAAGCTGCAGTGTTTGTTCTTGCTTTAGATCCTGCAAGATAGCAGGGCTGGCTGCTGGGGCTGTGGCCCCGGGGCTGGCAGGGCAGAGGCAGCTGTGGGGTCTGGACTGGGCTGACCCCAAATCTGGGGCCTCGGGGAGGTGTTGGGGGCATGGGAAAAGGCCTGGGTCTGTGTGATGGCTGCAGAGCCTGGGAGAACCCAACCCAAACCATTCTGTGGTTCTGTCATTATACCTGTTAGAAGCTGTTGACTTCAATTGGGGTGTTTTTACTTGTCATCTGACCACAGGGCCATTGCCAGTCCCTGCCCCTGTGCCACCTGGAGGGGACACTGCTGTGCCAGGGCTCTGGTGGGGCACAGCAGCGTAACCTCAGCCTGTGTGACACACAGGCTGCTCCCAGCTTCAGTGGGAGCTGGAGCAACATCCTGCCAGCCTCCGAGTGGAGCTTCAAGGCTGGCTCTTCACTAATCACAGGATTGCTCTGCAGGCACAGATAAAGAGCAGACCTACTTGGTCTGGTGTGTAATGTGCGTGGATGCCATTAATCTTGAGATTAATCACATCTAATTCTGGCTCTTTGGCCTGTTAGAAATAGAAAACACTTGCTGAAATCTGTGGAGTGACAGCTGAGTTAGGCACAGACAGAAAACGGTGGGAAAAGACCAAAGTTCCTGATCTCTTTTCAAATTTACATCTCTGATGCGCTGCACTATGGGAATTCTTAGCTTCTTGGAGAACCTTTGTGTTTTGTCGGGGGTATCGGTTTGGAAGGGTCCCAGAGTCGCTGAGAATGAGCTGCCCAGCAGCGTGTGCATCCCCCTGCCCACGCTGACCCGCACCCCTCCCCGCAGCGCTGCGAGGCGTGCCAGCAGCCCGTGCCCGGGGACTGCCCCGTGGTGTACGCCGAGCGCGCCGGCTACTCGCGCCTGTGGCACCCCGCCTGCTTCGTGTGCTGCCGCTGCGCCGAGCCCCTCGTGGACCTCATCTACTTCTGGAGGAGCGGGGCCGCCTGGTGCGGGCGCCACTACTGCGAGAGCCTGCGGCCCCGCTGCGCCGGCTGCGACGAGGTACGGACGGGGAGGGAGCCCCGGGCCGGGGCAGGGACCCGGGCAGCTGGGGTCTCCTGCTGGGGAACGACCCGAGCCCCTGGGATCCCCTGTGCCAGGGCACAAAGTGACCAGAGCCCCTGGGATCACCTGTGCCAGGGCACAAAGTGACCCGAGCCCCTGGGACCCCCTGTGCCAGGGCACAAAGTGACCCGAGCCCCTGGGACCCCCTGTGCCAGGGCACAAAGTGACCCGAGCCTCTGGGATCCCCTGTGCCAGGGCACAAAGTGACCCGAGCCTATGGGATCACCTGTGCCAGGGCACAAAGTGACCCGAGCCTCTGGGATCACCTGTGCCAGGGCACAAAGTGACCCGAGCCTATGGGATCCCCTGTGCCAGGGCACAAAGTGACCCGAGCCCCTGGGATCCCCTGTGCCAGGGCACAAAGTGACCCGAGCCTCTGGGATCCCCTGTGCCAGGGCACAAAGTGACCCGAGCCTATGGGATCACCTGTGCCAGGGCACAAAGTGACCCGAGCCTCTGGGATCACCTGTGCCAGGGCACAAAGTGACCCGAGCCTATGGGATCCCCTGTGCCAGGGCACAAAGTGACCCGAGCCCCTGGGATCCCCTGTGCCAGGGCACAAAGTGACCCGAGCCTCTGGGATCCCCTGTGCCAGGGCACAAAGTGACCCGAGCCTCTGGGATCACCTGTGCCAGGGCACAAAGTGACCCGAGCCTCTGGGATCCCCTGTGCCAGGGCACAAAGTGACCCGAGCCTCTGGGATCCCCTGTGCCAGGGCACAAAGTGACCCGAGCCCCTGGGATCCCCTGTGCCAGGGCACAAAGTGACCCGAGCCTCTGGGATCCCCTGTGCCAGGGCACAAAGTGGCCCAAGCCTCTGGGATCCCCTGTGCCAGGGCACAAAGTGACCCGAGCCTCTGGGATCCCCTGTGCCAGGGCACAAAGTGGCCCAAGCCTCTGGGATCCCCTGTGCCAGGGCACAAAGTGGCCCAAGCCTCTGGGATCCCCTGTGCCAGGGCACAAAGGGACCCGAGCCCCTGGGATCCCCTGTGCCAGGGCACAAAGTGACCCGAGCCTCTGGGATCCCCTGTGCCAGGGCACAAAGTGGCCCGAGCCCCTGGGATCCCCTGTGCCAGGGCACAAAGTGACCCGAGCCCCTGAGATCCCCTGTGCCAGGGCACAAAGTGACCCGAGCCCCTGGGATCCCCTGTGCCAGGGCACAAAGTGACCCGAGCCCCCGGGATCCCCTGTGCCAGGGCACAAAGTGACCCGAGCCCCCGGGATCCCCTGTGCCAGGGCACAAAGTGACCCGAGCCTCTGGGATCCCCTGTGCCAGGGCACAAAGTGACCCGAGCCTATGGGATCCCCTGTGCCAGGGCACAAAGTGACCCGAGCCTCTGGGATCCCCTGTGCCAGGGCACAAAGTGACCCGAGCCTATGGGATCCCCTGTGCCAGGGCACAAAGTGACCCGAGCCCCTGGGATCACCTGTGCCAGGGCACAAAGTGACCCGAGCCCCTGGGACCCCCTGTGCCAGGGCACAAAGTGACCCGAGCCTCTGGGACCCCCTGTGCCAGGGCACAAAGTGACCCGAGCCTCTGGGATCCCCTGTGCCAGGGCACAAAGTGACCCGAGCCCCTGGGACCCCCTGTGCCAGGGCACAAAGTGGCCCCTGGGATCACCTGTGCTGGGTGGGAGCCACCAGTGGCCCTCTGCTCCTGCCAGTGCCAGGCTCAGCCAGGGCTTCTGAGCAGCCTGGGCCGGGGGCAGGTGTCCCTGTCCTGGGCAGGAGAGCGGGACAAGGTGGCCTTCACAGGTCCCTTCCAGCCCAGACCATCCTGGGGTTATTCTGTGTACCCATTCCTGAGCTCCACGGCTGATGGGCTTGGTGGGAGCTGTGGGGTGGCTCTCCCTGATCCTGCCATGCTCCAGCTTGGTGGGGTGGTGGAAATGAGCAGTTGTCTGTCTGTCTGTCTGTCTGTCTGTCTGTCTGTCCCGTAGATCATCTTCTCGGAGGACTACCAGCAGGTGGAAGGGCTGGCCTGGCACCACAAGCACTTTGCCTGCCTGGAGTGTGAGACGCTGCTGATGGGCAAACCCTTCACCCTGGCCAACACCAGCCTGCTGTGCAGCACCTGCAGCCAGAGCAGGGCCTGAGCAGGGCCAGAGGGGCTCCCACCTGGACTGGGGGCATTGGGAAACACAGCACGAGGGGAAGGTTACCAATTTAAGAGTCTGACTGTTCACTTGCAAGCAGCTCCCTGTGCCCTGGCATCCAGCACAGCGTGAGGAAGGTGTTTCCTTGGGGCCCTCTTGGATCTGCCAGGGAGCCCTTGCGCCCACGTGTACCTGCCAGGAGCACCTGGAGAGGAAAGCAAAGGAGGGGCTGGGCTCTGCTGGCTTTTGTCAAGTCTGTCCAACCTTCTTATGACTAAGATCTTGCAATAGTCTTTTGGAAATAACACATCTCAACAGTAACTTCTGGCATACTAAACCTACAGTTGTGGTCAAAAACAAGGGGTGTTTGTGGTTTTTAAATCCTTACTGGAATTAGGCTAACAGGCTGCTGCCACTGTGCCAAGGCAGTGGGTTGGAGGAATGTGATCAGCTTGCTGAAAGCAATGGTGTAAAATTGCCACACGCAGCTGGGGCTTTGTCCTGTGCAAAAAAAAAAAAAAGCCAAGGAGTGGGCACAGAGGGCAAGGGGAGAGGGGCAGGGCAGGCTGTGCCTGGTCACTGGCTGACTCAGCCCCTGGAGCTGCCATCCGGGAACTGGAACGTAAAGAATTTTGTGGAAAACAGCTTTATCAGCTGTCCTAGGGGGCACAGTGTGTGTGTGTGTGTGTCCCTGGGATGCTGCTGTGCCACTTTTCCCTGCAACACTTCAGTGACCCAGGTGCCAGGCAGCGGGGCCTTCCTGCGTGGGGAACACTGGGGACACTGGGGTCCCACTGGGGACATTGGGGTCCCACTGGGGACTCTGGGGTCCCACTAGGGACACTGGGGTCCCACTGGGGACTCTGGGGTCCCACTGGGGACACTGGGGTCCCACTGGGGACATTGGGGTCCCACTGGGGACTCTGGGGTCCCATTGGGGACATTGGGGTCCTGCTGGGGACATTGGGGTCCCACTGGAGACACTGGGGTCCTGCTGGGGACATTGGGGTCCCGCTGGGGACATTGGGGTCCTGCTGGGGACATTGGGGTCCTGCTGGGGACTCTGGGGTCCCACTGGGGACACTGGGGTCCTGCTGGGGACATTGGGGTCCCACTGGGGACATTGGGGTCCTGCTGGGGACATTGGGGTCCTGCTGGGGACTCTGGGGTCCCACTGGGGACACTGGGGTCTTGCTGGGGACATTGGGGTCCTCCAGGGCACACTGGAGACACTGGGGTCCCGCTGGGGACTCTGGGGTCCCACAGGAGCCAGGGGAGGCAGCAGGGCCAGGGTTTGAGGTGCAGACAGGGCTGAGCTCTCTGCCAGCCCCATGGGTGGCACTCCTGCTGCATTTGGGGACCCACATGGACACAGGAGCATTTCAGAGCTGGGATTTTCAGCAGAACTCTAGTTTGGGGGGTGACCCTGCCCTGTTCCCTGCCTGGGGAGCTCTGGGGGAAAAGGGGATCCCCTCCAGGCCAGGCAGGGCTAAAAGCCAGCCAGCCTCAGGCGGTGGCACGGAGAAGAGGTGGCGCCAGGCTGCAGAGGAATGCAGGTGGGAGCCTGGGCAAATGTCAGAGCAGAGGCACGGGCAGAGCAGGGCTTTGGGAGCAGAGCAGGGCTTTGGGGACACCCTGGGTGTCTCTGACAGGAGGGGGCCAAGTTCACTTTATGCACGATGAAAGGCTCCATAGAGACCTTGTAGACCCTTCCAGACCCACAGGGCTCCGTGAGAGCTGCAGAGGGCCAGTGGACAAGGCGTGGTGGTGGCAGCCCCGTGCAGCATGTTCTGAGCTGTGATTTTGTCATGTAGAAATTGTAATTTGTGAAGTCCCTGCTCCAGCACACACTTACTGCCTTCAGGCTTTGGGACTGCTGGCACCTGCTCAAGCCCTGCAGGTATTTCTGCAGCTCATAAAATACCGTCTGCTAAAGAAATTTACTGCAATTAAACAGCTTAACAAAATCCTGTGCCTCTCTAGGGTCGGGAGCAAAAGCGTGAAATTAATGCATCAAGCAGCTCGGAACATATGGGAGCCTCCAGTGCTGATACTGGAGATGAAATTCAGGGTGGCCATGGACTGATCCTCCCCAGCAAGGACAGCATTTTAATTTGGGAGCTGCAGAGGACAGAGCCCGTCCTGCCCTGGGATGGCACAGGGAATTTGTGCCTCCTGTGTGAGCGTCCAGCTCCAGTTTAAACTCAAGCATTCTGTGTAGTTGTTCTAAGTACGACTGACAGTACATTTGAATGTTCCTAAAACTTTAAATAAAGTATTTTGGATACAAAACCCCTTCACCTGCTCCCCCAGTGCCAACCCAGCCATGAGCAGGGGTGGGAGAGAGGGAGGGCAGAACCTCCCCACAGAGAAATAACCACTGCCTGGGCAGAAGCCACATTTCAGCAAATGTTTTGCAAGCTGAAGTTTTTCAGAGTTAACTGCTCTGAATCTGCAAATATTTGCAGTGCTGTCTCATCTGTGGTCCCCCTTTTTTTTGAAGAAATTTTGCGCTCTCCTAGCGTGAGGAAGGCTACTGCAATTAAGATTGGGAGGGCATAGGAGAGGGCTATGATGAGGTTGATTAAGAGAGTGTAGTTAGTCGTGGGAGATGGTTTGAGTTAAGCTAGGGAGAGACTTGAACCTCTGAGTTAGATGCTTCTGGAGCTGCGCAGAGAACCATCAGCCTTGTCCTGTACAGCTTGTGTCCAAAGGCAGCTCTTTGCCTGGGTACCTCCCCAATGAATGATGCAGACCTGATTGATTGGAATGGAAGGGATCCCTGTTACCTGCCTGGGTGTAACAAACAGCCATAAAGAAGTTGTTGGTCCTGGGTAAAACTCAGTAAGAACCTCGTCCTGGGGTGGAGGACAATCGCCTTAAACAGAAACTTTTAAGGGGCTTTATTAGGCAGTCAATTCTAAAAAAAATGTGATTTCAGATACCTGTAACTAATAAACCTCAAAATTCAGTGGCTGCGGGCGAGAAAAACATAAACCAAGGCAGAGTGAGTTGGCTGTATAAACACTACAATAAAACTTGCTTAAAAGCCCCAGAGAGAAAAATGCAGAGGTGATAAAGCAGCTATTCATGAAGAGAGGGTGCATTTCAGTGGAAACTTCCTGAGACCTGCAGCAGCTGCTGCTTCAGGGCAGAGCTAAAGAAAGCCCCTGTGGCTGGGTGTTCTTCTGTAAAAAGTGAGGTTATGTTTATATAAACCTAATTTGAGCTTGAGTTTATTTTTCAACTCCCTTTCTTCAGCCAAATCACCAAAAAATCACCCTCTCCACAGTGAGGGTTTTGTAGATTGTTGCCTGATTTCAAAAAACATTATCAAAAAATGTGACATCACCTGGAGCAAACCAGGAACAACGGGAACTGTGTTGAACGTGGCTCCAGAGAAGGATTGGTGCAGGGCCAGCCCACAGTGCCCTGTGTCAGTGCCTGGCCCAGGGGTGGCAGCAGGAGCCTGTCCTGTGAATTCCCCTGGCCCAGGGGCTGTGCTGCCTTGCCTTTGCTGCCTTTTTGCTCCTCCTGCCCTTTCTCTGCTCCTGCCTTTCCTCTGCTGCCTGCTTTCTCTTTTCTCTGCTCCTGCCCTTTCTGTGCCCCTGTCTGTTCTCTCTCTCGGAGCCAGGGCTGCTGCAAGGAGCTGTGAGCAGATGCTGTCTGTGTCTGGCAGCTCCTGCTCCGGATGCTGCCATGTCAAGGAAACACCTCCACATCCTCTGGGCAGAGTTAATATTTGGACAGTGTTAAAATACAGCCAGCGCTGCTCAGCTCAGTGCTAACCCACAGCTGCAGAGCTGGGCCTTGGCTGTGCCCAGCCCTCCCCAGCCTGGAGGCACTGCCTGGGTCTGCTCCCACGGGCTCTGGGCTGACACCAGCCCTGGGATCCAAACAAAACACACCGGGACATCTGAATGTCTGAATACCTGCACCAGGAGTGCCTGAGCACTGCCCACAGCACAGCGCCAGGGAGGGCTGAGGAGAAAAACAATCAGGCTGGTCAGGCACAGTATTGCAAGAGTGGCTCTGCAAGCACTGGTGTTTTCTGCCTCAAAAATAGAGAAGGAGCCTGAGGCTGAGCTGTGCTCTGAATATTCCTGAATATTCCCTCAGTAGCCCTGGCTGGCAGGGGGGAAGGAAGGCTGTTCCTATCCAGCTGCTCTTATCCAGCTGTCCCCATCCAGCTGTGCCCCTCTGCAGTTCAGCCTGCCATTGCTCCTGTCAGCACACTGAGCAAAGGCTGGCAAACTGGGGCCATGGTTTGCCAGTCCTGGCAGTGGGAAATCGGGCTGGACTCCCCTGTGTGCCCAAAGAGAGGAGCCTGAGCCTGGCTGCCAGTCTGGGCAGAAGGGGGGCTTTTCTCACAGCCCCAGAGCACCAGTGGCCCCTGCCCTGTCCCCGTGGGCAGCACGCCCTGAGTCACAGGGCAGGGACCATGCTGTCCCCCAGGTTTGGGTCCTGTCCCCTTGATTCAGGTCCCATCCAAGGTTTGGGTCCTGTCCCCTCAATTTGGGTCCTGTCCCCCAGGTTTGGGTCCTGTCCCCTCGCTGTCAGCTCTCACCAGGCCGTGGTTTGGCACCACAAGGCCTGGAACAGCCCCATGAGAAGGAGCCCGGGCCCAGGGCAGTGTCTGTCCCACAGCAGCCCCTCGGCTGCAGGAAGGGCTGGGCAATTCCAGGCAGAGAACAAAAGGCTCATTTCAGTTTGTGCACAGGCTGCGTGCAGGGGCTGCGGCAAGCACAGAGAGAGCTCTCGGGCTCTTTCCCCTCAAAAGGGGCTGTAACCCCACACCAAGGGAGCTCCAGGGTCCTTTCCAGCCAGCACCAGGCTGTGGCTCCAGGATCCCCCCCTCTGTTCACCCCCAGAGCTGCTGTCACAGCCCTGTGCCCTCCCCACCGCAGGAAGGTCCATCCCAGAGCCCAGGGACTTTGGGAAACACCCCAGCATTAGGCACAGTCACTTTATCAAGATTAGCTAATTAAAGGCCACTTGGAGATTTGGAGATTTCCAGAATATGTTCAGTGCCTGTAAAGTCACCAGAAAAGAAAAATTATTTTCCTTGGATTTGAAAAATGACCTTTCCTGCCCGAATGAATTCAGAGCTGCACACCAGGAGGAGGGAGCAGAGCAGAGTCCCTCTCACTCACAGGGCTGCTCTGCAGGCCCTGTCAATCCAGGGAATTTATTCAGGCATCTCAAGGGAAGGCCTTGGCAAAGCATGAATGGCCTTGGTTCATAAAAGAGACCTTTACTCACTGGCCCGTGGCTCGTTCAGCTGGCTGGGTCCTGTGCAGAGCCAGTGTCCAGTGTCCAGTGTCCACCTCTGAGCCTTTCCAGAGGGTGCAGAGGAATGCTCTGAGCTCTGTGGAACATCTGGCTCAGCAGTAACAGCTGCAGCGCTGCACCCTCAGCATTCCGTGTCCTGGGGCCCCTCAGGATCCTGTGTTTGTTCACTGGGAAGGAGCTGGAAGGAGGAGACCACAGCCAAGCCCTGTGGAAATGCAAGGCTGACAGCAATCCACATTTCCTGGCATTCAGTGCAGCTGGGTGGGGAACCCCAGCTGGTTTAGTGGTGTGTGTGAGCCCCAGTCGCAGCTCTCCAAAAGAGATCGTAGTTCTGGGAAAACAAATTCCAAATGGTTAAAGAAACCACATCTGAGACACTTCAATTCACTGCAACTCTCACATGGTCTCAGATTTGTCTCAGAGCCTCCCTAGATTTTCCTCCTTAATCCCAAAATGCAATTTATTTCATGTGTTCTTCGTGCCTAAGCAAGTCTTGTACCTGTGGCAGCAGCTCTATGGCCACAGAGAGAACACACAGCTTTCCCTGAGCTAGGGCAGGCTGGGAGGAGCCCAGAGAAAAGGACGAGAAACAATTCTTACCTGCACTTGCTGCCCCTGTTGTTGTGCACATGTGCAATGTGTTATGGAGAGTTGTTTAAGGGTGATTTCTTAATTGGCCACTGGGGATGGGTTTGGATTCAAGGACCAATTGGATCCACCTGCATCAGACTGCCTGTGAGGGCAGGGGGTTTATTAACAAGTACAGAATGATAAAGTGATTGGAGCCAATGCTGATCATCACCCTTGGGGGATGCCATGCACCACAGGTACCCCTGCAGTCACTGCAGGGCCTTTTCTCCTTCCCCTCCCACATGGAAGAGCCATTTCCTCATTTTCTGTACTGCAGGACGAGCGTGGCCAGCTGATGTCCTCACCATCTGAGCAGTTCCATGTCAAAAATAGATGCAAGAAGTCAAGGGAACTCCAGTCCCCATGGAGTTACCAAAGGGCTGAGCACAATTCCTGCTGCTGCTTCGTGAATCCTGCCTCAGACAGAGATTTTCATTATGGTTTTCCACATAAACAGTATAGAAAATTAAAAATAAAAATAACATATAACATTCTGAATTGGTTCTTATTATGACTTGGTTCTCAGAGCAGCTTACCCTGGAAAATGAAGGGTAGACAGAAGGCCCTGTCCTGGTCCAGCCAATGGACATCCAAAGCTCAGCATTGCTCAGCCATTCTGTCCCCAGAAATACCAGCACAAGCTGGCAGCAGCACTTCTGATAAAAGAATGCCTCAGATTCATTCTTAAATGTAGCAAAATAAATCGGGTTATCTCTGAAGAACCATTAATATGCCAGTTTTGTTTTGTTTGCATTTATGCAGTCAGGAAATATCCCTAACCCAGAAATATCCCCTTCAGCTGATTTTTCAAAATAAGTCTTTTTATTTCCAATTGGCTCCTGGCGCAGAAGATTTTTATGGCAGGGTTCCACCAGAAGGAGATGAGCTGGGCTGGGAATTTCTGACGTGGCAAGGTGAGGGTTCCTGAGCAGGGAAATCAAGGGGGTTTATTGGGCCAGGGGCTGGTTCTCCATTTCTCCTGGGATGGGAGCGTGGGCAGGGGCAGAGCCGTGCTGGTGGCAGGGCAGGGCTCAGGGCAGGGCTCAGGGCTCTGGGGCAGTTCCAGGGGGAGGGAGAGCTCCTGTTCCTGTGACTGACAGCCAGGACACAGAGCAGTGTCACTGTCACAGACACGAGGGACAGACAGACACGAGGGACAGACAGGAGGGACAGACACGAGGGCCAGGCTCCGTGGGTGACCCTCATACCCCAGTGCCTGGCAGCAGGCAGGGTGCTGTCCCCTGCCCTGTGCCACCCAGAGCAGCTGTCCCCTCAAGAGAAGGGTCAGAGCCCCCTCCAGCCCCAGCCCTGCCATCCCCTGGGAGGGACCCCAGCCCACCCTGCCCACAGCTCCCCACAGGGTCCCTCGGGGTGGTGGCCCCAGGACCGACTGCCTGCTGGGTGATGTCACCAGAACCACGGGGGGAAAGGCCAAATAAGGCAGCAATTTGGGGAAAATATGTCCTAAAATGGGAGCTGCACTGATGGCCAGCAAGCACGGAGCACAGGGATGGTATTTCCATGCTGAGAGCCCAGAGCCTGAGTCCCAGGGCTGCAGCAATCCCTGCAGGAGCTGGGGGATGGATGAGGGAAACCAGCCCAGGGCAGAGCTCCTTCCTCCCCAAAGGCCACAGGGCCGGCGTGGGAGGGACCCCAGTGCTGAGAGGGACACGTCAGTTATGAGAACTGCTGTCCTGGGAACTGACTGGTTTGGGGAGCTCCTTCAGCACGGCTTTGGCCTTCCAGCACAGAGCAATGAGCCTGTTTGGGCACTAATGTGATTTTAAAGGGGCTTGAAGCCAACGGAAGGAGCTGGGCTGTGCTGCAGAGGGGGAAACCCCAAGGCTGGGGCAGGAGCTGTGGGCCCAGGGCAAGTGCTCCTACATCCCTGCTGGCAGAGGAGCTGTCTGGGGTGTTCTGGGGTGTTCTGGGGTGCTTGGGGTGTCCTGGCGTGCTCACACCCTGGCAAGGAGGAGCTGCACAGGGGCAGCCCAGCCAAACCCACTGGGAGCGTGCCCACTCCCCCTGTGGTGCTGCACTGCCCTGGCACCGAGCAGGAGGCTGAGCTGGCAGCCCGGGCACTGCCAGGCTTTCAGAGTTACTGGATGAAATTGAATTCAGCATCAGAAGATTGAAGTTGGTTTATAAACACCCCCAAGACCCAGGCCCAGGGAGGTGGTGAGGGAAGATTTGGGCTCTCCCAGCAGAATTTGCTCCTTGGGGCACAGCTGGGGCCTCACCAGGGGCTGCTCAGGCTCTGCAATGACACCAGTTTAACCACAGCCACAGCTGTGCCCCACCCTGGCACACGGCAGGAGTGCTCAGGAGCAGGCTGTGGGCATTCCTGGCACAAGGGGAATTCAGGGAATTGCCAAGAGCACCCCGTGTCAGAGAATGGCCACACTCGGGTGCTGCCCCAGGAGCCCCTGTGACTGCCCAGGCCAGGCCAGGCAGGGTCCCCGTGCCCTCACAGACCCCAGGCTGCTCTCCTCAGTGCCACGCACACTGATAACACGCAGAGAGAGCAGAGAGAGAGCAGCTGCCAGTGCCAGCAGTGCCCAGGGCTCTGCAGGGCCCACCCGAGCACAGACAGGGCTCCCTGCCCTGCCCAGCCCCAGGGGTGGCACAGCTTCCTGTGAACGAGCTCCTGCCCATTCATCAGCCAGCACAAGGGCTGAGCAAGCCAAGAATGTATTTATTTTTCAGCTAAATATAGCGGGTTCTATTAAAACCTGCCAGGAATGACTGGGCTCCCGCCCCAGGGGCAGCACAGGGAGGTGACACAGGGCGAGGGAGGTGACAAGGGCTCTGGGTGCCCCAGGGAGGTGACACAGGGCTATGGGTGCCCCAGGGAGGTGACACACAGCTCTGGGTGTCCCAGGGAGGTGACACAGGGCTATGGGTGCCCCAGGGAGGTGACACACAGCTCTGGGTGTCCCAGGGAGGTGACACACAGCTCTGGGGGCACCAGGGAGGTGACACAGGGCTGTGGGTGCCCCAGGGAGGTGACAGCCCAGGCCAGCCCAGCAGGGTCAGGGGTGTTTCAGGGGTCACTGCTCAGCTCTGGCAGCAGCACTGTAGAGGATGCAGTTTATCTCGTGCTTTGAGAATGACTCTGGGAGAGCAAACTGGGTTTGTATTTGTTTCAGAACAGCCTCCAGCATCTGCTGGGGCCGGCAGGAATCTGGCCTGGTGATTATTTAGGCTGTTTGGAGAGCTTTGACAGCTTGTCCAAACTGTTTCAGCCCTCACTGTTGGTGGCTCGGGGGAAGGTCTCCCCATTTTTCCTCTCTGCCCTGGCAGTGCTGTGTGGGCATCTCAAATGGCACAGGGCCCCTCAGGTGCAGCCCCTGCCTGTGGGGTGGCTGTGAGCCACATTCGCTGCTGCCCTGGGCGCTGTGGGGCAGGATGGGGCCCTGGGATTCAGCCTGGGCTCTGCTGCTGCCCCTGTGCCCACAGCACTGCCCCCAGTGACCATCCCTTATCCCTCATCCTTTATCTTCCCTCTCCCCTCCTCCCTTCCCTGCCTGACCCCTGCAGCCTCTCCCAGCTCCCTCTGTGCTCTCCTTTCCTCTTCCCAACAATTCCAGCTCTGAGCCCCACCTGGGGTCAGGGTCCCTGAGGGGTTCCATGCCCAGGTGTCCCCGAGTGTCTCATGCCCAGGTGCAGGGGCTCAGGGGCTGCCACTTGCACCCTTCCAACAAGGAAAAGGTTTGAAGGTTGAGCTCCAAGCTGGACCCAGCCCCAGAGGCCACTGCAGGCCTGTCTGTGGGCACACACACAAAAGTTCTTGCATTTCTGTGTGAATATATGGAGGGAATGGCTTTGCAGGGGCACCTTTTGCTGTTTGAGAAAACCCGCCCCACCTCTGTCGTGCTCTGGACTCTCAAGGCTTGGAAGCCAAAGGTTTGTCAAAAAACAAGGAGAAAGCCATCCCCAAAAGCTGCTGCCTGTTAATCAGGAGATGAAAGCCCAGGGGTGAGGCAGCTGGGACTGGGATTGGGGTTGGGACTGGCAGGAACCCAGGGAGCCAGGAGGGGCAGGGAGAGCAGGGACAGCACGGGATCCCCTCAGGGATGGCGCAGCACGGGATCCCCTCGGGGCTGCGGAGGCTACTCACTGCCCTCAGCACCAAGAGCATGGATGGCAGAGCCTGCAGTTAAGGGGAAGCCAGAAATTGGCCAAAGAATTGGTTTTGACAGAGCACACGGAAAATCAAACCATCTCAGAGCTTGTTTTGGTCTTTGGTTTGCTGGCATTTTTCCTGTGCAACCTTCTCTTTCCTGTGTGTGAGACAGTATGTTCTAGCTGAGCTCTTGCATCTGCAATCACATTTATAACAGCAGCAGCAACAGGGATTGCAACACTCCACTGAGGATCAGATGGAGTAGAATCCTAATGTTTATTCAAAATTAACTACTATGGTAAAAATAGTGCTAATAAATAATGTCTGCTGGGCTCTGAAATGCAAAAGGGACAATAATAACCCCACTCACCTTAATCTTTCAATCCATTTCTAAAATATAATTTTGCTGGTATTTCACTTGGTAATTGAGATTTCTTTGATAATTAGAATTTCTTTTTCATTTGCCAAGGATCTAAAGTCTAAACAAAAAATTTAATCTGAGACTGTTCTCAACATCTTACTGTGCTTACCTGAGCTCCCAAATCCCCCCAGGGTGGGCAGCAGGACAGCCCTCACCTGCTGCAGGGTGCAGGGGGAGGTGGGAGGTGCTCTGTGACGCCAGGGGCATCTCAGGTTCCAAAATACAGTGATGGGGAACACCTGCAAGAGACAAACCAAGCACTCAGAGAGACCCTGCTCGTCTGGCACAAACACATTTATTTATTTATTTATTGCGCCTCCTCCCAGCACATTGCAACGAGACCTGGGCAATGCTCACAGTAAATGCAAGTCCCAAAGATGTCCTTCCTCTGCAGAGCCTGTAGAAGTGCCCCAAACAGGCTCAGGCTGCAGGGAGAGGCTGGTGCTGCCATGGTGCAGGACAGCTCAGAGTGCGCTCTATCCCAATCCAGACCCCAACACGCTTCTGGGAGGAAAGCTAACCCAGCCCAGCCAAACCCAGCACCCACAGGACAGGCTGCTGCTGCTCCAGTGGGCAGCCTGGGTCACACCCTGCTCTGCCGACTCTGTGCCCCACAGGATCCTCTGGCTCCTTCCCCAGCAGCTGCTTCTCCTGCTGCTCAATCCAAAAGGCTTTTCAAACCCTCTGGAACTGCCTCTAGGCCCTTTCCCAGCGCCTGAGTTCCCAATGCCATGTCCAAATGCTCCCTAATTCCCAAGGACAATGGCCAATCCCGCCTAATTTATGTGCACTCCCCCATTAGCTTCCTAATAGCCCTGTAACAGATGACTCTTGCACAAACAGTCCCAAAATGAGATCTCCAGGGGGATCCAGAGCCTCCTGCTGACTGCTGGCAGTGGGAGAGGAGCTGTGTTCCCTCTGCAAAGGCACAGGAGCCACTCTGCTCCCTCACCTGCAGGGCTGGCTGTGCCTGGTGGCCCCAGGGGAGCTGCAGGTCTCCTCTGGCAGAGCTGCCCAGCCCAGGCCCTGCACCCCCAGTGCCCCAGCAGTGTGGTGGGCATGGCTGGACCCTTCCCAGTCCCTCGGGATGGCTGAGATGTGTTTTGGCCAGAAAAGGCCTCCACACGGGGCCATTGAAGGTGTTTGTGGCAATGGGAAGCGCTTGGGAAGCACTTCCAGCAGGACAGAAATGGCTTTTTGCTGAATCTCACAGGATTCTTCTACTCTGTGATGCCCCTTCTGTGTCTGTGATCTCCAGCCCTGCAGCTCCCAAATGGAAATGCCTGTGCAAAACCACACCCAGAGCTGTCCCTGAAACAGGACCCTGGGCACCTCAGCCTGGCACTGCCCCACCTCAGCCTGGCACTGGGAATGGAACTGGGCAGGGGCTCAGCTGCTGCAGCTCCATCCCGAGCTCCTGCCTGGCCATGAACCATCCCCTAGCTCTGAGCCCACTCAGCTCCCACCACCAGACTGGGGAATAAAGCTGCCCCTCCAAGGCCCTGCTGAGGGGAAAAATCACTGACCAGGGCAGTAAAGGCAAATCATAGACCCAAAGGCAAATCACAGACCCAAAGGCAAATCGCTGGCCCAGGGCAGCAAAGGCAGATTACTGACCCAGGGCAGTAAATCCCTCCCAGCTGCCCCCAGGGAGCCCAGCCGAGCTCCTGAGCCTTCCAGGAAAAGCAGGAATAAAAAGCACTGACCTGGACTGCTGCCCGAGCAGGGCACCCAGCTGGAGCTGCCTGTCCCTGCGGCGGGTGACAGACACCAGCCCGGCCAGCCCGGTGCTGCCCCTCTGGGGCACGAACACGGCATTCCACACGGGACTGGAGCCCTGCACGGCCCGGAGCTCTGCGGGGCTGCGGCGATTCCCTCGGTGTGTGTGTGTGTATGTGTGTGTGTGTGCATGTGTGTGTGTGCGTGTGCGCAGCTCCGGGAGGCAGCGATGGCTCATTCACCGCCCGTCCGTCATCCCCGGCCCTGCCGAGAGGGGTGCAGCGCATTTACGGGGGAAACAAGGGACTCATGGCAGCCTCGAACCTAACTCTAAATGCGGGGTTGGTCAAGGAATGTCCGTGCCCATCTGGCGCAGGACAGACAGCCTCGCTGCCCTGCAGGAGCGCAGTGCCCGCTGCAGGGGTGGATGCCCGGGCTCTGGAGGATGCAGAGCATCCCCAGGGCAGCGGGGCAGCCCGGGGTGAGCAGCAGTTAGCCACTGATTCATTGAGGCTCTTCAAGCCATCATTAGCCCCAGCGGATTCATGCTTTAGAGTGACTGCCTCGGTTACGCGATACCATCTCTGTTATTCCAAACTTAATGGAGCCGCATAAACAAAGCGGGTTTAGAACGGTCTCTTCTGGTTTTTTTCCTGCCTTAAAGATCATTGTTTGGATAAAGCAGAGGGCGGTAATAATTCTGCCGGCTGCGCTGGCCGTGAAACCTCGAGCGCTGCGGAGCGGGCAGAGGAGCGGCCCCGGGGCTGCGGCTGCATCATGCCGAGGGTCCGGCCTGGGCACCGTGTCTGGGGAGCTCGGCCCAGCCAAACCCGGTTCTGTCCAGCTAAACCCAGCTCTGTCCTGCACGGCCTGGGCACCCTGTCTGGGGAGCTCGGCCCAGCTAAACCTGGTTCTGTCCAGCTAAACCCAGCCCTGCCCTGCCCGGCCTGGGCACCCCTGCCCAGATAAACCCATTTCTGTCCAGCTAAACACAGCCCTGCCCTGCGCGGCCTGGGCACCCCTGCCCAGGGAGCTCTGCCCAGCTACACACAGCTCTGTCCAACCCTGCCCAGTCTGGCCTGGGCACCCCTGCCCGGCTAAACCCAGCTCTGTCCAGTTAAATCCAGCTCCGTCCTGGGCACCCCTGCCCGGAGAGCTCGGCCCAGCTAAACCCGGTTCTGTCCAGCTAAACCCAGCCCTGGCCTGCACGGCCTGGGCACCCCTGCCCAGGGAGCTCTGCCCAGCTACACACAGCTCTGTCCAGCTAAACGCAGCTCTGTCCTGCCCGGCCTTGGCACCCGTGCCCAGGTAAACCCAGCTCTGTCCAGCTAAACCCAGCCCTGCCCAGCTCTGCCCCATTCCCACCATCCCAAGGAAAGTTCTGCTCCTGTCCCACGTCCCTGCAGGACCCAGAGCAGCAGCCGGGAACAGGAGAGAGCAGGGGGAGATGGAGATGAGAGTAGGGGGAAGCAGCCAGCACCTGCAGCTGCCCAGAGCTCGTTTCCAGAGCAGGGAACCCGAACTGGAGGAGCAGGAGCTGAGTGGCAGGAACAGGAGTACACAGGCTGGAACCCGAGCTGCAGGAACAGGAGCACTCAGGAACACTCAGGCTGGAACCCGAGCTGCAGGAACCCGAGCTGCAGGAACAGGAGCACTCAGGAACACTCAGGCTGGAACCTGAGCTGCAGGAACAGGAGTACACAGGCTGCCCCCAGCACCTCCTGCACCAGGACTGGGACACAGATGTGACACAGATGTGACACTCCCACAGCAGGAGCTGCCGGGGATCTGGGATATCTTGCATTATGCACACACACACTTCCTGCATCTAAATTCAGTGACAAAATCCTGCTCCTAACGGGACACAATCCAAAGCCATAAAATTGTGCTGCGCAACCATTAAAGGAGTCATAAATAAGGGACGTTTCACAAAGGGAAATGTCTCTGTAGGGCTGGCAAAATAAAGCAATTTTCCCCTTTATTAATTATTTCACTTAAAAGGTAAACTAAATTGACCAGCTACCGAGCTTGTCAAAAGCTAAATGGGAACTGTCATACAAACAAATGTTCTGCTAATGTCGGAAAAGGAATTTCCTTTGAAAGAGGAAAGATTATCCAGCACTGCTTCTGGATAAGGCTGTGGGAAGAGTTGCCCTCAAATTACAGAGGGAAAAAGCAACAGGAAGAAGAGACCTCCGACTATTTTACCTGGCACATAAGGAGGAAAAAGCCAGAAAATGAGAACTGCAGTGAGGTGCCCATCACCACCCCGAGGAGCTGGGAGCTGGTGCCAGGGCTCCCCCCTTTGCTCAGGGCAGCTCCCCAGGTACTCGAGGGCTCGGTGACTTCCTGAGCAGGGAGAGGCACGGCCAGATGCCACAGCCAATTCCTTCCCAAAACATCTGTCTGCAGGAGCAGCGGCCCAGGGCACAGGAGTTGGGAGCTGGGCACACATCTGGAGCGTGCAGGAGAGAGGGTTCATGGCACTGACAGGTGTGCCAGGGGACTGACAGGTGTGCCGCGGCACTGGCCTCCTCACCTGGCACCTCCCAGCTGGGCAGCTGCTGCCACCGCCAGAGAGTGCCACAGCAGCACAGCGCCCTGCTCTCACCCCTGCCCAGCCCACCCTCACGGTCCCCCGGCCGTGCCAGGGGCACAGGGGCCATCCCGGCTCGGGCCAGCGCCCTTCCAGCCGGCGGTGCCCGGTGACGCCGGCGGTGCCCGCAGGGAGCACACGGCAGTGCCCGGTGCAGCCACCCGGCCCAGGCTGGGCTCGCTGTCCCTGCCCGCTGTCCCGTCCCTGCTGCACCGCCGTGGAGCAACACTGACCCCCGGTGTGGGCGGCAGAGCCCTGCAGGCCCCGCCACAGGCCCGGCGGGGCTCAGGGTGCCCGGGACATCAGCGCTGTCCTGCGCCCGGAGCGGCGCTGGCACGGACAGAGCGGAGCCCAGCGCTGAGCCCCGGGCTCGGAACGGCTCCGGGAGCTCGCCCAGCCCCGGACTGTGCCCGCGGGCACGGAGAGGCTGCAGAGCTCAGCCCTGCACGCACCTAGGAGCCAGGGCACCCTGGAGGTGAGGGGCGCACCCCGGCTCTGTGGCCTCTTCCTTAAAGCCTCCAGCTGATTTTCATTCTGCTCGCGGGACAAGGGCTGTTTGTTTCCTCAGGTATCACTCCAAAAATAACCACTGGGAACAATCAGTCCTCCCGATGTCCAAACTCCCTGATGTTATTCAGTCTATGAAAGTGACCTTCATACTGCAGCAGATTAAAAAAATTCCATCCAGGCAAGGAAAGAGCACGGAGAGGAGCCAGAAAATGCCAGGCTGGCCTCGGCACCCGGTCTGACGGCACAGGGAGACTCGGGGTGTCATCCACCTGCTGATTTATTGCACTTTGCTTCTCAGAGCAGGGGCTGCAAAATTAATTGCTCCATTATTTCTTCCTATGAAAATAAAACCCCACAGGCTCCACTGAAATGTCACATCCCTCGTGCAGGAGAGGCTGTTCTGAGCTGGAGGAGCGCACGTTCCCAAGGGATGGTGAACAAGGAGCAGGAGCTTCTATGAAAAGTAAATCAGTGAGATGGATTCAGTCATGTCCAGACCAAACAGGAGCACCATCCTCCAGGGATGGGGAGAGTGTCTCAGGCTGTTTGGGAATGAGTTCACAGACGTGGGAATGTGGTTTGAGTTGGAAGGGCTGAGGTCCCACACGCTCTGGGGTCCCTGGGCTCTGCAATGTGTGACACCTTCAGGGCACAGAGCTGGCACAGGCCTTTCCTCCTCTCCCACACACCGACTGCACCAACCCATGACTGACACTTGCTGAGAGAGAGTTTGGTTCTGGAAAAGGCTCTTTTAAACAATTACTTGAAAACACAGCCCATGAATAGCTCAGTCAAGCAGTACAACCACACAAAACCAGCAGAGACTCGTCAGCGTGGCCGCTGCTGCTGCTGCTGCTCTGTTTCACTGGAGACACTTTGGAAAGTGCTTCTCCTCTATTTTTGTGCCCTGAGATGTGTGGAAAACACAGATAAAACTGCTGAGAATGAGACTAAAGAGCTCGAAAGGGTGAGTGCTCGGGAGTATTCACACCTTAAGTGCATGGTACAAAGGAACACAAAGCTGTACAAAAGGACCAAACCCCCCCAACCAACAGCAAAGGAAAGTCTGGACTCTGTGGAATAGGATAATTTGTTCTGCTTAGCAGCATGATCCCGAGGGGTTGGGGATTGGCACAGGTGGTCAGGCAGGGATGGGGCTGTCAGACCAAACCAGAGCTGCTCCAGCTCAGAGCCAGCCCTGCCACCATCACCAACACGGGCAATGTCACAAACCAGAGCTGCTCCAGCTCAGAACCAGCCCTGCCACCATCACCAACCTGGGCTGTTTCTCCTGGTCCTGCACCCAGGCAGTCCCATGGCACTGCTGCAGGGCTGGGAGAGCTCGCACAACTCCCCTGGGACAGGATGGACCTGCCCAGTGCGGCTCCTGAAACCTGAAATCCATTCAGCTGGGCAATAAAAATGAAGGATTTGTGATATAACAACTGAAACAAGGCTCTGGGGTTCCCAGGGTCACGTTGTTCCAAATGTGCTGCCCAGAAGAGCATCCCAGAGCAGGCAGGAGCCACTCACGCCCAGCAGGACAAGGGGACAAGGTGCTGCCCCTTCTCCCTGGCCCCTCTGCCGAGCCCTTTCCTGTGCCAGATGTCACCCCCCTCCCGGTGGCACTGACCCCCACCCCTGCAAACAGCTGACAAACACCTTCTCATCCAAACACAGCATGGAAACAGCCCGGCCTGACCTCTCTGGGTGCTTGGAAACCCAATGCTGGGCTGGCTGCAGATGGACAGCTCTCTAAAACAATATTTACAGACACGGAGAAGCACTTTCAGCACAAAACTGGCTGATAGTAGCCCTTACCAACACCTCAGCAGCCCCTCACATGACAGAGCCTCAGGCACGTCTGACACTCTGCCCAGCCATCAGCACTGAAACCTGCCCAGTGACAGGGCTGGTTTATCTTTCCATCTCAGTGCCTCCCACCCACAGGGGCACACCAGGCTGCCCAAAGCCCCTGAGAGCCCAGCTGCACTCCTGACTCCTCAGGTGCCTTCACCGTGCAGCCACAGACTGGCAAGAGTTTCTAAATTTCCCCTCTTCCAGCATGAGCCCATTACTCCTTGTCCTGGCACTACACTTCCTGATGACTTATCCAGGAGTACAAATAGTTGGAGTTTGTTCCTTTGGGTGGGTACAAATAATTTTTAATGGCACTTGCCCATAAAAAATGCACAGTCCAGACTATTTCAAGCAGTAAAAGCAGCTCTTTGCCAAAAGCAAGTGCTAATCCTTTATCTGGAGCCATTAAAATACAATTATTAGTCCAAGCAGAACAGCAGAGCTTCAAGCCAGGGCCAGAGTTATCTTTTCTTATCATTGAGCCATGAAGGAAAGAAGCAATAAACATAAAAGTGCACCAATAACTGCTTGTTCTAATGAGTAAAAATAACTCTGGCAGAGCAGGCGCACGGAGCAGAAACTTTCCCCAGAAATACAGAACTGCAAACAACAGTCCAGGGAGGTTAAAACAATCGTGTGCTCTGGCATTTGCAGCTGGAATACCGGGATATTTCCAAGAGCCAGGGGTGGGAGAGGGGCTTAGAGGGGACACCCCCAGAGCGACAAACTGCCACTGGTGAGCACCACGAGGGGCACCTGACAGGGCAGGAGAGAGGGGAGGGCACCCCTGGCAGGGTCTCTGCAGCCCTGAGAAGCCCAGGGATGCTCTGCCCTGGGCACTCCTGATGCCACACAAAGCCACATCCCAGACACCTCTCCCAAGGCCCCTCCTGTGGAACAGGGACAAGCCCTTGCCTGGCAAAGCCCCTCCAGATGAGCAAAGCCCTTGCCTGGCAAAGCCCCTCCTGTGGAACAAAGACAAGCCCTTGCCTGGCAAAACCCCTCCTGGTGAACAGACACAAGCTGCTCCTCGGGCAGCCCTCACTAGATGGTGCTGCGAGACAGCACAACAGCACTGACAGCATCTCCCCCTCCCGCCTGCTTCAGTAGCATCTAAATCCTTCGTCCAGCTCCTGCAGTGTTCCTTAGTCCATTGATCCGAATCGAAAGTGTAGTTAAAAACTCCATGCTGATAAAATATTCAAGGCTGGCATGTTGATTGCAACATCCATTTTTTACCCAAAGCTCCCAGGAGCAGCTCTGTTCTCCAGCCACCTCTTTGAAGCATTTCTTTCACCCACTTTTTTTTTAAAAAGTGCAATTTCACAGAGTTCTACAAAGGATAATGTTTAAACTCCCAGCCCTTACTCTGCACATCTACAAAGAGATTTTCTAGACTCCTGCTCCAGCCCCCACTGCATTTAAGCTGTATAAAATAAAGCCAGGAGTGTTTCCATCTGTCTTCTCCCCTCTGTGTTCCACACCAAGCAGGGAAACCCGGGGAGCAATGGACTCTCAGCAGAGAGCCCCTCGGGCTGCCCAGGAGCCACAGCAAAGCTGGAGCTGCTGGCAGATGTGCAAACACAGCCCTCCCTCCTCCCTGCATCCATCCTCAGAGCACTCACACAGCAGCATTGGGAAAACTGAGTGGAAAATTTCTGGGGTGTTTGATTGCTCAGGTTCAGTGGGGGAAGGATTTGCAGCCAGGATCGTGTCAAACCAGGCACGAGCACACAAAATATTCACGTGTATTTATATTTCTCTGGGAAAAGAATGTTGGAAAACATTGCCCTTTGCTTATAACCATCATGTCCTGAGGACAAATCATTTTGATTTTTCCCAGCAAAGGGCTCCAAATCAGCAATCACAGTGGGGCTTCAGGCTACTCCTCACCACTGGGGACAGGGCTGGTTGAACTCACCATTCCTCGTGCTGGCACCTCCTCAGGAGGGGCAGGACAGTGAGGATGTGACCCTGCACCCCTCAGCTGTGCCCTGCAGGGCCAGGCTGGGCCACTGAACCCAGTGGAGGGACACACTAGCATCTCCCCACGGGACAGGTGAGCTGGGCACAGCCCTCAGGTGATCCAGGCACAGCCCCAGGTTCTCCTTACAGGACAGGTGAGCTGTGCACAGCCTCAGGTTCTCCTTACAGGACAGGTGAGCTGTGCACAGCCCCGGGCTCTCCTTACAGGACAGGTGAGCTGTGCACAGCCTCAGGTTCTCCTTACAGGACAGGTGAGCTGTGCACAGCCCCAGGCTCTCCCCATGGTTCAGGTGATCCGAGCACAGCCCCAGGCTCTCCTTACAGGACGGGTGAGCTGTGCACAGCCCCAGGCTCTCCCCATGGTTCAGGTGATCCAGGCACAGCCCCAGGTTCTCCTTACAGGACGGGTGAGCTGTGCACAGCCCCGGGCTCTCCCCATGGTTCAGGTGATCCAGGCACAGCCCCAGGCTCTCCTTACAGGACAGGTGAGCTGTGCACAGCCCCAGGCTCTCCTTACAGGACAGGTGAGCTGTGCACAGCCTCAGGCTCTCCCCATGGTTCAGGTGAGCTGTGCACAGCCCCAGGCTCTCCTTACAGGACAGGTGAGCTGTGCACAGCCCCAGGCTCTCCCCATGGTTCAGGTGAGCTGTGCACAGCCCCAGGCTCTCCTTACAGGACAGGTGAGCTGTGCACAGCCTCAGGCTCTCCCCATGGTTCAGGTGATCCAGGCACAGCCCCAGGCTCTCCTTACAGGACAGGTGAGCTGTGCACAGCCCCAGGTTCTCCTTACAGGACAGGTGAGCTGTGCGCAGCCCCAGGCTCTCCCCATGGTTCAGGTGATCCAGGCACAGCCCCAGGCTCTCCTTACAGGACAGGTGAGCTGTGCACAGCCCCAGGTTCTCCTTACAGGACAGGTGAGCTGTGCACAGCCCCAGGCTCTCCCCATGGTTCAGGTGATCCGGGCACAGCCCCAGGCTCTCCTCCCCTCCCTGGCTGTTCTCCAGGGCCCCCAGCACTCTTGGCTTCCCTTCAAGGGTGGGAGTTTCCCCTCTCCATATCTAAGAGGTGGGTCTCAAATGATGTAGGATGTCAGTGTTCAAAGTGATGGAGCTTGCTTGCCAAATGCTGTTTCTCATAATAAAAACAAGGGAAAGAATAACATTTGTTCAATCACATGGCTCTGGCAGTGTCTATTTTTCTGGACTGTGGCACTGCTTGCCCTGAAGGCTGAGCAGGTTCCTCATGAAATGCCATTGAGTATTGGGCCATGACTTTAGAGAGCACCAGAAATAGTGTGTGGAAGCAGAAAAGCAGCATTGTTTTTCTTCCACATATGGGATCCAGTTCCAGTGGGGGATTTACACACACAAACATAATCCCTTTTGATTCTGACGTAGCTGGGATCTTGCTGACCCTCTTCTATTTTTCCCCTCCATCTATTATACCATTAACAATTAATTTTCTTATTCCTTTTTTGGCCATCCTTTCCCCTGAGTTCAGGGTGGCTCAGCCAGTTTCCCTGGCAGCCCCCAGGGCCTGTCCCTCCTCTCTGGGTGCAGATGGGGCCATGGGGGCTCTCCAGCCCCAGAGCAAGGGACACATCTCTGTCCCTGCAGCCAGACACGTCCAGCTGTCCCCTCTTGTCCTGGACATGCCCAGGGAGACACAGCTGTGCTGACACTCAGCTCCTGCTTACACCCACCCCGAGCAGCATGCTAGGGCTCTTCCACCCCTCTGCCTGCCCTGGCACCTCAGGGGGCTCAGCCCTGTCACAGCTCAGGCTGGGCCTCGGTGGCATTTCCAGCCCCCATCCCCGTGCTGCAGTGCCATCCCCTGGCACAGTGCCCATCCCAGCACATCCCCAGCCCCCAGCTCAGGCTGCACAGCCCTTCTGCAGGGCTGGAAGGTTCTGGAGAAAGCCCAGGTTCTGGAGAGCCCAGAGCCCTCCTGCCCCTCGATTCCTGCTCACCGTCACCACCAGGCACCCTGCAGCCACACAGACGGGTTTGGCAGAGGCAGAGATCTTTCCAAAAGCTTTAATTTGTGCACCAAGGCTGTCCAGCCACATCTGAGCCTCTGCCATGCCGTGGCTGGAGCAGGGGCCCACTGTGACAGCCACTCCTGATTTACAGAGCACAGTCAGGGCAAGTTATGAATATTAATTCCCTTAGTTCTGCCATAAATAGTCCCAGTGAGCAGTACCCATAAAAATACAAACAGTTCAGTGTTAACTCCTGGAAAGGCCCAGCGCAGACCTGGGACAGGCTCACGGCAGGGCCCAGCCCTGTGGGGTCACTGAGCAGCTTCACCCAGCAGGCCCAGCCCCAGCCCTGGCCCTGCTGTGCCCAAAGGGGACCCAAACCTGTTGGCTTTCCCAGCCCTCAGCACCTTGCCTTGCAGCTAAAGCATTTGATCTCCTGGAACATAGCCTGGCACACAGAGCAGTTCTACCCACCCCGAGACCCCCGGGAGCCAGATTCCATCTCGGGCACACACAGGAGGCAGGGAGGAGGAGCTGTGCCAGGCCTGGGCACAGACAGGTCCTGCCCTGATCCCAGAGAGGCACCCGTGCATGGAGAGCACCCAGAGGGCTGTGCCCACACAGGCAGCCCCCAGAGACAGCGGGGCTGTCACTGTCGCCACCCCAGCCAGGCCCAGGGGCAGCCTCCTGTGCCACTGCCATGGATATTCATTGTGTGAACATGGACAGTCCCAGCTGAACCCCTCAAAGCCTGTCTGCCAGGTAAGGGCAATGGGACAAAACAAACAGTATTTATTCTATTTCTCCCTTTTATCCCACACAGAGCAATCAGTAATTTTACACACTAAATAAGTGTTTATTTTAAATTGAATTTCCCTTCTCCATCTAATAAGCCAGTAGGCACCTTCCACCACTCAGATCTTGGACACTGCTGAAATCACCTGGTTCCTACAACATTACAAATGGGTTTGTGTGCCCTGTTTGCATTAAAACACCACAAATTAGGCCCTGGGTACTGGCCATGCTCCAATGGACACGAGAGCATCCGCATTCCTGCAGAGTTACAGTGCTTCCTCCACAGACTGGATTTATATCCACATCCAAACCAAATAAATCATCAACCACAGCCCCTAAACCAGCTCACTTATCACACCAAGTGTGAATAATGAAATGTCATAATATTTGCCCAAGACACGTGGTTTGTTTGCTTTCAATAAATAAAGTCTAGAAGAGGGAAAAAAAAAAAAAAGCAGAGGTAATGCTTCCTCTTGGTGTTGGTCATTGTTGGGAGTGGGAACGGCCTCTGGATGGGGGGAGCCAAGGCAGAAAGGGGAGAAGAGCCCAGATGGAGCCAAGGCAGTGCCCACTACTCAGCATCCCCAGGGCAGGCTGCACGAGCCAGGCCAGGGCAGCCGGGCACAGCCCCAGGCTCAGCCCAGCCAGGCTCAGCCCCAGACTCAGTTCATCCCACCCAGGGCTCCATGACACCCCCCAACAGAGGGCACACGGCAATCTCTCTCACTGCTGCTGTATTTACTTGATGCTGCAGCCCTGGTTTCCAGCAGCTGGCAGTGTGCCAAGCTGGGATCTCAGGTGCTCACAAACTGGTCAGCTTTGCCTCTGGTTCAAGTACCCCCCTTGGCACAATCAGGCTAATGCTACCCTCAGGGACCCCCAGCCCAGCACCAGTGCCACGGACACAGCCTGGCCTGAGCTCCACAGCTGCTCTTTGGGAAGGAAAGGGGCTCAGCAGCCTCACTGGAGCCTGAGCCCAGCCCAGCACGCAGCTTTGACAGGCAGTGCCACAGGGAAGAGAACCACACAGCTCAGGGAGAGCGGGAGGGGGAACAGCAGCTGAGAGCTCCACATGCAAAGCTCCCGGCTCTAGAAATAGGATCTGTGTTCTGTGCTGGGTTGTTAGGAGACTCATCCTGCTGCAGGGCTTGGAAGGATTGTATTTGCAGGCATTGGGAGCCTCCCGGCTGTGCCACAGCCGAGGAATGTCCAACCCCTCTGTGCATCCCAGCCATAGGGCAGGCAGGGCACACAGGGCACACAGGCTCCCTCCCTCCTGACCTAAACCTGTGCCACAGAGCCCTGCTTGTGCTCATTGCCTCCTCAGTGAGACACTTTTAACCACCTGGTTTCCCCCTACACCAGTGCAGCTGGGTAGGAGCCTTCCTGAGCCATGCTGGGCTCTGGCAGTGCCCTGGGAGTTTCCCTGAGCCATGCTGGGCTCTGGCAGTGCCCTGGGAGTTTCCCTGAGCCTTCCCTGAGCCATGGCTGGGCTCTGGCAGTGCCCTGGCACCCGGGACAGGGAAAGCTTCATTGGACTGCTGCCAGCCTGGATCCAGGAGAAAACAAACACCCCCAGGATGAACCACAGCCAGAGGCAGGCTGGGAGCCCTGCTCTAACCAGCAGCACAACTGGTTAACTCTGATTATCTCAGAATACCCCGCTGGTTATGTCAAGGGATAAATCAAGGCAAGACTGTCTCTTGATAAGGAAAAGCCAAGTGAGGCTATTTTAAAATGAAAATGCAGAGGAATTCAGAGTGCCAGTGAGAGAGAAGAGCTGAGATTAGGAGGTGACACAAACACAAACTGCAAGAGGCCTCTCCAGAGCTGTCCTGCGCCTTCAGCAGAGGAGCAGCAGCAACCCAGGAGCTGCCCAGAGCTGGACTCAGCCAGAGCAGCCCTGGCAGTACCCAGGGCAGGGCTGTGAAGCACCTGCCTTGGCTGGGGCTGCTCAGACCCCACTGCTGGGGACACCCCCAGCACCACCAGCCAGAGGGGAGGCAGCTCCTCAGCACCAGCACAGCTCCATCCCCACACCCAGCAGGACAGACACCTGTCCAGCCTTGGGCACCAGCTTAGCCCAGAGCCAGAAGGTCCTGTGGGAGAGGGAATGGGCTCAGCCCTGCCCCAGGGGCTGCACAACAGGAGAGGCAGCTGCAGATGGGGCCTGGGGCACCCAGGTGCCATCAAACAGCCCTAGGGTGACTCAGGGGGCTCCATCTCCTCTCAGCTCACCTCAGGCACCAACAGCCCCTGGTGTGACCCAGCAGAAAGGTGCCCAGAGCAAAAAGAAGCTCAGAGGTCAGACAAAGACAAAAGGAAGAGCTGTTGATCGTGGGCCATGGGATGAAATGCAGCCTCAAGGGGTGTCACAGCTGGCCTACACTGTGGGGCTTCAGAGAAAATAAAGAACTCAGAAAAAAGAGCAAATAAAGAAGGACTTCCACAAGGAGAGCCCAGACCCTGCCCCATGGGCTCATCCCTGCTGAGAGGCAGCACCACCAGCCCCAGCATGCCACCAGGATCCCCAGCTCTTACAGCGAGACCAGGATGCCGAGATGGGTGGTTGTGTATCACAGGGGCAGGAATCTGATATTCATAGACTTTCTCTCTGCTTTAAAGGGCAAGACTCCTTGTATGGAAACAAACTAGGACAACAGCTTGAATGATAAATCACCCTTCTTCTGTACTTCCTCTCTGAAATTTAATTTTAATTGATATTAAACATGACAGAGCTTCTGCTCAAACTCCTATTTGCCAGCCCTGATTTCCGCTGCCTCTGCAGGGCTGATGCCAACACAACCCTGCCCTCAGCAGCCTCTGTGCCACCAGTCCTGGAGGGCTGAGGGGCCACCCAAGAACAAGAGCCCCATGCCCCTCACAGGGCCAGGGCACTGCCCAAGGCAAGGCTTTCACCCAGGGCTCTGGCACAGATCCAGCCAGGCTGGAGCCCTCAGTGATGCTGACAGGGAGGAGAGCCACACTCCTAATTTCTCCTTCTTTACTATTCCTTCACTGCATTTCTGGTCTGCTCATTTCCACGGGAGCTTTGATCTCAGTGAGCTTTATTTCTGCTTTATTCCTCTCTGCTCAAGAAAAGTAAATCCATTTTGCTGGCTGGGTCCTAGGGGCAGGTTATTTATCTGACTTCTAGCAGGCTTCCAGGCCCCCAGCCCCAGCCCTACAACCTGCCCAGCCCTGACAATGTGCTCCCACGAGCAGGGCTGCCCTGAGAGCACCCAGGAGGCTGCTCAGGCTGGCGGCAGCGCTCGCTGCCTGCTCCTGCAGAGGAAATGTGTCACCAGGATTCTTAATAAATGTTCTGACAACGGAGGGTTTGCATTTCAGTGAAAAACCTCCGATGGCATCCATGTGGGGCAGATCTGTGCAGCAGACGGGGCAGAGCAGCACTGAGCAGCGTCCCCTGCCCTCCCTTGCCCCGTGTGTGTGCCCCTCTGCTCTCACACCGTGTCCGCAGCCTGAAGTACTCGGAAATGCATTTATTTATAGCAGCTACAGTGCAGGACCCTTCCCGTGCCTCTGCCGGCTGCGGGAGGGAAGGAGACATTCGCTACCTGCCGCTGCCCGGGTGTGCGGTGCCGGGACACCGGGGCACACAACCGCTGCCCTGCAGTGCCAGCCATGCCCGGGGCTCTGCAGGGGCACCTCCACACCCAGCACCTGCCTAGGCACCTCCAGCCTCCCCTGGGACCTGCCAGTCCCCTCGCTACCCCATTTTTGTAAAGGGCTTTTTTCACAAAACCATCACTTTTAAACAAATCCTCAGATCAGAAAGGCAGGAGCTCACAGGAGACACTGAGGAGGATTAGCAAAGTACAGCACTGGTTACATAAATATTAACCAAGCAGCCCTGGAGGAGATATTCCAACCACTGTGGTTCTGTGTGTTGGTCTTGCATTTCCTCAAGTTTCCATGGGTGAGAAGGTGGAAGCTGAGGAACCCAGGCTGGCACCACAGGCCTTCTCCTGGGCTCTGAACAGCCCCTGAGGAGCTCTGGCCAGCCCAGGACAGGGTGGCATCTCCAGGGGATATTTGCAGACACAATTCCTGAATCCCCCAGCAGCTTCATTTACAGATTCACAAAGTTCTTTTAGTCTTTTGAGGACTTTTGCCCCAATTTGGGCATTGTTTCTCCCACACAAGGATAAGATCCCAGCAGCACAGCTGGGCTGGGGGCTGCACACCCACCCTGCCCTGGCTCAAAGGCCACCAGCCGCCCACACACATGCCATCCCCCTGAGGTGGCAGCACGGGGGCGGCCCAGAAAAGCCCCTTTAAGGGACACTTCAGGGCGGCCTCGGCAGCCAGCACATTAATTTTAGCCTGGAGCAGTGCCAGGGGCACGGGCAGCTGCTGCGGGCGGGGCAGCGCCTCCTGTCCCTGTCCCTGTCGCTGTCCCCAGCGCTGCCCAGTCCCCCCAGCCATGGCCGAGGAGCACCGCGAGCTGGAGGAGCGGATCATCATCAAGGACCAGCACACCAAGGAGATCGACCTGGTCAACAGAGACCCCAAGCACATCAACGAGGACGTGGTGAAGGTAGGGCCGTGCCCCAGCAGCAGCAATGGGCGTTTGGGGTCACACCTCGGGGCGTGCTGGGCTGCCCTCAGCCCCTGCTCCTGGTCCGTGTGGCCCCAGAGGGCTGTCCCCAGGGCTGTCCCCAGGGCCGGGGAGGTGACAGCCCTGCTGGCCGGGTGCGTGCCTGGCTCCAGTTAATGCCACATTTCCCATCCCTTGAATGGGCTCTCCAGTTTCATTGTGGCTTGAAAATTTATGGAGATCCTTCCTTTGCACCAGCAAGCTGGCAGCCAAAAATAACACAGAAATTAAATATTACCAGTTTAAGGGGATATTGGGAAAAGGCTGCTGGCCTTGGAGGCACCCCAGTGTCAGTGCCTGTTGTTTGAGGTGTGTTGGCATGTTTGTGGAAGATTGCTCTCCCCAGGGCAGCCCAGAGGTGCAGCACCCCCAGCTCCCTCCCTCATTTCTGACCAAGAGGAATTCCCATTCTAACTCTTGGGCGTTCTCTAGACTCCCTTAGAACTGCAAACAAAATTTGTCTCTGTTAGCAAAGATAATTCCAGCCCAAATGAGAACAGGAGGAGGTGAAAGGGTTTTGTTAAAACCATGTTTGTGACTGTCACGGCAGAAGGGACAGAGGGCACAGAGCTGCTCTCACAGGCTTTGTTACAGGCTGTGACCTTGCCAGCACTGCTGAAACACAAACCTCAGTTTGGGCATGAAAGCACCATTACAGCTGCAGCCATGGTGTGGTCAAACGGGATGAGCTGTGACAGTGAGAGCCATTGCTGGGCTCCCTGCTGGCACTGTGAGACCTGCCCTGACAGCTCCTGGCACCTCAGCATCACCTGCAGCATCCGTGCCACTGCCTGCAGTGCATCCCACTGCCCTGGCCTGGGGCTGGAGACATGCCAGGCCAGGGGAGCCCCGTCTGCCACGGCAGCAGGGACCAGCAGAGCCCTCAGCCCACGGCAGGAGGGACCAGCAGAGCCCTCAGCCCACGGCAGGAGGGACCAGCAGGGACCTCAGCCCACGCTTTGGGGTTCCCCAGCCTGGGAGCAGCAGCAGCCACTCCTGGGTGACAGTGCCAGCAGTGTCCCAGCCATGCCAGGGCCCCACCAGCCCCTCCCTGCCTTTCCCACTCCAGACTCTCCAAAGCCTGACGAGGCCGTCCAGGCTCACCCACTCCCGTGGCCATGCTGCTGCTCCAGCACTCAGAGCTCAGCATTCAGAGCTCAGCCCGGCATTCCTCCACCTTAAAATAGCCCGGGAGGGAGGGCAGAGGCAGCCCGGGCAGGGGCACAGCTCACCCTGCTCTGTCCCTGTCCCATCCCAGCGCCAGGGCATGGCAGCAGGAGGGCTCTGAGGCCTGGGCAGCAGGAGCTGCAGTGCCCACAGCAGGAAGGGCTCACCTGGCCCGGGATAAGCATCTGAGCACCACAGAGCAGCAGCCAGAATTTGGGATCAGGTCACAGAAGTGGCACTGCCCACAGAGCCTGTCACAAACCCCTCCAAGCACGGCACCAGAGCAGGGCCTGGCTCACTGGGTGAGGCTCTCCCAGCACAAAGGGTTCCATGGCTCTATAAAGGAACAGTACCTGCACGTGCTGCTCCCCGAGCACCTCCAGCAGGATCCAGACTCAGCCTGAGCCCCCACTGCTCTCCAGGCCCACTCCCAGTGTGATGGCAGCAGAAGGAGCAACGGTGCAGAGCCCCTGCTTTTATATCCCACTGCTCCCTGCATCAGTTGGTCCCTGATGAGCTCGTCAGGCAGCTGGGCACTAACCTGGGCCAGTCCCCAGCACACCTGGGCTTCCTAGAGGCTGCTGATGGCACCTCAGGGCCAGCTCTCAGGGCTGCTTCTCCTCATTGCCAATACTTCTGTCAGCCCCCCCTGCTCACTCCAGGAAATTAAAGATGACACAGAGTGATTTTGTGATCCAAGTGCTTCCAGAAGCAGAATGGATATTGTTATTTAACACGAATGTACAGACACGTCAGCTGCTGGGGGGAGGCCGGGCTGGTTTTCAAGACAAATAGCTCAGCTCATATATTCCCTGGCAGTGAGTTAGACCCCAAGGGGATCTCAAGTGGAGTTTTGGGGAGTGTGTGTCACTCTGAGACACTCCCAGTGCCTGCACAAACGGCGAGGGCGGGGCTGAGCCCCAGCTGCCTTCCCCAGGAGGAACATGGACAGACAGCACTGAGCACTTCATCCTATGGGTATGAATAAATAATCCATAAATCCAGAGGGTGCTGAGTCTTTATTAGCATGAACACCTTCCTGCCGAGTGGGCAGCCCCATCCCTGAATGCTAAAAAAGGGCAGGAATGGGCTCTGGCTGCCTGTGCAGCCAACACTCCCACGCACGGCTCCTGTTCCTGTGTGGCCTCACCTGACTCCCCAGAGCAGGGCCTGGGACAGGGACTGTGCCCCCCGTGCTGGGGCCCCAGGCGGGGGCTGAGCCACCCCTGCTGCCCACAGGCTGTGGCTGGGCAGTGCTGGGAGCCCTGAGTCCTCTCCCAGCTCTGCAGGGCTGGCCCTGCCCAGCCTGCAGGGACCCAGCCCAGCACTGTCCCCAGGCCCCTCCGTTTGGGATCTGCTCTCCCCTCCTGCTCACACCAGGGCCCTTGCTGACCCCCGGACCTCCCGTGTGTCCTCTGCTCTCCCCCAGGTGGATTTTGAGGATGTGATAGCTGAGCCCGTGGGCACCTACAGCTTTGACGGCGTCTGGAAAAGCAGCTACACCACCTTCACTGTCAGCAAGTACTGGTGCTACCGGCTGCTCTCCGCCCTGCTGGGCATCCCCCTGGCCGTCCTCTGGGGCTTCCTCTTCGCCCTCATCTCCTTCTGCCACATCTGGGCCGTGGTGCCCTGCATCAAGAGCTACCTGATCGAGATCCAGTGTGTCAGCCGCATCTACTCACTGTGCATCCACACCTTCTGTGACCCGCTCTTCGAGGCGCTCGCCAAGATCTGCAGCAACGTCCGAGTTGCTGTCCGGAAGGAGACTTAGGTGCTGGCAGCTGCCCCAACACCCTCACACAACCCCCTCTGCGCAGGCTGCCTGCCCTTGGGCACACAGAGTCCAGTGAGGGACCCAGACACGGACACCCCTGTCCAGTGAGGGATCTGCCCAAGGATACCCCTGTCCTGTGAGGAGCCCAGACATGGACACAGCTGTCCAGTGAGGAATCTGAACATTGACACCCCTGTCCTGTGAGGAACCTGCACACGGACACTCCTGTCCAGTGAGGAACCTGCACACGGACACCCCTGTCCAGTGAGGAACCTGCACACGGACACCCCTGTCCAGTGAGGGATCTGCCCAAGGACACTCCTGTCCAGGGAGGGACCCAGACAGGGACACCCCTGTCCAGTGAGGAACCTGCACATGGACACTCCTGTCCAGTGAGGAACCCAGACACGGACACCCCTGTCCAGTGAGGAACCTGCACACGGACACCCCTGTCCAGTGAGGAACCTGCCCAAGGACACCTCTGTCCAGGGAGGGACCCACACAGGGACCCTGTGGCACAGGAACCCGTGGCAGGGCCCCGCAGCAGAGCTGGCTCTCAGGGGTGCTCTCTGCTCATGGAGGCAGGCCAGGCTGCTCCTTACTCCACCCAAAGCCAGAAGGCTCAGGAGGAGGGAGCCCATGGTGGCCCAGGGAGCAGCCCAGGGGTCCCTGTGCCCTGCAGGCCCGTGGTGGCCCAGGGAGGGACAGGGACTCCCTCCTGGAGAACAGCCCTGTCTGTCCGTGTGCTGTCTGTCCTCGGGTGCTGGGCGAGCACTGGGGCTGCAGAGCTGCTGCTGGCCCCCGCCCAAAGCCTGCCTGCCCCTGCATCCCTTGGGGCTGGTGCTGACAGAAACTCCCCCACAGGAGTTATTGTTTGTGACAAACAATTGCTGTGGTGGGAGCTTCTGCATTAAACTGCTGCTCAAAGCTTTTAGGGATACAATAGCTAAACCAAACGCTTTTCATGCCCACTTGCATTTCAGCCAAGCTGTGAGAGCCAGAGCAGGCCATGCATGACATGTTGTGTCTGCTCCCAGAGCGTGAGCTGATCCTGGGCCAGCTGCAAACCCGCCCCTGGCACTCGAGGCTCAATTATGTAATTAATTGTGGAGCACCCTTAAGTGCCGTGGGCAGGGTCCAGGGCAGGACAGCACGGTGGGAGCCAGCCCTGAGCATGGCCAGGGGGGACACAGAGCCTTGGGGAACCCCAACTGAGAGACAAGCTGGGCTCTGAGCAAAGCCTGGCTTGGCTTCTCACGACAATCTCCATGAGATACGCGTTCAGTCAGCTCCAGGCACACGGGGTGTGCATCCCATCCAGGCACAGGGAGTGTGCATCCCATCCAGGCACACGGGGTGTGCATCCCATCCAGGCACAGGGAGTGTGCATCCCACCCAGGCACAGGGAGTGTGCATCCCACCCAGGCACATGGTGTGTGCATCCCACAGGCCAGGGCTGTCCCTGGTGCCCAGTTAGCTCCAGCCACACGAGGTGTGCATCCCACCCAGCCACACAAGGTGTGCATCCCACAGGCCAGGGCTGTCCCTCCACCCTGATGGACAGGGAGAGCAGACAAGGGAGCCTCTGCCAGGACCCTGCTGCTCCAGCCACAGGGAAAGAGGAGCCGGGGTGAGGTGCAGCTCAGAGCTGTTTCCTCCCCTGTACTGTCAATTAACTGCTCGGTCCCTCTTCCACGGAGCTGCACTTTCACTTTGAGGCCCTTGAAGGCTCTTTTGGCTCCAGCCTTAAGTGCTTTGCTGAACCAGGGCCCAGAAGGTCTCCTTGTTCAGAGGCTGCTCTCAATTGTCTCCATGTGTGCCTTCCCCTTGGATTCCAACAAAGACTTGGAGCCAAAGACTCCTCTAGTGCCACGCCAAGGACGAGAAAGAGCCAGGCTTTCTGCTGGAGCTCTTCCAAGGGCTTGGGATTGTGTACTGCTGTTATTCCATAGCAATATGGTACCCAAGCTCCAGCAACATCAGGGCCCAAGGAGGATGGAGTGATTAAAAACAAAAAAAGATATTTAGGTAATTATAGGGAGGTGGGGGAAAGTCTCAAAAAAACCTTCATTTTTTGTGAGAATAAAAATAATTAAAATCAATTCCATAATGGGCTTATACTACTTGTTGTTGCTGTTCTAGTAGTTCGCTGCCTGAACCCGAAAAACCCTGAAATGCTGATGTCCCCCCCACATTGCTCCCTGGGCTGCTATCACCTGGGCACACACTGCTCACCTGTCAGCCCCTCTGTTCCAATTTTGCCCTCCTGGAAAGCTTTTGGCAGAGCATTCGCTGGGGCACTCCCCAGCTGTTGTCACTGTCCACCCTCTGCCGCAGTCTGGGGCCAGTGCAGGAGCTCAGCCACGGCCCCTCTGGGCTGCAGCACCTCCAGGCGTGGGGCACGGCCCTGCCTGACCCCCATTCACCTCCAGAAACTGCAGCCGGGGCTGGAGGGAATTCCCTGGGAGTCCCAGAGCTCCCTCCCTTCTCCGTGCCTCCGTCCCAATTGCATCCACAGCTCCCGTTCCTCCCCGGCTGGGGGATGCAGCTCGGACACCCCTCCGTCCTTGTTTGCTGCAGGAGTGTGTGGCTCTCAAGGAGAAGGAAGGTGAACGTGGGAAGAAAATGCTCCATGGTGTCCTGAGGATTTCAGCCAGTCAGCAAATGTGCTATGCTCACGTGGAGCTCCCACAAAAAAAAAATAAATCAAAGGAATGTCAGGATGGGAAAGGTGCAAATGGACCTGCTGGCCAGAGTGATAAAATAAAGGACACATTTAAATGCATTTTTCATGTTCATTCCCATCATGAAAGGCCAGATTACATCGCTCTTTGAGAGCCCCAGCCATGTCCCGGGCAGTGCCGGTGTCGCAGCCAGCTGTGTGCGGCTGGGGGCAGGTCCCTCTGCACGGCTGGCAGCGGGCACGGCTGGCTGCGGGCACGGCTGGCTGCGGGCACGGCTGGCTGCGGGCTCTCGGTGCTTTCCATCCATCCCCTGCAATCCCTCAGCCCAGCTCCCCCCGCGCCTCCCTCCCGCCTTCCACCAGCCGCAGTCAGAAAACTTTATTTACAGTATTTGTTTACAATAAAAATCCATGCCGTGAGTGCACCCTGTGCCACGGAGCGAGCACAGGCACGGAGCGGTGGGAGGCTTGCTGGAGCTGCGGTGAGCCAGGGCCGAGCCTGGCTGGGAGACACGGCAGGGGCGGCCCTGTGGGAGCCAGGGTCTGCTGGATGCCGCACAGCCCCGAGCAGGAGCTGCTGGGCACACACGGCCAGGGTCAGTGCCCAGAGCCCACACAGCCCCGAGCAGGAGCTGCTGGGCACACACGGCCAGGGTCAGTGCCCAGAGCCCACACAGCCCCGAGCAGGAGCTGCTGGGCACACACGGACAGGGTCAGTGCCATGGAGCCCGCACAGCCCCGAGCAGGAGCTGCTGGGCACTCTCTGCCAGGGTCAGTGCCCGGATCCCAGCCCCGAGCAGGAGCTGCTGGGCACTCTCTGCCAGGGTCAGTGCCCGCATCCCGGCCCCGAGCAGGAGCTGCTGGGCACACACAGACAGGGTCAGTGCCCAGAGCCCGCACAGCCCCGAGCAGGAGCTGCTGGGCACTCTCTGCCAGGGTCTGCTGGATCCCGCACAGCCCCGAGCAGGAGCCGCTGGGCACACACGGCCAGGGTCAGTGCCCGCATCCCGGCCCCAGCCGTGCCCCAGGCTCCTGCCCAGCCTCACTGGGTACAGGGCACAGAGCTGGGCTGGGGACAGCCAGGCCTCTGCGCTGTCCCTTCGAGGCTGGTCCCTGCTGACCCCAGAAATGCCCTTGTCTGTGCCCCAGGCAGGGGGAGCAGGGCTGGCATGCTGCAGGGCTGGCATGGTACAGGCTAGCATGGTTCAGAGCTGCAGGGCAGGCCTGGTGCAGACTGGCATGGTGCAGGGCTGCAGGCCTGGCATGGTGCAGGGCTGCAGGGCTGCAGGCCTGGCATGGTGCAGAGCTGCAGAGCTGCAGGCCTGGCATGGTGCAGAGCTGCAGAGCTGCAGGCCTGGCATGGTGCAGGGCTGCAGGGCTGCAGGGCTGCAGGGCTGCAGGGACGGGGCTGCCTCTGCCCCACAGGCTGCAAGTGAAGCGAGGTTCCTGTGCTGAGAGCACGGAGCGGGATCCTGCTGCGGGCAGAGTGGGACAGTGCCCAGCCACGTACCAGGGGTGACACCACCCATCTCCCTGTGCTTCCATCACACCTGCCCCAGCTGCACCGTGTCCTTTGTCCCTCCTGCTGGCATCCACAAGCCCCTGAAGTCAGGGTCTGGGGCTCAGGAACGGGTTCCTGCTGTCTAATCCCAGGCAGCACTGAAAGCTGGACACAGAACTCCGCACCCACTCCCGTCTCAGTTAAATAAAGCCTCTGTACATGCTTACACCATATATACACCTGTGTACAGACCCCTCTGTCCGGCCCGGCCTCCCCAGGGAAGCACCGGAGCAGAGGCACAAGGTCCGGCTGGCCGCGGCCTCACGTCGTGGGCGGCTGCATGAAGCTCCTCTGGCTCGTGGCCCTGCAGCTGAGGACGAAGGACGAGGAGTTGCTCCTCTTGCTCAGCTCGCAGGCCGGCCGCGACTTCAGGTAGCGCGTGGAGCAGCAGAGGAAGCGGCGCATCAGGTCGTGGAAGAGGTGCCCGGTGTAGAGCATGTAGATCCAGGGGTTGCAGCAGCTGTTGAGGCTGGCCAGGAGCATGGCGATGATGAACGGGGAGGCTGCGAGACACAGGCACGAGAGCTGGCTCAAGGTGTCAGGGTGCGGCCCAGGCACCCCGAGACCCCTCCCCGGCAGGGCTGAGCCTGCAGGGACACAGGGAAAGGAGAGCTCACAGGGACACCCCGGGAAAGGAGAGCCCGCAGGAACAGCACTGAGAGCTGCTGCTGCAGGGGAGGGACTGAGGGGGCGAGTCTCAGTTCCAGCGCCCCGGGGTTCGGTTTGTCTCCCCAGAGCTGCGCTCTCAGACCCTCGCGGTTCAGATTTTCTCCCCAGAGCTGCGCTCTCAGACCCTCGCAGTTCGGATTTTCTGCCCAGAGCTGCGTTTCCCCTCTCGCTCCGGCATTCCCTGGAGCCGCTCAGGAGGCAGAGCTGCCCCGCAGCCCCGGCACAGCCCGCACGCCTCGGGGTGCCCGGAGCGGGGAAGGGAGCGCCAGCCCGGCCCGGGCCGAGCCCTCTGCACGGCGCTCTGCCCGCACCTCTCTCCAGTGATCTTTCTTACCCCGAGTGATGCTCCCCACACAGGGCTGTGCCAGGGAGGACATCCCACAGCAGCGAGCCTGGCATCCCCGGTGGCAGGGGATGGTGGCAGCGCAGTGCCAGGACATCACGTCCTGGCTGCTGCTCTCTGTGCCCAGAGCACAAAGCACCGACTGTCCCAGCTGGGAGCTGGATCAGCACTGTCTGGTGACAAGGGGATGGTGGCGCTGGCATCTGCCATGGCACCAGGACAAGGGGAGACGTGCCCTCCATGAGGTGGAGATGATGGAGCCTTTGTGCTGCTCCCTGTGCTCCAGCTCACCTCCTCAGCCCCTCTGCTCCCAGAGGACGCACCAGCAGCGAGGATGAGCACGGCTGCTTTGGCTGTTCTGGCCCCTTCGTGCCTCTGCAAAAACCCACTGGCAGCTTTCAGACCAGTGAAGAAATGTGACTATAAATGCTACCTTCCAAATTCACCTTTAGCCAATGGATGCGCAATTCCTGCTCTTGTGGTGTCTGCTCCAATTACTTATTATTTAATTTCAAGTATATTCTAAAAAATAGTTAATAATTAATTTCAAGTAACATTAATATTTCAACAATAATTAATTTCGGGTATATGCTAAAAAATAATTTATTGCTAAGGCACAAGACCTGAAATACATCTCAGTGTGTTTCTACCCACTTGAAAATATCCAGCCAGGGCTGACTCAGCTCTTCCTCTCTGCAGGAGGCAAATTGAATTTCAGGAGCTCACTGCAGGGCAGGTCTGGAGGGTGATTGCTCCCCTCCTGGCAGGAGCTCCGGAGACCCCGAGGGGTGCTGACCGTGCCAGTGTGTCCCTCAGGGATGGCCCCTGTCCCCAGGCCCTGCTGGAGGGGTGCAGGGCTGGGAGGGCTCTGCTGCCAACACCCAGCACGGGAGGGATGGGACGAGGGGTGCCCGGCTCCCACCACTGAGTGCAGCACCTGCCCCGAGGGGAAGGGACCCCGAGGGGAAGGCAGAACAGCCGCGGTGCTCCACAGCCCTGCTCGTGCCCTCACAGGTGCGTGAGCCAGCTCTGACCCCGAGCTCAGGGTCCCGCAGGGGCTCCCTGTGATGTGTGTGCAGCAGGAGCCTCCTGTGGGGGACCCAGTGCTTAAACCAGCACCTGGATCATCACCTGTTCCCACCCGCCTCGCAGAGGCTCTGGGGTGTGTGGCCGCCCAAGGGGGATCCCTGCTGCCTGGCCAGTCACCCCCAGAGCAGCTCATGGGGTGCAGTCGTGCCCCCATTGCCGCTGGCACCCTGGGACCCCCTGCCCTCCTTCTGCTCTGCCCACGCAGCTGCGAGGGGAGGAACAGCCGCCTTCCCTTCCCCTGCACCCACCAGGCTGCCTGGGCACGGGGAGGGGATCCCGGATCGGGGCAGGGCTGTGGGAATGCTGCAGGCAAAGCCCCAGTGCTCTGCAGAGAGATCCGACTGTGCTGACCCCCTCGTGCCTCGGGCAGCCAAAAGGAGCAGGAGAGCCTGGAAGGAAGGGCTGGGGGCTCCCAACACCTGAATGCACCCGGGCTTTTCCCCCCGTGCCTCCAGCAAGGGCCCTGGCAGAGCTCCCGCGCTGTGCCGCAGCCTCGGGCTGCCCGGAGACAGGAACAGAGCGAGGGGGAGTGGGCACAGCCCCGAGGGGACGGAGAGCACTCGTGCCTGAAAGCAAAGGGGGAAGGAAAAAAGGGAAAAGGGAAAAGTGCTGCAAGGCCTACGGCGCAGGGTGAGCAAGCGAAAGGTTCCCCGTGAGCCAGAAGGATTGGGATGGACAAATCCTGTCCATCGAGGGCCAGCAAAGCAGCAGAGATTTGGGTGCTGCCGAGGGCTGTGTGCGGGAAGGGAGGGGCAGCCCTCAAGAATGCAGGACTAAAGTACAGCACAAGGAGGGCTGCTTCACCCCAGAGCCCATGCAGGAACTGGAAGTTTTGACCAGCCTGAATCAGGTGGAAAACCCCTGGAGCGCCCAGGGAGGTGCGTGAGCCACATTCCACTTCTCCTGGAATAAATGGAGCAGAGAGAAGCAGGAGAGGCAAAGCCCGGCCGGCTCCCTGGGCAGCCCAGGGGCACACGGGGCTTGCACGGGGCTGTGCCCCGGGATGGGCCCTGCGCTCAGCTGCCCTGCCCTGCGAGCCGCCCAGAGCCAGCAGCGCTCAGCCCGGGCCGCCAGGGAGCAGCTGCTCCTCGGTCTCTGGCACCGCGCGCTCCTGCTGAGCCCGGTCAGCCTGCCCGAGGCGCTCTCATCCCTGGGTGCGCTTTTCTGCCCCTTCTCCCACCTCACAAAGTCGCGAAGAGTTTTTCCTTAAGGTCTCCCCCGTGGTTCTCCCGTCTGGCACAAACCTGCACAGCTCCAGCCGTGTCACACCGGGCAGGGGGACACTTTCTGTTCTATCTGCAACTTCAGGGATGACAGCAGCCAGCCCAATATAAAAAATGGCAAACCCGTGACACCATGTCTTTAGGAAAAGGTTTCGCTCATAAATCAGGGTTTTTCTAGACGAGCCGTGCTCCAGTCAGAGATAAAATAACAGCAGCAGAGTGCCGAGGTGGATGGAGCAGGAGAGGAAGAAGAGGCCAAGAGCAGAAAGAAAAAAGTCAGCGAGGAAGAAGCGATAGAACAAAGGAGAGGAATTCAGGCTGTGCTGCTTTCTCCTGAGCTCCCGCACAGCCCGCAGCATGTCCCAGCACCCAGGGTGGGCAGGGAACCTCCAGGGACCCCAGAGCAGCACCCAGGGACAGGCACAGTGCAGGGACAGGCACAGTGCAGGGACAGGCACCGTGCAGGGACAGCGGCCACGCAGGGACAGGCACCGTGCAGGGACAGGCACCGTGCAGGGACAGCCACCGTGCAGGGACAGCCACAGTGCAGGGACAGGCACCGTGCAGGGACAGGCACCGTGCAGGGACAGCCACAGTGCAGGGACAGGCACCGTGCAGGGACAGTGGCCACCGAGGGACAGCCACCGTGCAGGGACAGTGGCCACGCAGGGACAGCCCCCGCCCTGAGCACTGCCCAGTCCCTGAGCCGCAGTGCCCCGGAGTTTGCCAGGGCTCCAGCAGCCCTTGGCCCGGGAAGCTGCGGCTCAGCCCCTGCTGCCTGCCGGGGTTTCTGTGCTCAGGACTCTCCCCTCTCCCTCCCACCCCCCAGGCCGGCCCGGAGCAGCTTCCCCGGGTGTCCCCAGGGGCTGAGCGGAGCCCCCAGGGCCGGCAGGGCGAGGGACGGGAGCTGTACCTTCCTGCGGGGCGTTGCTGTCCCACACAGACCACATCTGCACGAAGAAGAAGGGAGTCCAGCACACGATGAAGGCCAGCACGATGATAAAGGTCATTTTGACTGTCCGGATCTTGGCTTTCGAGATGAGCCTGGTGCTGCTGACCCTGGCAAACACCACCCCGCCACGGGAGCCTGAGCCCAGACCCACGCTGGGCCCGTGAGCCGTCTTCAGCTTCACGTTCTGCCAGATTTTGAAGCTGATTAAGCCGTAGCAGATGCTCAGCATCAACACAGGGATGATATAGACCATGAGGGTGATCCAGGTAACGTAGGCTTTCGGTCCCCAGGGCTGGATGAAATCTGCCCAACAGTCATAAACCCCGTTCCCCACATCCCTTAGAGAAAATATGTGGATCTGAGGGATGCTGACCAGCAGGCACAGCAGCCAGGTGAGGAGGACAGAGACCCGGTCAGCCCTCCTGTGCAGGGACCTCAGCGGCTGACAGATGGCCAAGCAGCGGTCCAGGGACATCAGCAGCAGCATGTAGGTGGAGGCGAACATTCCCACCACCTGCAGGTACTTGATCAAGCGGCACAGGAAGTCTGGCCCGTAGAACCTGAAGGTGATGTCCCAGATGAGCTGGGGCAGCACCTGGAAGATGGCCACGACCAGGTCAGCGATGCTCAGGTGCTTCATGAAGAAGTACATGCGGGAGTGCTTGTGGCGGGTGGTGTGGATGGCCAGGAGCACGCACAGGTTGCCGGTCAGGGCGAGGAACAGGATGAGGCACAGGACCGTCACCTCCACCTTGGCCATGTCCTCGTTCCTCTTCAGGGGGTCGGCGGTGCTGTTCCTGCCGGCGCTCAGGTTCTCCAGCCGCAGGCTGCCGTTCCCCAGGGAGCTGTTGATGACCCAGGTGCTGCTCCCCGCCAGGTACAGCTTCTCCATGGCCAGCGCCGGCCCGCATCGAGCCTGGGGCAGGGTGAGGCCAGAGAGCGGGCAGAGCTCCTAGCGACGCGTTCCTGTGCGGTAGCCGGCTGTCCCCGCCGCTCTCTCCGCGTCTCCCCGGTTCTCAGCGCTCCGCGGCTGCTCTCCGTGTGCCCCGCTCCGCGTCCCCTGCCGTCCCCTCCCCGCCGCGCCGCTCTCTCTGCCCCCCCGTCCGTGTCCCCGCGTCCCGGCTGGCGGCTCCTCGCCGTCCCCTGGCCGGTCCCTCGGCGTCTCCGCGGGCGGCTGCCCCGCTCCAGCCCCGGCGCAGGGGCCGGCCGAGCGGCGGGGGCGGCGGGCAGGGGCGGGTCCGGCCCGGCCCCTCGGGGCCCGCCCGCGGCCTCTGCCCCGCGCCCGGACCCGCCTCAGCATCTTCCCCGCGCCCTCCGCGCTCCCCGCCGGCGGCGCCGCTTCCCGCAGCCCCTCTCGGGCAGCCCTGGCTCCCCGCAGCCCCCCTCCTCCAGGCAGCCCCTCTCCTCTCGGGCAGCGCCGCTTCCCGGCAGCCGCTTTCGGGAAGCCCCTATCCGTTCGGACAGCCCCGGTACCCCGAGCAGCCCCGGTTCCCCGCAGCCCCTCTCGGGCAGCCCTGGTTCCCCGCAGCCCCTCGCCCCCAGGCAGCTCCTATCCGTTCGGACAGCCCCTCTCCCCCGAGCAGCTCCGGTTCCCCGGACAGCCCCGTTACCCCGGGCAGCCCCGGTTCCCTCAGCCCCTCTCGGGCAGCCCCGGTTCCCCGCAGCCCCTCTCCCCCGGGCAGCCCCGCTCCCCTGGGCAGCCCCGGTTCCCCGCAGCCCCTCGCCCCCGGGCAGCCCCGGTTCCGGCGCGGTGCCGCGAGGGGGAGCGGCGGAGCGGGGCTCCGCTGGCGGGCGGGGGCCATCAGCCCTCAGCCCAAAGCCCCCGGTGCGGCGGCCCCGGGCACGGAGCGGAGGGAGGGAGGGAGCACGGAGCGGGCTCACCCCCAGCTCTGCCCTGCCCTGCCCGAGCTGCCGTCGCAGGACACCGAGGGAAGGTTCCCCCGCAGGTGCCAGCCCGGCCTCGTCCCAGCAGCAGGCTCAGGAGTTGGTCACTCGGCAATGAACACACCCACCAAGAACTTCCCTCTTCTTTTAGGAGGAAGATTTCAGAGTATTATTTCTATAAAATAAAGCAGTACTATGAGTGACACCATTTGTCACCAGCTCACCAGCACAGCTCAAGGGCTGTCCCCATTTTCAGGCTCCCTACAAGGGATCCAGAACATGAAAGTGCAGGTGGGATGCTGAGAAGAACATGGAACCCTCCCAGTCCCCCCTCAGTCCAGCAGCCCTGAAGGCCCCCAGCATCACCACCCTTTGCTCCCCACTTCCAAGTCACATCTCAAACCCTCCTCAGCCCAGCCTTAGGCCCTGAACAAACATCCCTGCAGCTATTTTTAAAGATTTTTGGGAAGTTTTAGCTCCATGCAGGATGAAGAAATGTTACATACTTTGGCACGTTCTTCCCTCTAGGGTTCACGTTCTTCCATCTTCAGGCAATAAAACTGCTGTGGGAATCGCTGCTCACCATGTGCAATGCTTCTTTTTTTACTGTTCTGCTGGTTCTGGGAGAGCTCTCAGGGAGAAGGTGGCTGGGGGCAAAGGGGAGGCAAGGAAAGGTTTGCCCTTGGCTTCTGCTCCGTTCCCTGGGGACTCAGGTGTGGCTCAGCCCCCGTGAGAGGCGCCTGGGGTGAGGCAGAGCAGCCACTGCTGCTCTCTGGCCTTGGCTGAGGTGTCACTCACGGCTGCACAGACGCAGCTCCTTCCAGAACAGACCTGAACTGCTGGAAAGAGCCCATGGCCCTGGCGCAGCCCTGCACGAGGCAGCTGAGCCCCTCCAGGAGTGCTGGGCAGCTCTCAAGTGCATTTGATGGCAGCAGGGAGCCCCAGGTGCTCGATGGGGCAGAGCTGCGCCAGGACTGACCCTGTTTGTCCCCATGCCAGTGCCACACTGCTCCCAGGGCCACCTGCCCTGACACACTGCCTTGCCGTGGGGTGCAGGAGCTCAGTGGGGATTGCACACCCGGGGCCTGAAATCTGGAGCCTGATCAGGATAACATCCAGCTCCCAGTGCCCTTCCCCGGTGAGCCCATCGGGGCTGGGCATTGGCCCCCAACAGCCAGAGATGCTCAGTCCTTATTCAGGCAAAGCTGCAGCTGCTCCACCACTAAAACCCAAACACACGTGATTTTGAAGCAAAGAATCCTGTGAGAATCAAAGGGCTTTCTGAGTCATCCCCTACTCCTTCCAGCTTTAAATGTTCAGGGATGCCATGGAGCTGGAAACAGTTTTATTTTAAAATACATGCTTTGGGATAATCAAAAGCACAAACACTAAATAAAGCTAAATTTAATTGCATTTTGGTTTACTGCTGGATCTGAAATAGCTGTTTTTCCAATAGCTATCTGGAATCACAACTTTATGGTCCCCAGGACAGAAGAGGGCTGGCAAGATGTCAAGCCCAGGCCACAGCTTTGCAGATGGAGCTGCAGCCGCCCATGAACTCGTGCATGGCTGCAGCACACAGCAGGCTGGAGAGCCAGGGAATGGTACCTGGCTGCTCTTGCATGGGAATTTCTCTTTATCCTAGCACTTTTAACTAGTCCTCATCTCTTGCACTCAGCCGGCAGGAAGCCTGACTCTGGTAAATCCACTAAAACCATGGAGATGAGCAGTGCCATGGACATTCTTCATGGGAAAGGCATACCTGTGCTTCAACACAGAGCTGATGGATGCTGGGTGTTACATCAGGCTTGGGAACATCCTGAGGGCACAGTAAATGACAACTTTTCTGTGTCTTTCTTAAATGTACACATGAGTAAATTCTCAAGTCCGATATCAAATTCCTCCATGGCTCACCAGCTGGTGTGCTGATTTCCAGAAAAATACACAATCAATATTGTAATCTGCACCAAAGGAAACAAGGCTTTGGAGACAAAATGTGGAAATATCAGCAATGCACAGGACTGTTTGGTCCCAAACCCATGCACCCAATTCCTTGTGTTACTGAGTTCACTGCTCAGGGGAACACAAGCCAGTCTAGACCCATGTGCTCGATGCAGGTGACAGTCACACTGCTGGGTAATGCTGTGTCATCCATCACACCTGCCTGCTCCATCCTCTGGCCATGGTATCTCTTTGTTAGCTGAAAAACAACAACGACAACAAAAAAACCCAGCCAAAAACCTAGTCCTCAGATTGATCACAATTAAAAAGAAAACAAAAAACAGAAAAAACCCTGCAGCCATAGTCAATCCCAGAACTGCTGGCCCGTCACACCACCTGGCTGTCAGACTTGTGCCATGGCTGGGGAGGGTTTTGGAACCTGAGTCATCAGAACATCACTGGGAAGGGAGAAGGAGCCAGAGAAGCTGACTTGTGTATGCAGACAAATGGAGAAGGGAGGATCTACTTGGATGCTGCAGTCTTGAGTTCTATAAAGCATTCACAGCAGAAAGAGAATTTGCATGAGTTCATGCACATATCAAGATAATTTCTTTTTTCTTCCCCACTGTGAAGAGAAAAGAAGTGTGGGACTACACTAAACTTATTCAGTGCTAGAGAACCTTTCACATCATGTCCCTGAAAGGTTTGTGGGATTCAAACCATTTCCTCTGGGTCCCCAGCTCACTGAAATCCATCAGCCTCTGCTCCCATGGGCTCCAGCCCACACCAGCACAGGAGCCCGAGTCAGGCTCATGGATCCCGCTGATGCGACAATGCAGGCTGATGCTGCCACCCAGACAGTCCCCGTCAGGCTGGGCACAGCCTCAGAGCGTGGACGCAGGGTGGTTTCTGTGAATTCCCCTCTCCCACCCGCCCACGGCACCCCGAGCCCAGCAAAGGGGGCAGAGGCTCTCCCAGACACCTCCCCGAGCAGCCAGGCCAGCACAGGGCTCCCAAGGACACCGTTTGTGCTAAAATGTTCCTGCTTCATCCCGTTATGGCCCCAAAGCCCATAAAACCAATGGAGCCTGCCCAGAGCCTGGGAGTAACAAGTTGGGATAATAAAGTTGAAATATGTATCCATGTGGTTTTTAACAAAGAGGCTTCAGGATCAAGCTGTTGGGAGATAACACAACCATTTTACTACTTTTGGGGGGGATTACTACATTTGTGTGTAACCTCAAGCTGTTGATTGCAGTGCCCTGAACTCCCAGTCACCATCAAGGAACAAAAAGCAAAGCGAGACCCAGAGCCCTGGGACCCACGCCTGCAGCAGTGACAGACAGGGGCTACAGGAGCTGCACACCCAGTGCCACACCCAGTGTCACCTCCTGGCCTGGGATATTCACTAAACCTTCCCAGAGCCACAGGAATGGATCCCCAGGTAACGCCAGGCACAGCACTGCCGGCAGCCCCTGCACACACACCGATGCCTCTGCCCACTAAAGTGAGGCACTTTTCTCTTTGAACAAAATATAAGTAACAAGATCTAGCTGAGATTTTGTGAGGTAAAGATAGAAGAGTCAGAACAAAACCAGAATACAGTCTGGTTTAATATATTCATATGCAAACTCCACATTTATTTGCACATGTCTATAAAGGAAAGTGAGTCACGTTTGTGCTCATCACTACAACAATCTTAGCCAAGTGACAGAAGGAAGCTGCAATCCTCAGGATAATTCAGTAGATGTGTGTGAGTATCTAAGCAGATGTGTCTGGGAATGCCCACACAGGTGAGGATTCTTCCACACAGTCCCCATTTTTCTCCCACCAAATACCTGCAATGAAATCCCCAGCGCAGGCTCCAGGAATGCCTCTGTAGGGCCAAATAATTAACCAGAGCAGCGAGCGTTCACTGCAAAAATGAAGCCCAGCTACATTTATATAAACTTTTCAGCCTCACTAATTACTTCCCATTTGCAGTAATGTGTTTACCTTCCTCCTGAAGCTGGTAATTCATGCTCTTCTTTATTTAGTTCCAGGTGGTTGTTGTGGAGCAAACTCACCAATTTGTCCAAATGATTTTGAATTCAGGCCCTCTGGCTCCTCCAATGCCAGGTGGGGCAGGACCATGATTATTCTCTCCTCTGGGCAGCAGATCCTGGTGCTGGGTTTGCCCAGCAGGTAGCTGTGATTCATCTTCAATTCCTCTGTTTGTGTGAGGTCTTCCAGTTCCAGAACATCAGCTCTTCTATCAAAACAGACCCTCCTTCAGCCAAAAGCGTTTTTGTTTTTAACTCTCGCCAGCAAACACATCATCCTTGGAGAACTGCCCTTGAGAGCCCTGACCCTACCTGTCCCCAGTGGCCACAGGTCCCTCCTGGGGTGCTCGGCCCAGCCCCATGTCCTGAGCTCGCAGTGCCCGCTCCTGGCTGCCAGGGAACCTCTCCAGCCCGGGGCAGAGCCAGCTGGGGCACTGGGACAGAGCCCCGTGTGCCAGCTGTGTGCCAGCTCCCCGTGTGCCCATGAGTGTGACAGCCGTGTGCCAGTGACCGCAGCTCTCCCCGTGTGCCCATGAGTGTGACAGCCGTGTGCCAGTGACCTCAGCTCTCCCCGTGTGCCCAGCTCACTCAGGGAGCTCGAGGAAGGTCAGGAAACAGCAGCACCTGTTCTGAGCAGGCAGAACCGGGCACACACCCCAGCATCCCTGCCTGCAAAGGCAAGCCCACAGGCACTCGCTGGTACCTGCAGAGCCGAGCACAGCCGGGCGATGTCCCCACCCCGCGGGGTCCCTGCGGTCCAGCACGGGGGCTGCTCCTGCTTCTCCCCGCTCCCAGCACCGCTGCCTTTCTCACGGCTCCTCCCGGCCTGGGGGAACAGGACATTTTTGCTTTTTGATTATTTTGTTTCCACTTCTGCCCTTCTGCTCTGGCCTGAGGGACGGCTCCGTGACGGAGCTCATTTCCTGCAGGCTGAATTTGGGCTGGATTCCCTGCCCAAACCGGCTTCCAGGGGCAGCCCAGCCCAGCCCCACCCGGGCCGCCAGAGCATCGGGCCCCGGCGAGCTCCTGCGCTGCTCCCAGCGCTCCGGGCAGCCACAGCCAGGGGAATCTGCCTTGGGTCCGGCCCGGGGATGGAGCCACAGCCAGGGGAATCTGCCTTGGGTCCGGCCCGGGGATGGAGCCACAGCCACGGGGATCTACCTTGGGTCCCGTCCGGGGATGGAGCCACAGCAGGGTGGGACGGAGGGTGCTCAGGACCCCAGGGCAGGGTGGGACAGGGGGTCCCTGGGCTCCCAGCCCAGCACAAGGCTTTGGCTGCGGGGATGTGACAAACATCACTCACCATCAGTGAAAAGGTGTCAGGAGGATGCAGTAACTTTGATTACTCATCCCAAGAATACAATGGTGGGTGGGGTTCCACCCCAAGGGGCCGTGCTCAGCCCAGCAGGACCCTGTCCCACATCCCCCTGAGCATCTGCCCAGTCAGCGCCAGCTCGGCTCCTCTGGCTGTCCCCAGTGCCCCCAGCCCGGCTGTCCCAGCTGTTCCAGTGTCCCCAGCCCGGCTGCTGCAAGTGCCCCCAGTGTCCCCAGCCTGGCTGTCCCAGCTGTCCCAGTGCCCCCAGCCTGGCTGGCCCAGTGTCCCCAGCCCGGCTGCCCCTGCTGTCCCCAGTGCCCCTTGACTCGGTGACGGAGGAGCAGAGCTGCCCAGGGGAGCAGGGGACAGCACAGTGTGGGGAGGACACTGTGTTTCCTTCCCTGCTGTTTTTTCCCTTATGTTATGCAGTTGCTGTGACCCTTGGGTTGGTGAGATGCGCAGCAAGCACCGTTTATGGCACCCGGGGGATCAGCAGCCACTCCTGGCAAAGGCTGGGCCTGGCAGCAGCCTGGCACTGCCTGGGGCTGGGGCTGGCCCTGGGTGTGGCACAGAGACTGGGTGGGAATGAGGCAGACCATCAAATCCATGTTTTTTCCTAAGGCCAGCGTGTTTGCTCCCTGCACCTCAGCCACCATAACTCACAGCCACACACCCCACTCAGGTTTGCCAGCTCCACGAGTGGCACCAATCAAAAGGAGGGGAGAAGCTCCAGCTCAGGGAAAGGTCACCAGTTTGGACGTTAAATGGTGATGACAGCAATAAGTGACATAAAACCCCAATGTTCAGAGGTGGTCAGCAAACCAGTCTGATTTGTGCCTGTATTTAATGTCAGCTGCTCTCTGCCTTCTCCTGCCCCCTGCAATTGCCACAGCTCCCGAGGCAGTGGCTCCTCAGCCCATTTCCAGTGGGAATGTCAGTGCTGCAGCCACAGCAGGCACCGTGTCCCCACAGCAGCAGCTGCTCTGCACACGCCTGCAGAAAGCCCTTTATGATATTAATTTACAGTATTATTACGATTCACCGGCCAGCTGCAACCAACTCCAATGCCTGAGGTGAGCTGCTGTGACAAAAAGGCAGCCCTAAAGCAGACATCAATAACTGTCTTTCAAAAGGACTGGTTTAGTAAAAAAAGAACCAAATCAACACAACCAGATTTCTGCTTTGCCTCTGCATCACTCCACCTCATGCACTTATGATAGTTTATATCTGCCATGATTTAGCCTGTTCCAAACACAAATATTCCTGGGAACCATGGCTTGAGGAGGATTATTTCTGAATCCCAGCTTCACTCTGAAGTCAAGATACAATAACCCTCAATCTTACCCAGACTTTGTGCCTTCTTTGCCAAGTTCCCACTGACCAAATCTTCAGGGCTCAGCAAAAGCACCTGAAGTATTTTCGTATTTTGCTTACAAGCTTTATTCTCCAAAGCCTTCCCTGGTGTTCAGGTTTCTTGCGTTTCCTTCATTTTCTTGCACCACAAAATCCCACCACCTCCTAAGAAAGATCACACTTTGCAATGTAACTATTTGCTTGAGAGCTAAAATACCTCATGTTAACAACCTTCTGATTTCTTCCCAGTTTCAGGACTTCAAACTGAAATAATGACACGTAATACTGAGTAAGTTTACAAAGACATATATAAAAGAGCCTGTTAGTGTAGGGCATTCCCTGTGCCAGGAACTGGGGCACCAGTGCCTGCCCAGCCCCAAACCAACACCGTCCTGCAGCTGCTCCCAGGAGGGCACATGGGGCTGGCCCAGGGTGCAAGCGGGACAGTGGCAGCACACAGCCCAGGTGCTGCACCAGGGAGAACTCGGGCACAGGAGCCAGGTCAGGCTCTGGACTCTGTGCCCAAGCTCAACCAGCAATGGCCCCAGGGCTGCGGGCACGGCCCCAGCCTGGCGATGAAGGCAGCTGGAATGGCAGCGAGGTGGAAATGCAGCATTTTACTGAGCAGCCAGACACGCAGAGGACGGGAGGAGCCAGGAGGGGCTCCCAGGCTGAGCTGGCCATGCCGGCAGCACTAGCTCCTCTTCCTCTTGCCCTGGGGCAGCGCCCCGCCGTCCTCGGGGGCGCGCGGCCGCCGCAGCTTCCTCCTGCTCGCCGCCAGGGCCACGGAGCTGCTGTGGGGAGAGAACACAGGCACACGGGGTGTGCACGGGCAGGCAGCACACACGGCTGCTGTGCACAGTGCACAGTGCTGCACACCCACGTGCTACAGGCGACGGGGAACCAGGGCACGGGTTGGGCGGGAAGGGACCTCAAAGATCATCTCATCCCACCCTGCCATGGGCAGGGACACCTTCCACTATGCCAGGGCGCTCCAAGCCCTGTCCAGCCTGGCTCGAACACTCCCAGGGATGGGGAGAGAAATATTTCTCTGCCTTCTCATTTGGGGAAGGTGACAGCACCACAAATCATCCCATAACCCCAGAGCCTGCAAGAACAGGGTCATCCCAATGCCTCTACTTTGGTCCCCAGAGACCAGCTTGGAACCCAAGGAACAGCAGCAACCTCCCAGATTCCTTGTCCATAACTGAGGACAACCCCTGGCACTGACAAAACCATAGGGATGTTCTATCAGAGAAGGCAGTTTGGGGCACAGCCACCTGGAAGCAGGATGAGAGGTTGGTCCACGTTACCCCCAAAGGAGGGCTTGGGGCCTGCAGCCTTGCCAGGCACTCTCCTCATTTATGGACAAAGTATTTGCCACAGAAAACTCAACAACTGTTTTATTTTTAGTCACAGTTAATTTTAAATAAAAAATTCTTAAACTAGCTGTATGTAAATGAAGCAGCTGATTTCCGTCATTCAGCCTTGGAGCTTAAAATTCCACATAGTGTTGACATGAAAGATGCCACTAATCTGTCAACAGCTTTTGCTAATTAAACATTCCTTTTAAGTGCACTCTGTTTTATACCATCTGCTAGGCTGAATCCATCCTGCAGGGACTATTCATTTGTCTTAAAGTGGGAATTCACAACTGAAAATAACAATGGACAACTCTGAGATACTCAATCCACATCTGCTGACTGCCACCAGATACACACTAAGATACAGCAGGAACAAGCTGTGTTTCAGAGTTGCATCATGATGGGAATGGCTCTCCTGCATCCCTGGGAGCCCCAGCCCTGGCCAGGCCGGTCTGTGAGAACCCCAGCAGGCAGATCCAGCTGGGTTTGGTGCTGGCACTGAACACACGTTCCCAGAGCACCCAGGGCCTCATGGGCCCACAGCCCTCTCCAGCTCCCCCCAGCCCCTTCACATGGCTTTTCACATGGGAAACAAACATGATTCAGACTTGCAGACACTGAGATTTTAACAACCAAGAAGTGCTCTTCTAATCTCAAACAGAAGTAAATCAAAACAGATGCTCAATTCCAGTGGGTTCAACTTGACAGCCTCACCTACAGCTCTGTCAACAATAGAATTTTCAAATGTAATAGATCAGATTTAATTTTCCATAACAAAGCAGTCTCCTCTTCTTTTTTTTTCAATTAAAATATATAGTTATATATCCCTTATAATAAAGATATTCAATTGGGCATCTGTGGATTCTTGGAGGACCCAGGGATCATTTTTCAAGGATCCATATACACTGACCAAACTGTGCTTCCCAAACTGTGGGGATTCTTCAAGAATCTGACTTTCCTGAGGCATTTGCTTCTCCAGGATTCCACCAACTGCAAGCTACAGACCTAAACCCATCCCAAGGACTTCAGCTCTTGGATCTTCTACTCACCTGTCAGAGGACACTGAACACGTCTCAGACCCTTCCGTGTCTGCCAGAATGTCCGAGTTGGTGCTGAAGGGGAAAATAAAATGGATGGAAATTATTTCAGCAACACCTACGGCAACACAGGGCTCCACTTGGCAACGGAGCAGAACCCCTGGATGAGACAAATCCCTCCAGTACCAACAGCAATGGGAAAGAACACCGACCTACAGCACAGTCCAGAAGCTTCTGTCTCACTTCATTTTCAGTTATCCCTGGTGTCATTATCATTATTTAACACACATGACAGTTCTATGTTTATGTATGTTAGGTGGTAACTACACCACCTCTGTATTCTCAGGCACCAGAAAGTTTCTTTGGAGAGGATCTGCAAGACGTCTTGGGGGGAAAAGTGTACCTTCTTTTTTTCAAGTCTCTCTTAAATAAATCAGTGTGACATAAAATTTCTGTAAGACAGCAGGATTTTTTCACCCTTTGCCATTTTGTCTCCCCTGTGAAGTGAGAGTCCTCAGCTGTCACTGTGGTGATAACTACAGAACCAACAGGAATTTGGCTGGACAAACAACACCAGGTTAGAGTAACCTCCAACACACGCACATTCAGTCACACAGATAAAAAGGAAAAAGATACCAAAAATGGATGGGAAACGTTTTGAAAGTCAACTTTGTTTTTACTCTCAGAATTAGAAGCCCATCAAAAGCTCATTTTCGGTGCACGAAGTGGATGCCCAGGGAATGAGTTATCATCATATTTCCAAACCCCACTCTGATGTTCCAGTTGCATTTTAAAAAAGAACTGGGGAGGACACAGGGCTATTTGTGTGCTTTTAGTCCCCCGAAATAGAAAAAGAACAGGTTTGAGGCCCGAACATGATGTACTTCCCTGCCTTGAAAACTGCAGCATTTATCACCCGCCGCGTTTGTCACCGCAAAACAATAAAACTGCACAAGTCTGGCTAACGTTCAAACCAGTAATGTGCGCTCAGAATTCACATGTGGAATCCATGGTCTGGGCCTACCAAACTTTTTTAAAAGCAAGTACAAAACGTCCTGGAGCGAGTTCCACCTTTGGCCTACACACGGAGCCATGGAGGGGCCCTTGACGCCACAGCCGTGGGTCCCCAGAGAAGCCAATTAACTCCCACGCGCTAATTGCGGTGAGAGGCTGAGGAGCTGTGCAGAGCAGGGCTCCGAACTCCCAGCTGGAGCCAGCAGTCCTTTGCTTCAGGATCCCTTCCAGCATCCCGCTGCCCCACGCCAGCCACTCGGGGAAGCAGCAGCTCTCTGCATCCCGCTCTGCCACACACCAATCCCAGTTACCGAGCCCAGGCAAGGCTAGCTCTGGAGCTCAGGCAATCACACACCTTTCTGGCACGTGCCAGGGGACAAATGTGTTCGAAAATTTTAAAAAATATCCTCAAATACGTCACAGTTGAAAAACAATTATCAAAAACCACGGTCAACTAAACAAAAGCCACTTTGACCACCAACTCAATTTGTATTTTAAATTAACTTTTTCTTTTCCTGAAGAAAACTCCTCCCTCTTCTTAGCATCAAATGATTAGTCCTTAAACTGAAGATTATGAATTAAATAAGAGAAACAGCCACCTCATTGTGAAGGGTTTTTTTCTATAAATTTTAGCTCAGAGAGGCTAAAGAGATCACAGAATTTAGAATTTTTGTTTTGTTAATTTCTCCAGTGTTTTCTGCCTTTTCAATGCTTCAGAGGTATCTATCTACATTGCATCCAGGCACGGCAAAACACCCCTTCAGACTTCATTCAGACTCCAAATTCAAGACAAATTCCCACAACAGGTCTTCTGTCCTTTCCTTAAGTGAAGGTCACTAATCTTTCCCACAATTTTACAGATCATTTCCAGATGAGTCAATTTTTACAGCCAAAACGAATAAAGTTCCTCGTGTGAACTGCTCAAGATGCAGCCAGCACCCTGTGGCAGGGTGATCCTGCACTTATTCATGCCTCCATGATGGGAAAATGCATCTCCAGTGATTCAGGCAATTGTGCCACTCCATATTCCTGCAGGATTGCTTCCCCTGACCCCCTACAGTCAGTCACCCAAGAGTCAACTCTTCCTTTCTTGACCACCAGTTGGGTTTGATTTCCACAACCCCCCCTCTTGCATTTAGGATAAACACACCACCCTAAAATAGAGAGAAAAAAAGCTGATGTAAGTGTGAATGACATGTCTTGCTCTAAAACTGAGAGGAGCAAACAGTCCTTTGAATTGGTTTATTTTAAGGCAGATTAGGTTCCTCCTCGGCCTCGCGTGAGCAGCCAGCATCCTCCTATCCATCCTCCCATCCATCCACGTGCCCTGGCCCAGGCTCCAGGCATGTTCTCCCTCAATGCTGGCACAAGAGATGAGCTCCAGCCCATCTCGTTTCACCAATGTCATTTGGAGGTGAATGCCCAGGAGTGAGGGCAAGCAGCTTTCCCCCTCTTGCAATCCTGCCTGCACCTTGTCCCCCTGCAAGGAACGGGATGAGCTCGCTGCTGCAGCAGCCAGGCACCGTGCCATGTGCAAGATGAGCTGTGGAGCACAGCATCTTCCCTGGCTTTCCAGAACCTCCCCTTCAGAGCACGTGCCCGTGGATCCATGCTCCTGTCCCTGGCTTTCCAGAACCTCCCCTTCAGCCCATGTGCCCATGGATCCATGCTCCTGTCTCTGCTTTCCAGAACCTCCCCTTCAGCCCACGTGCCCATGGATCCATGCTCCTGTCCCTGGCTTTCCAGAACCTCCTCTTCAGAGCACGTGCCCGTGGATCCATGCTCCTGTCTCTGGAGAGGCCTGCCAGCCTTGGCCTTGCCCAGGCCCCCATGGAGGGCTCTTGTCTGTACCAAACCCTGCACAGGTTCCACCACCTTGCTGTTTTCCTTGACTCTCTCCAGGCTTCCTCAGTTTTCCATGGCCTGCTCTGCAGCCCGAGAAGATACTCTGAGGCTGTTCCTTGGGAAAAGGGAAAGATCTGCTGCATCTTCCTGAACTGCTTCCCTCAGGAGTCCGGCAGCAGTGGGATGTGGTGGCTGAAGCACCAGGAGCACTCCCTACCACAACTCCTGCTTCCAGGGCTCAGAGGTGTCCCTAGCCCAGGGACTGATGTCCTCCTGCACACGGCCTGTATGTGAGAGCTGCCACCACGCACATCAGAGGCCACCAGCTGGCCCTATCTGACAACCTCAGGACTTGCCACCAGGCCTCACAGCTCCTGCCATTTGTTACAGCTCAAAGTTTTGGGAAGAAAAGTATGAATCAACAGCATAGCAGAAAAGTATCATCATCCTTTCACAATGAACCCGTATCTGAGGCCAAAACTCACAGATCAAACACTGTGATACAAATCATCGCTGAGCCAAAGCAGTGCAAGATTTATTAAGCAAAAAAGTCCTGAAGATCTATAAAAGGCAATTATTGCACTGATCAACACATTTTCATACACTTCTCTCATCTGACAGCGATGGCCAGGGCGCAGGACAGCACTGCCTCCAAGCTCAGGCTGAGGCAGCAGCCCAGAAGAGCTCACACAGCATTTCCAAGCACTCCATCCTGCCAGCCTTGCCAACCCGTGCCACCCATTTCAGAGGGCTGCTGCCATGCAGTGCACTCCCATTTCTACCTCCTCAGCTGATGAACTAAAGCCCATATTATGTAAAGCACATAAATCCAAGGACCTGCTAAACCCCGAGCTCGGATCCTGATCAATGGCTCCTAAACTCACTGCCAAAAAGCCTCATTTATTGCAAACGGGGCCCCTTCCATGGGCATGAACCCCTCCTGGCAGACACTGCAGGCTCTGGCAATTCCAACAGCACAGGGATTTACACAGGCTGTGGACACAGCACTTTCCCACCAGGATTTCAAAATTCTGACTGTGTTTTAGCGTCTCAGACACGGCCAGTGCTGGGCTTTGTCTGCTGCTCAGGTCTCACTCTAGTCATCAAGAACCAACACTTGTGTTGAACACAGTTTTAAGAAAAAAATAATTTGCTTAAAGAACTGCGTATTATCCCCATTATATAAAACACTTATAATGGAATATTTCCTTTACATAGCTCATTAACTGGCTTATCATTGTTCCTCCTAATTTATTTTCTGATTTTCCTATTGTTTAAGCAGTTGCGTAAAATCTGGCTTCAGTCCCAGAAAGTCAAGGAATTCCACAGGACAATTCATATGGAGCACTGCAGTCCTGTGGAAGCCCTGTGTAACCGTGGCTTCAGAGCTCTGAAAAATGACCCTTTCAAAGCCATGGCTGTGTTTGGGTGCTTATCTGTAACACACAGTTTGCTCCCTGGGTGGGACCATCAATCTCCCTAGAGCACCAGCATGTCTGGGGCACTGCTACAGCCTCCACTCCTGGATCTTTACTCCAGCAGGAGTAAAATTCTCATTTCTTCATTTTAGCACAGACCTTTGAACAGTATCAGTTCATCAGTGATTAGAGTACAATGGATGAATTTCTAACCTTGACCAACCATTAGCAAGTATTGACATGAAAGTGAAAAGGGACAAACCTTATGAAGGAGAAAACAGAAGAATCACTGATTTCTTTGCAGCATCTTTTTGCAGAACAAACACTTCAACTCCGACTTGTGGATTGTTCTATTACATTCTATATGCTACTCAACATTTTCATTTTGTTTTAATTCATCAATACAACAGCCCTCCATTTAGAAGTGACCTCCTTGCAGGAACACAGCATGCAGATTTGGAATTCCAAATATATTTCCAGTTTTGACATTTCAATGTGAAAAACATTTACTCTTGGCAAAGGATACCCTCTCGTTATCAGAAAAACACAAGGCTCAGAAACCCATTACTTGAAACAATACCACAATACTACTAAAACCATCAACATCTAAATCATTCTTGTTTGGTTTCTGCTGGATTTATTTCACTACAATTAACAAAATCCCAGCCCCATGGTGAGACAGTGATAAAGTGAAGGCATTACAAAGGATTAAGTGGCTCCTACATGTACTTCAGCTCCCTTCCTGAAGCGAGGGAAGCCCAGGAGCAGGTGCAGAAGGAGTTGTGAGCCCAGGCAGCACCCCTCCCGTGAGCTGGGTGCCTGCACTGCTGCTGGCAGGGCCACAGCTCTGCCCCAGCACACTGCAGCAGCAGGGCTGCCCCACTGACCTGCACGTTGAGCCAGAGGACAGGGAGAACTCGGGAGAGGATGATCTCTGCCATTGCTTCGAGCCATGAGATTCATTCCTTTGGCCATCAGGAATTTCTGATTGGAGTGCTTGGGCTTTTCCAGCTGTGGGATCCTCTTCCCCAGGTTCTACCAAGTGGAAAGACATAGATGAGAATGAATGATAATGCAAAATACTATTGTTTAGGATTCTGCAGCCTAGAGATAAGATTTTCAAGAAAAAATTAAGTTATAAACATTTAAATACCAACATCTCATTCCCACAAACTTATTTTCCAAAACTGATAGTTTCAAAGGTTGAATTTCTTTTCATGCATATTTAAAAAAAGAAACCAACCAAGAACTCCCTGAGAACCCGAAATGTTTCACTGCTGAGTTTCAAACACAAGGAAAGAAATAAAGGGTGAGGATGTGTTACACATTTCATAAGATGGAACTTTACTTCAGAAATTAGCAAGCACTTCATGAGTGCTGTTGGCTGCTTGTGCTTCAGCCCCTACATCAGACAGCTTGAGCTTTAAGTTCTACAGACCAAGTTAACAGGCTTATTTTCAGTTGTGATTTACTTCCTTATGCAGCTCAGACAAGGTCAGTGCACTGACATTTCCATTTCAACGGGAAAAATCATTTCTAGGCAACACAACAGGCAAAAATTGAAAACCCTTCCGCTGGTTTTTGTGTCAAGTGTTTTGTTCAATGAAAAGATGAACAGTTCTCTGAACAGAGACCTTCTGCCCCTCCAAAGAGAAAACAGACACAGGTTAAAAATTCTGGTACGAAAAGACAGACTGCCCTCATCCATACCCACAAACATTTGCAAGTGAGTTACTTCACTAAAAAACCCCTGAGGACACGAAGCCTCTGCAGACCCATCTCAGTGATAGCTGATTGTGGCAGCCACAGACACCCCTGGCCCCAGCCCAGGGCCCAAGCCACGCTCCTGCTCAAACCACGCCGACTCCTCTGCCCCTCCAGCAATGGCTGGGACAGAAATGGCCCAGCAGAACTCTAATCAGAGTGTGGAGGGGCTTCACAATCTTTGGATTCAGCTCAGCTTGCCCTTTCTCTCCTGCTAACAGGCATAATTAAATATCAGGGGCATATTTTTGTCTGCTGAAAACAACCAGCAGATCCCAGTGAGTCGGTTGTCCAACTAATGAAACACAACTCTGAAATTAGCAGGGTAAAAATAGCAAAGGCCTGTGCAATAATGCAGCTCAGCACAGTTAATATTTATTGAATCAAATTATTTAGCACCAATATATATCAAATCCTTATGGCGCCTTCCCCTCAGACAAAGCACAGCCCCGTGTTTAAAAGTTATAAAGACTGGGAAACATATTTTAAACTTAAAGATGAAAAGCAAGATGACGTAAATCAGGAACAGATGATTAAAATGTCACCACAAACAGAGTGAGGTTAAATTACATCAACCAATAGCCCAGGAGAGGCAATAGGAGAGATGGAGGAGGAAATTAAAATAAACGAACAAACCAACAAAGCCCCAACCAAACCAAAGATCTCTTTCAATTCTGTACAATTCCACCACTTCCACGAGAACACAAAGCAAGTGGATAAGGAATGCAGACAAAGCCTTGGCTCTACCAGCTTACCATCAGGCCATTACTGCCTTCTTCCTTGCCCATGCTGTAATTCCCAGTTTAATACAAAGGCAATTGCTGTTACAAAGAACCAAGAGCAAACAGGCCTTAGGCATCTGTTCCCTCCCCTGTAAATCACCTTTTTGCTTTTTCAGTTGTTTATAAACAGTCATCTGAGTGCAGATGTTTTGCATAAAGCTGAAATTCCAAGGATTATTGGAAGCTCAGAGAACAAAGTGTAATGGAAATTGTGCAGCTTTGCCAGAACCAAATGAGGTGCTGCCACATTCTGAACATGATGCAGAATGATACATCTGATTCAAGTTATTTTCTACCTGACCACTCTTTTGGAAAAACTCCACGGTTTTACATCAGCTCTTCTCAGAGCCTGCAGGGCAGCACACACAGAACAGCTCACACAGGAGAAACCCCAAAATCCACAGCAGCCCATCCCTCCCTTCCAGAGCTGGAAATCAAGGCTGTGACCCACTATTCAATAACACATTGCCTCTTCCTCTGCTATAGAAGAGGAACAGCTTAAAATCTTTTATTTACTTATAAGGAATCTTTGAGATTCCTTTAACTTTTACCCTTCACGCAGAAGGGATCATGCACTGCTCCAAGGTCTGCAGGAAACAGTAAGGATAAAATTCATACTATTATACTGTTCTCTTCATTTCTTTTTATTCTGCAGAGCTGTGCTGGAAGAGCCAGCACTGGAGAGAGGCCCAGCTGAAGCCAGCTCAAGAGCACAGGGATCTGTGAGAGCTGGGGCAAACATCACTGCCGTGTTTTCCTGAGTGCTCTGACAGCAGCACGTCCCACTGTGGCCAGGGGGCTCTGCAGAACTCGGTCTCAGAACAGAAATCCCCAAGTTCCATCAGGCTGAGGAATGCTCTTGTAGAGCCCCCTTCCAAAGGCAGCTGCTCCCTGCCCAAGCAGCCAGGGAGCACAGGGCAGAGGGGGCAGAGGCAGCGCTGCCCGGGGCTGGGTGGGCTGGGCAGGATGGAGAAGCAGCAGGCTGCTCCTTCCTCCCAGCCAGGGACAGCTGCAGCCATCCCTCCTGCCTCCCACTGTGCTCCAGGCTACAAACACACACCACAGCACCTCACAGAGGGGCGACATCCCGCATGAACAGCCCAAAGCCAGCCCAAGGATTTTACTGCTTCAGCCTCACGACAGAAAATTCCTGAACCCAATCCCCACAAATGCTCCTGCAGCTCCCTGTCACCAACCCCTTCTCACAGTAAAGATCCTGGAAGGCTGAAAGGCAGCAAGCAGCACCCATCCTCACCTCCATTCCAGAGTGAGGCCACCCTCAGCACCTGCAGCAAAGCTGAGCCAGAACCTGACACCCCTTTCAGCCCACTGGAACGTGCCCCAGATAAAGCACATCCACACCCAACACACAGAAACCAAACTCATGCATTTATTATGGGTCATGCCTATGTTCCACACTAAAATCAATAGCAGTAAATCACTTTAGGGTCTGTTTGATCTTTATGCTGGTTGGGCTTTTTTCCCCTTAAAGGGTCTAGAAGAACAACAACAGATGAAAGACCATTTCTTTGGGAATCCAGCACCTCTTAGTGTGGTCCAAGAGGGGACAATATGAAATATGACTGACCTGCAGCTGCTGGCAGCTCTTTGACAGCAACTTCCTCTTTGTTTTGAGCACTTTCTGCTTTCCTCTCACCCGTTTTCTTCCACCGTTTATTTACTTGATCCACCAAGAACTTGAATTCACTTCTGTGTTTGTTTCCTGAAAGGAACAGAGCATCAGTGACCACCCCCACAGGACTAAGGTATGGCACCAACACTGCAAGGATGTGAACAGAAATGGACACCAACAACTGAATTAAAAGCATTTTTGTTACAGCAGAGGAAAACCAACCCAGCACTGAGATATGTCCCACATTCTATTAAGGATCCAAATCTGTGTCTGAGCTGTTACAGAGCTGCCCACAGCCCAGAGCACAGCACAGATGAATGATTCAGGCTCTGTGTCATGCCCATCACACTGCTGGGATTCAGACCCTTTAAGTAAGTTAATAATCCAAATACTCTCTGCACTTTCAATCATGTTTTAAGCACTCCTCTGGTTCTCAGCCAAAGCAATGGAATTGTTTAAGCTTGGTAGCGCAAATGCTTTACTGAGAGGCTGGGAAAATGCCCGGTGTCCTCAGCAGGATGCTGTGGGTCACCCCAGCCTGGCCAGCAGGGAGGGACCCAGGGCCAGGTGTGCCTCAGGGAACAGGAACAGGAGAGGGAACGGCTCAGGCTGGACATCAGCAGGAACTGCTGCTCAGAAAGGACCATCAAGCACTGTGTCACCTCCCTGAGGAGCCCATTCCAATGGCTGAGCACCCTTCCAGCGAAGAAATTCTTTGATGTATTCCATTATAAAACATCAAGTTCTGCCCCACAGAAGGAAACAGATTTGACACAGACTCCCTTTCCCTGAGTAGCTGAAAACACCACATAAGGCCAAAAATTCTGTTAATAAAAAGCAAGTTCTGTCCCAGATGTCGTGTCTGAGTTGCTGCACTCTCATTACGGAATTCCTCTGGCACTTCAGTTTCTCCAGCATCACTATCTTTTGTTGTGCTGGCTCATGGCAGAACTACAAAGCTTTCTGAAAAGAAATGTCCTGGCACACAAGCAGTGCTCAGCTACACTGTAAATCACTGTGGTGCTGAAACGACACCCCAAGCACATCCCACCAAACTGCAGCAACGTAAACCAGCCCCAGACAGAACGACAAATACTTAAACACAACACAAAGCAGCAGACCTCCGAAGAACTTGGCAAATGAAAAGATTTAGAAGCAGAAAAGGCAACTAATTTTTTTTTTTCACAGATGTATCCCCTTTCCTGTAGACTTTTTAACTCTTTAAATAGAGACCACAAAAAAAAGCAGAGTGGGCTGAGGGTGTCCCTGAGTCCTGTGGGGCAGAAGGAAAAGACAGCGGCTCTGAGTTCCAGGCAGAGCTCCCATCCTCAGGCTCATCAAGCCAAAGTATTAATTGCTATTTCATAAACAGCAAAAAAATGCCAACAGGGCAATGTGCAAATTGCCAAGAGCCCGGGGAAATGCAAAGAAGCAGAAAAAAAGCGTTTTCTCCCAAACAGTTTGTTCTGCCTTTCCCCAAGGCTGTTCACAGCCCCAGTGTGTTTCTTCATATGGAAAAGCAGAACAAAAATATATTTGAGGGTTTTTATTCAGAATTCACACCAGAGTTTATTCATTCATTCAGCTGGGAATTAGGGTCTGGGGTGCAAATGCTGTAAAATAAGAGGAAAAAAAAGCCTCATTGTGTAATAAAGCTTTTTAAAGCTTTAAAGTCCATCTGTTTTACAGTGAAATAAGGGCATTTCATAAGAATTCTTTAATCACAAACTGGTTTTGAATTTTAACATTCAGTTCTTTTTTCATGCTTATGATTTCTTCCTTATTATGAGAAATAATTACCTGAGACCATTTACCACTTGCCTCTTTGATCAGTATTTTTTATTAATTTTAAAACCATATCTTCCCCTTTTTCCTATTTTTTTTAACTTCTCAATTTTCAGTTAACCTGCTTGAGACTATCAAGATCTCCAAGAGATTAGTCTTGTAGCCATGCCCTTTTAGCAATCTAAACTCAATCAAATACCTGTCTTTGAAAAATTAAGACAGTATTTAATATATTTTGTTCTGAATGTGTACAACAGGCCAAGCAGATGAAGGCCTTTCAGAGCAGCTCTGCTGCAGAGGGTTCCCAGTGACCACACAGCTGCACATCCCACACCCTGCTCTGCTGTTTCCATGGCCAGCAAACACGGCAGCACGCTAAGAAAGAACAAAGTGCATAAATAGAGAAGCCTTTGGAGGCAATCAGTGTGTGTATTTCAGCTCAAAGGAAAAGAAGGCAGATTTAAAAGCAAAATGAGGTGAAATTTGCATGTTACTTACGATATTCAGTGTGGATCTCATCTATTTCTTCCTCTGTCTGGTCCTTTGTGAAGGTCAAGCTCTACAGAAATCACACAAATGTTTTTAACATAAATAAAAAGATATTAAAGCTGCAGACTTTGAAATTACAGACTTAAAACAGGAAGAAGAACTGTTTGTTTTCCCCCCAGCTTTCATCACATTAATCCACATTTCCAGAACATGTCCACAGTGTCCTGCCCTGCTTCCACCGAGTCACCAGGACCAAGCCAGCCCATGTAACACTCAGCATATTGTATAAATATAAAATATTCCTACCACTGTGCCACAAACAGGCTTCAGAAGTCACCAAAGTATCAGATGTCATGGGAAGAGAACAGGCGCCCTTGCTGATACGGAAGCATGGAATTTGCTAGCTAAATCCTAGAGAATTCTAGGAAGCAAAATATTCCCCACACTGCCATGAAGGGTCAAAATCTTCCAGCATGGCCAAGGAGAACTTAACTCAAGAATTTTTACTGCAGTCAAAAATTGCTCCTACTTAAAGGGTTTGGGCATAAAGCTCAGCAGTGCACCCAGCACTGCCCACGACAAATGTGTGGTGTGAGAAAATCAGGTTCACTACAGGATGCTGAATGCGAATTGTAATATGCAAGCTGGGAATTCCCACAATAAAGCAGCAGGCAGACATTCCCAGTGCCCCCTCTGCAGTTCCTGCTGGCCACCCCTCTGTGAGAACCAAGAGCAGCCACTTACATTTTCACCAGGTTTATTACACTCCAGCTGAACCCGAATCTTCTCATTCTTTTCCAGCTCTTTAACAACCTCTGCAACTGTTTGGAAATACAAGAAAGGGATCACTGAAACAGGAGCTGGGTAATAAAAAGCTGTAACAGCACAGATGAAACTACCCTGCATTTAAAACACAAACAACATTAGCCCTCCGAGAGGGAAAGCTCAGACTCCAATCCCAGGCAAACCTGCTGTCTTTCCACATCCCACCAAACCTCCCTCCTGCACACAACAGTGCTTGTGGCACACAGGCTGCCATTCAGAGAGATTTCCCATTTTACACTGGATGTTTCAAAGGAAGACACAATAACTGCATCTGTCAGACACATCCAAAGCCTATAAACAACATAACTGTAACATTTAACTAGAGCCACAGCTATGCAGAACCCTGCACAGTTTACTTTGACATTTACTTCTAAAAATCTCTTTCTGCATTTCATCATCTCCACAGAACTGCCAAGCAGCTGTGGGCAGTTATTAAAACAAACACTTCACCACACAGCGAAGCAGGCAGAACAAAAGCTCATTAAGCTGTGAAAGAATAAAACCTGCTCCCAACTGGTTTAAGCACACTCCAGGAATTTGGCACCTGGGCTTCCTCAGAAGCTCAGCTATTGGTGTTCCACAGCGACCTCAGGCTCCCTGCCACCACCCAAAGTGCACGTCTGCATCTTAAGTGTGGCTTTAATAATTCACCCTTTGTGCACAGGCTCTGAACACAGGAGGGGTTTGGCATTACTGGGCACAGGTTCTGAACACAGGAGTGATATGGCATTACTGGGCACAGATTCTGAACACAGGAGGGGTTTGGCATTACTGGGCACAGGTTCTGAACACAGGAGTGATATGGCATTACTGGGCACAGATTCTGAACACAGGAAGGGTTTGGCATTACTGGGCACAGGCTCTGAACACAGGAGGGGTTTGGCATTACTGGGCACAGGCTCTGGACACAGGAGGGGTTTGGCATTACTGGGCACAGGCTCTGGACACAGGAGGGGTTTGGCATTACTGGGCACAGGCTCTGGACACAGGAGGGGTTTGGCATTACTGGGCACAGGCTCTGGACACAGGAGGGGCTTGGCATTACTGGGCACAGGCTCTGAACACAGGAGTGATATGGCATTACTGGGCACAGGCTCTGGACACAGGAGGGGTTTGGCATTACTGGGCACAGGCTCTGGACACACGAGGGGCTTGGCATTACTGGGGATTGCAGCTGGAGTGCACACCACACACCCAGCACTGTTCCTGCCCTCTGGGTGAGTAGGCAGAGGCTGGGTGCCACTCCAGCCACCAGCAGCACTGAGTGTGGGCTCAGCCCAAGTACCCCCAGCAGGTTAAAGCAGCATTCTGCACTGATCTGATTTACCAAGATAAATCCTTCCAGCTCCTCCACATCTCCAGCAGTCAAACCAGTGTTAAGCCTACCCTGAGCCAGCAGAAGGGGAAATGCAGAGATGGTCTGGGATGGCAGCAGCCTCCCTGCAGCCTGCCACTCACCAGATTTGGGGTTCAGGGAATCACACTGGGCGTTGTACATGTGCACAAACTCCTGGTGCCTCTTGATGAGCTGCTGGCGGGTCCCAGAGGTGGACAGACCGTGCTCCTTGAGCTTCTTCCTCAGATCCCGGTCCGACAGCAGGTTATAAACAACTTTGGACATCAGCTTCCTTTTCTGGTCAGAACTGCCACAGGAAAACAAGAGACACTATTTAATTAATACTCTGAGGAAAATCAAGCTATTTGCAATTACTTAAGGGTACTTCACCCACTCAGGGTAACGTACACATGAAAGAACATACACATTGGGCTTTCCACCCCAGTGCTGGCCATGGCTCACTTGAATCAGCTGCAGAAATATCAAAACTATTAAAACATCAAGCCAAAACTCAAATTAGGAGATTTTTCAGCTTTCTGGAAAAATGTCTTTGAGAAAAATAGTCATGTACCTGACGGCAGCAGTTCCCAGCTAACAGAAGGGTAGTTTGGTGATACAGAGACATTAAAGATAAGTAACAGTGCTCCCAGAGGAATAACAGCTAAATCCAAAATTTACTGCTTTCCACTGATTTCTGTCAGGACTCAACATTCCTGGCACAGCTGGGGAAAACATCTTAATTACAGGAAACTGCCAGAGAAAATTCAAGTCCTAGCACAACTTTTGTCACCTAAAATTAGCAGAACATTTCCTCCTGTCAAATTAGCTCAGGCTGCCCTACACCTCCTGGTGAGATACTCTCAAACCAGGAGAAACAAAGGGGCCAAAATCCATCTGCAGCCTTACTCATCTTGTGCAACTGCAGTAATTCATAGAGGAACAGCATTTAATTAGACATTTTTCTTTCTGCAGCAAAATAAAGCTCAGCTGCATTACTCTGGATTAGAGAGCAGTTAACAGCTTTCCACTGTGAAAATGATAGATTTATTTGAAAACTATTCAGCACTTTCAACTTATCACATTGAAAATTTCAAGGTTAAAAAAAAAAAAAGACTTACACAAAACTGTCAATAATTCATTTACTCTCATCCAGCCATGTAGCATGGCTGGTAAACAGAAGATGGATTACCACAATACACTCTTCAGGGAAGCTTTTTTAAGATTCTTTTGGGAAATACAAAAAATTTCACTGAATAATTAAAGTGAATCTTTTGAAAGTCCTACAGAAGCTTGGTGTGTATTCCATTTGAAGTACAAATCCTCCCAGTCCTTCAATCTGATCGGTCAGAAATAACAACAGCCTAAATTTCTGCTGTAAGTAAAACAAACTGAAACTCCACTTCTGATGTGAATGTGGTGACCATGACCAATGCTGGGGCAGGGGCACAAAGCCAAAGGAATGCATTAATCTTATGGAAATCGAGATCTTCAGGAAACCTCAACAGCCCCACAGAGAGGAAAGAAAGGTGCAATTTTTATTCTTTAACTCTACAGCTATTGAAAAAATGTCTCTTGGCACACCTGAACCGAAGGAAGCAATTCCTCCACCAAATGAAAAATGGGAATCAGTGTTATCTGAAGGGAATTTTAATGCCAGGGAGCAGAAAGGTGACAAGAACAATGCACAGACTAAGCTCTCCCTGTGATGAATTGCTTAAAGCATTGGCCACTGTTTTCTTGCCACCAAAAGCCAAAGAGTAATTGAGCTGGCAATCCACACTCTTTCTCAAGGGGGGACAGTCCCCACAGTGATTTCAGAGTGCTGCACAGTGCAGGGAAGCCGGAAACATACACAAAGCACCACTATGACACCTCTGCAGCACACAGCTCTCAGTCCAGCACTGCCCAAACCAGCCACATGCATTTGGAGCCCTCAGAGCTGCTCCTCACCTTCGCAGGCTGTCCTTCTTCTCCCCTCTGGTCAAACAGCTGTCCAGATGTTTGTTTATATATTGCTCCAGAATAGCAACCTCACAAACAGGACATTCCACTGAAAGCAAGGGAGAAGGTATTTATCAGTGTGGATGTAACAGCAAAGAGTGAATGCTCTCCTCTAAAACAAAACTAACAGTTGGGACATGAACAAAGCACATCAGTCCTGAGCTGTTACTGTACTGGAAGGTACATTTGAGTTCTCAGAACAGGAACAAAACCCTCTCACTCCAGGTGTTTCACAAATACTGCCTGACCAACTACTTGGCGTTTGTGGAAATAATTTCCATGTGGTGCGTGCTTAAAGATTCAAAAAGATCATAGAATGGGAAGCTAGTGAAAGTTTTAATTGCGCAAAAATAAACAAGCAGTAAAATTTCACATGGGTTTTAACTTATCAACACAAGCAGGTGTGATGTAAAACCACGATAGGTTTCCCGTGGCTCCTTTCCTGGCTGTGGTACCTCTTCCAGCAGGATCCATCCAGCTAATGAATACACATGAACTTCAGAGTTCCAGATGAATAAATCATTACACAAAACAACAGCTAAATTTGAACTAATAAGAACCAGGGGTGTACTCCTACAGGGTGTTTTGTTTTAATTTAGGCTTTTAGCTAGGTCAATAGGATGGCTGCCAGCACATCAGAACTAAGAGGATTCTGCCATTTTATTGTGGTTGATTGGTATAAATGAGCTTTTTCATGCTTCAAAGTAAATTCACTTTAACTCTCTAGAATTACAAAGAATAAAGCAGATGACTCTTTTGGAGAGTGTGGAAATAAAAACATTAACAGAACTGCTGCCATGCTCATTTTGAGTTCAGGCTCACCCCTCAAATAACAAACACATTATAAAATAACCTGCTCAAGGATACAAGAGCAGAATAAATGCCAGTGTCTGTCGAGTCATTAGGGGGAAGGAGAAGAGAAATTACTTCATTTTTACTAAGACTGTTGCACAACTATTGTTTTTCTGTGTTGTTTCTCAAAGCAAAGGAATCCATAAGCACTGAATTCCATTTAACTCCTTGGCAGCAGCTCAAGCTTTTTGTGAAGAACACACTTGGAGCAGAGCTGTCCCACACGAGCAGTGATGTGAAGGCAGCACGGGCCAGTTAAAGGGGAAGGAGCTGGACGTGCCAGCAGAGAGCAGAACCACAGGAGAAATGGGACGAGTGCCACGTGCTGAGGGCCCTCTAACACATACAGCAGCCACACGAGGGGGAGAGAGCAGGACACAGCCAGAAATCAAACACCTCACCTTTCTTGTCTCCTTTGAGCACAGATGTAGAAGGCTTTTCATGGCTTTGGGTGCAGCCAGGAATCTCTTGTGCAATCACTTTGCTGTCTTTACCACCAAGCTCTGCAGAGGTGCTGTGTAGGTCACGGTGTTCCTCGGTTTTGAAACTCTTGTGACCAGTCCGTGGCAGGCCCCCTGCCCTCGTGGAGGTGCAGACCTTGTCCTTGCTCAAGGAGCTGTCAATGGCTAGCGCCTCCTCAGCCCCTGGCTGAGAACCAGGGCTCTGGAGGCTGTGGGCTGGGGGAGATGGAACCGGGGGGGCTTCCAACACCAACCGCAACAGCTGCTGCCTAGGAGCACCAGAGAAAGCACACAGCTAGCGCGTGTGAGGAACCCGAAATCCTGTTTGCCAGCACACGCTCTCTTCTGGCTGGGAAATGCTGGGACTGAGGGCAACAGAGCAGGGAGCAGCCCCACACTGGCTTCTCCCACAATGTGGTGTTTTGGGCCCATGGGCAGCTGGGTGATGACTTCTCACAGTCCCACACCCCAGGGACAGGAGAGCCAGGGCACAGCAGACACTCCTGGCACAGCCCTGGGCTCTCTAACAGAACACTGTCACCTGCCCCCCTCCCTCAGCACCAGAGTGAAGCACTCAGATTTCTCACTAATCACAGAAACTCTGACAGGTGTGATTGGAGAGATTCGGACAAGCATGACTCAACTAGAAGCTCATCCATCACTCAGCAAGCCCAGAGAAAGCACACAGTGACGGAAGGGTCCAGCCTCTGCCAGCTCCCCTGGGAGCGGATCCTATAGCAAACATCAGTTCAAAAACCTCTGCATATTGTGTATGGTCTCAGCATTGTCTGTGATACTCTCAGAAACTTAACAGACTGCTAGGAGCTCTGAGCTGACAGAATTTTACCTTCCTGGCACAAAGCAGTAACTGCAGCACAGCTGACAATGCTCAGTTTATGAGCAGAGCAGTGTCCTTCCCTTTGAAGGCTGAGATGAATCAAGCAGGTATCAGAACAGGCACTACCCAAACCCTCCTGCCAGACCCTCAGTCACTGAGATAGGGCAGGGAGGTAAAAAACACCTGTTTAACTAAAGATGGATGGTTTCTAAACATCCTCCCCACCAGCATCCTCCCTCTGCTTCAACAACAGCATAAACAGCTTCCCACTTTTTTCCTTCAGATCTGTAACACCCACAACAACTAAGTGTCCTTCATCAGGCCCCTGGTTCCCATTTTACAGTCTGTTTATTTCTCTCTTGCTGAAGCAGCAATGAAGCAGAGTTGTTGGGAATGTAAGGCTTCCACATAAATAAATTCCAAGGAAGAGACAGAGCTGTGAATCTTCCTAGGAAGAACTCACACAGAACAGTCCCAACTGCACTAAAAGCACTGTATCTCCTTGAAATTCCTGCTGCATTCCTGCTCAATCACTGTATCAGCAATGACAGCACCTGCTCTCTCCAGCACGCAGAGTCGATGTGTTTATTCCTCTGACTCACTACCTGTCGAGTAACCCTGACTAAGAAACAGAGATAAACTTGACAGTAAAAACATTTTTCTTCCTTATGTACGAAGAAAACCAGAGATTCTTTTCAGCAAACACTCCTACTTTTCTATTTAACAAGGTGATGCAGAAACTGACAAATTTTCTCAAAATAATCTGTTTAGTAGAGGGCAATGAAATCAATTCTTTACACTTCACACAAAACTTTACCTGTTATGTTTAAAGATGCCAGCCTCACTGCAAGTGATAAGTCTTCATTAAGGTCAGCTCGTGCAAATACTGCTCCTCATCTTTCTCTCCTGGCCTGGCCAGAGCTATGAATTCTGCCCCAGAGCAGAGACAGGTGAGGGAACAGCAAAGTGCTGATGGCAATGCCCCCAGGCTCCTGCCCTGCTGGGGCCAGGGTGTGCCCTCACAGGGCACTGCCCAGCCACAGCCACAGCAGCCTGCCCAGCCTGCTCCTCTCCCTGCACACCCACGGCCACAGGGAAGCACAGGACAGCCCCACTTCCACTGGGAGGGAGCTGCACTCCCACACTCCCCACACCATCCTGCACACACCTAACAGTGAGCAGAGCACAAACGGGATCGGAGCTGGGTCTGCCTGGGATGATTCCCATTCCCTGCAAACACCCCATCCAGGGTAAACACCCCATCCAGGGTGCACACACCCCATCCAGGGTGCACACACCCCATCCTGAGCAGAGCACAAACGGGATCAGAGCTGGGTCTGCCTGGGATGATTCCCATTCCCTGCACACACCCCGTCCAGGGTACAAACACCCCATCCAGGGTAAACACCCCATCCAGGGTGCACACACCTAATGCTGGGCAGAGCACAAACAGGATCAGAGCTTGGTCTGGCTGGAATGATTCCCATCCCCTGCAAACACTCCAGCCAAGGTGCACACACCTAATGGTGGGCAGAGCACAAATGGGATCAGCGCTGGGTCTGCCTGGAATGATTCCCATTCCCTGCACACTCTGACCTTGGAGCACAGCTTTCACTCTGCTAAGTGCCACCAACATTACCATTTTCTTCCCCTCCAGGCCTGACTTAAGAAATGGGTTTGCACTTTGTGAAATACTGAGAAGATTTAAGGCCTAATTTTCATAAACATCAAACTACCCAAGGCTCAAAGTCCAGTTAGAACATACCTGATCTTTCAAACATGCTGAGCCCTTCAACCCCTGGACTGTGGATTTGTTTCTGGGGACAGCCAAGGGGAGACAAAGCAGATGGAGAAGGAGGGGAGAGAGAAGACCGGTCCTGTTCCAACATCAGCAGGACAGAGAGCAGTGCTGCTCTGACTGAATGATGCTCGTGCCCTGGGACACTCTCCAGGCAAGCAGTGTCCCCTCAGCTCAGGGCACCTGCAGCCCTGGGGACAGACCCAGCCCAGGTGCCAAGCCCTGGACACCACACTGACCACCGCCCAGGGCTCTGTCCCATCAGAGCAGCCAGCAGGGAGCCTTTCCCACCCAGACCCTGCCCTGGTTCCCTCCACCCAGCCCAGACTGGGCTCCGCAGCCCACCCATCAGCTTCATGTGAGAAATTGATTCAACTCCAAGTCACAAAAGGAAAGGTTATTGAACCACTCTCACTGGTAAGATTTATACTGATCCATTAAAGCAGTCCAAAAAAAAATTAACATTTAGGATTCAATATCATAATGGATCCAAGTCAGCACTACTTGTTCCTCACAAAATTAGACATTAACAAAAAAATAGTAATCCATTTATCACTAGGGAGCACCAGAATTCAAGCTGCAACGGGGGAACTGTAGGATTTAAATTACTCAAATAAATCAATTAAATCCAGTAGTGGTCATATAGGAGATTAGATCTATCTACATTCTATGATCTTCATCAGAGAAAAATTCTCTCATGAAACAAAGCCATCAACTGAACTATGCTTCTTGTCACTTCCGAAGCCAAGAGTCTCATTGACTTCCAGCTCCAAGTTAATTCCAGAGAAAAAGATGAAAGTGCATTTGTCTCGTACAGAGACAGGAACACCCACAGAATTCCCAGCAAATCACTGAGTAGCTTCTCATCAAAAGAAAACAGATAATACCAGGAATTTCATGTATCTACTGAAGTATCATCTGTGATACATGTTGCGATACTGTTGTGATATTTTACCAAGTCATATTTATTCTGTTGTTCCTGTCTTTTAAAGGGATGTGAAGCTCAAAAATGAATTTAAAACAAACAGAAAAGTAGCTAAGAAATCAAGCTGAAAGCATGGCACTCCATTACTTTCCTTACCAAAGAAAACTTACATTTTTAGTCTTTCAATACCTACATTTTTTCTAGCCAGTGACTTCAGCAAAAGAATGCTCTTGCAAGGTGACCATAACCGCTGGACAAAATCCTTCTATTCAGAGTCTCCTCTGCACACATAGGAAGGATCCTGAAGAAAATCTTTACTGCCACTATTTCCCCCAGAGAATCCTGACATATCTATTGACTTCCTACCCATTGGCAGGGACTGTAACTTCCAGAGCAGCTAACCAGAAGCAGAACAAAATAAGCCTGTAAAACCTTCCCATCACTCGAGCGTGCAGTACCCTTCAGCCAGAACACTGCAGGATTTTCCCAAAGTGTGAACAGCCATCCTGGACAGCGCTTCTGTGACCCCGCAATTGATTTGCTCAGCTCTCACACCACCCCCTCCAGGGCTCTGAGCCTGGTCACACACAGTCACACCTTGCCAGCTGCCAAACCAGAGACAGCAGCTATAAAATTACATCAATACCTTGCAGAGTTAAAGCTCTTCACTAGATCATCTAAAATCCGGTTGTTTTTCAGGTCAGATTCTGAGACTGCCTACAAAAGAAAGAAAGAAAAAAAAAAACAAACCAAAACAAACCTAAACAAATAAACATTCAAATGCAGTGAAAGCAGCAAGTGCCCACAAAATGTTCAAGTGATCAATAACTTGCTTCTTGGCTCCATGCCTCAACTACCCCCACTAAAGTGCTACAGGAATCAAGATGCTTAAAGGGTAAACACCTCTTCCCCAAAAATATCTCAGATTAAAATAACTGCCTGAGAACTTCAGACTGGGATATTAAGGTAACAGGTAAAATCAAAGCATAAAGCTAAAGAAACAAAGCCCAGTGTGCCCAGGCTCCCACAATAGTTTACTGCAGCACAGGTCTAATAATTTTGAAAACCAAACCATCCTCTGAAGGTGGTGAGAACCTTAAGCAACAAAGCATAAAAACTGATGAAGGGAAATGTTAGTCTTCTGAATATGAAAATATTAATTATGAGATGTCTTTGTGCATTCAATTCATTATTTTTAAACAATTCCTGATTTTTACCTCATTGCAACTCTCTCTGCTCTTCTTTTAAACAAAGCTTTTATTTTTTTTTTTTTTTTTAATTTTTGAGATGAAATGGAGCCACTCACATACAGAAAATACAGCGCTTGTGTTTCAGCATTGCTGGCTTAAATGATGAAGTGTGTTAACAAATTAACATTAAATGTTTTGTGACAGATTGTACACACAGCCCTGAGCCAAACCCCAGGCCTGATGCTCCATCCCCTTCTGCCTGCACTGAGAGGAGCATCTCTGGAACAGGAGAATTCCAGATGCAAGAGCACCACACTTTGCCCACGCAATCAGAATTGATTATTTGGTGTGGTCCAAAGGGAAAAGCTCCTGAGATTTGCCAAAAGATAAAAAATAAACTGAGGGGAAAAAACCAAACCAAAATCATGCTTACCACACAGCACGTTGGACACTGGGTTTTGTAGGACAAAGACTTGCGGATACAAAGGGAACAATCTGGAAAAAGGAAACACATCATTTTAAACATTTTTTCCAAATGCAGTTCCACATCCTTGCTCGTGTATTTCCTTGCACAATACCTGCAAGCTATTCCACAATACACAAATATTGAAAACACACCATTTTTACATGGAATTGAGATTATCATTGTTGCAAAACAATCCATATTTTATGCAAACACGTTTCAACATCAAATGTCAGCTCCTCCACCTAAAGCTGATGTTTGCTGCCTTTTGTTCCCCAGTGCCAGAAACCCTTCAGCAGTGGCTGCACTGCTCACCCCCTCACCATGCTGGGTTCTTGCCATGACTAACGCTGATCACTTTCACCTTCCTGCACAGCCCCGGACAAACTCACAATCCCCTCCTTTCCCCGGGCTCTTTTGCCCCTTTCCACAACAATACCAACTTGCTGTTGAAAGAAGAGGCTAAAAAGGAGAGGAGACGGCACTGGAATGCTGAGAGACAGCCTAATACCACCTCCCCGTGCCACAGACGGGGTGGTGAAACATGCCCCACTGCCACAGTAAATTTCTGCGTTTGTTACACCTTGTCAGTTTCTCCGTGAGCTTTCACGGCCACCTCAGGATTTTAAAAGTCTCATCATTCTCCAGGAAAACATTCCCTCACTAGATCATCATGGCTCAGAGTCTCAGCACCAGCTCCTGAAAGAGATCTGTATTGCATTCACCCTCTGGGACTGCATCGGAAAACAGCAGAAGCATTAATTAATCTCAGAATGGTTTGGGTTGGGAGGGACCTTAAAGCTCATTTCATCCCACCCCCTGCCAGGGACACTTTCCACTAGACCAGCTTGCTCCAAGCCAAATCCAGCCTGCTCCAATGCACCAATTAACACTTAAAACCACAAATCCATCTAAATGCTCAATAATTACTACATACATAGTAAGAAGTGAAATACGGTGAGAAACCCATAAAGAAACAAACTTTAACTGTACGAATAGGAATGAAGTGGCAGAGCCAGGCTGCCAGCATCTGACAGCCCAGCCCCAGACCCCATGGGCCAGGCCCACGAGTGCAATGACTGCTGCTTGGAGCCACTGTGCCCCAGGCAGGCTGCACCACCAGCAAGTGAAGAGAATTTCCAGGTTTGTGGCTCCCCACACTGGCTTCAATGGTGACAGTTTTGCCAAGCTAAACTAAACTTCACTGCCAAACTACAGTGTCCCCCTTCACGGAAGGAAGTGCTACAGTTTCTCAACCAAACAATCACAACCATTTATTTTAACGTGAGAAAAGGCAAGGTACTTCCCCCCTAATCTGGCTTCAGCAAAGCACTTGGGGCCAGGTTCCAGCAGATATCTCCCAGGGCAGACAGAGCAGCGTGGAAAATTTGAGCTCTTAATACTCTGCACATAGAGCTTTGCATTTGTACCACTCTCAAGATGTTAAGAAAGATATTTAAATGCAGAATGCCAGATGCCACATGTTAGTATTACAGCAGGAACTACACAAGGGAAGGTTCCGGCTGCTTCCATCTTGCAAAGCTCCTCCCAGCTTCCATGGCAGAGAGAATCATAGAACCCCGAAATGGTTTGGGTGGGAAGGGACCCTAGAGCCACCCAGTGCCACCCCTGCCATGGCAGGGACCCCTCCCACTGTCCCAGGTGCTCCCAGCCCTGCCCAGCCTGGCCTTGGGCACTGCCAGGGATCCAGGGCAGCCCCAGCTGCTCTGGGCACCCTGTGCCAGGGCTGCCCGCCCTGCCAGGGAGTTTCCTCTGGATCCCTCATCGAACCCTGTGCTCTGTCCGTGGGAAGCCGTTCCCCCTCGCGCTGCTGCTCCGCGCCCTTGCAGTTTCTCTCCGCGTTTGCTGCAGGCTCCAGCGCCTTCTCTCTGCCAGGCGGAACAATCCCCGCTCCCGGCCTCTCCCCGCACACCGACAGACACACACACACACAGCCCGCCGCACTCACAGCTGTGCGAGCACTGCGGGATGATCACGGCGATGCTGAAGTAGTCGAAGCAAATCCCGCAGCGCAGCAAGTCATCCACGGCCTGCAACGAGAGCGGCGTGAGCGGGGCGGGCTGGGCGCGGCAGGCCCGGCAGCGCGGGGCGAGCGGCACCGCCCGGGACCGGCCCCGGGACCCCCGCCCGGCTCCGCACGCACCTTGAGCGGGGCCAGGCCGGGCGGCCAGGCGGGCTCCAGCAGCGGCATCGCCAGCGCCATCGCTGCCGCCCCGCGGCCCCGCTCCGCCAGCGGGCCCCGCGCACCCCGCGCGCTTCCGGCCGCGCTTCCGGCAGCGCCGGGAACCGACGGGAACTACGGGGATGGGGAACTACGGGGATGGGGAACGGGGATGGGAGCGGGAACCGCCGGGAACCGCCGGGAACGGGGATGGGGAACCAACGGAAACAGGAACCACGGGGAACTGCCGGGAACGGGGATGGGAGCGGGAACCACCGGGAACCGCCGGGAACGGAGATGGGAGCGGGAACCGCCGGGAACGGGGATGGGAGCGGGAACCAACGGGAACGGGGATGAGGAACCAACGGAAACAGGAACCACCGAGAACCGCCGGGAACGGGGATGGGAACCACCGGGAACCGCCGGGAATGGGGATGGGAACCGCCGGGAACGGAGATGGGAGCGGGAACCAACGGGAACCGCCGGGAACGGGGATGGGAACCACCGGGAACCGCCGGGAACGGGGATGGGAGCGGGAACCAACGGGAACGGGGATGGGGAACCAACGGAAACAGGAACCACTGGGAACTGCCGGGAACGGGGATGGGGAACGGGGATAGGAGCGGGAAGCAACGGGAACTGCCGGGAACGGGGATAGGAACGGGAAACCGCCGGGGAACCAACGGGAACTACGGGGAACGGGGATGGGAACCAACAGGAACGGGAACTGCGGGGATGGAACCGCCGGGATCGAGGATCGGGAGCGGGGATGGGAGCACCGGGAACGGCAGTGAAGCGGAACGGCTGAAAGCCGCCAAAGCGGCGGGCAGTGAGCGATGAGAGCCGAGCGCTGCCGTGCGCTCCGGGCCGGCTCGGTGTTGCCGAGCTCGGGGAAATGGAGGCCCCGGGGGTGGGATCCAGCCGCAGGGGCCGGCTCGGTGCAGCTGTGCCGGCACCCCCGGCCGCAGGGGCTGCTCCGCCGCTCGCTGACCCCGCTCCCCGGCACGCTTCGCTCTGTTAACGATATTCCTGTTGGTTAAACTTGCTGTAGTAGAGGTTTTTACACACACACACGTGAAACATATTTAACCGTTTCCCATAATACTCTACAGAACAGCACTACCTCCCTCTGCTTGCTTCATGTCACAGGTGTGTTTTAAGCCCTTCACCTTCTGCAGCTGCTGCTGACTCAAACGTGCTCTTACCTGAAAACTCTGTGCACCGTGCCTGATTTTTCCTATGAGGTTTTTTGTAGCAGTGCAATTTCTATGTTCCTCCTCCTATCTGAGCTAGTCTGATTTTTGAATCAAGCCCCACTCCTTCAACTGGCACTCACTCAGTAACACTGATATATATCTCTATAAAGGGTACTCCATGACCCCCGCGATGGAGGAGGTCAGAGTAAACCATCACAATGCTCTCTGCTGGCCTTGGGCACTGTGAGTCTCTGAATTTATATATTTGAATGGATCTGATTACTGCCTGCCCCTTGCCAAAAGAGCTAGATTTTACAGAATAGTGTCATTGCCACTTAAGTGCCTGTTCTTTTCACCTTAAAGAATCCATTTCTGCTTTCTCAGTGAGCTGTGACCTAATTAATTAAACTCCTACAATTTTCTGTTCTCTTCGTTCCCTCATGCACAGGACAGATCTTGGTTCACACATTCTGACAGGAGTTTGTTGGATGGGAATGAACTCACCCAGGAATGGGCACAGAGAGTTCATGGGTTCATTTCTGCAGCAACGCATTTATTTTTTGTTGAAGTAGACTGATGAAGAGCAAAGGGCAGTGAATTTACAGCCAAGCACCATCCATACAGACCACAGCTGAATAGAACACAGTTTAAACTATTTCCACGGTAATAGCACCATATAAAAGAGCCCTGGAAAAAAATCTGTGCTCTCAGCTGGATCCTGCACGCTGCAGGAGCTGGAGAGCATCCACCTGCTCAGGTGCGTGGCAGGACGGTCCCTTTAGCCCGGGCTGTGTGAGCATTTCCCGTTGGGGTGCAGTGCTGGGGGCTGCCCCACCGGAGGGCAGAGCCACCGGAGGCTCCTTCAGCCCTGCCTGGGGACAGCAAACCCTCCCTGCTCGGCCAAGCACAGCCGGGAGCCCTGCCGGCTGGGGACAGCCCTCCTCCTCTGGAGAGCACTTCCTGCTGTCTCTCTGGCACTCTGGGCTTCCTGGAGCAGGAATAAACTCCTTTATCTTGCTGAACGACCCAGCTACAACTTGTTATTATACACAGAACACATCTCCTCCTTCTGAGCTCCTGAATTACTCATTTAAATTAAAATACCAGGAGGTCCCAATTGCATTTTCATACACTTGTTGCCCTGTTCTGTTAGCAGAGAAATGTATGGAAAAGCTTAGCACGAGATGGAGCAGCCTGACACAGAGCAAATCTCCAAAAGCTACTGATTTTCACTTGTGTTGTTGAGATAAAATATTTAAGAGGGGTTTTATATAATTCCCATCTGGTTGTGCACAAGTTCATAATGTAAAGAGCATTTGTTCCCCGTGGTGCTCAGGGCCTCGTGCAAAAATGTTTTTTCCTCCATGCCCCAACAAACAATCAGCTCATCCTCAGCTGCCTTTAGTACATGGATCCTGAAACTAAAACCTAACACTCCACCACGGTCTGCCTCATGTGTCTGTGTGTCACTGGACATTTTTCATTACAGATGTACAAATGCACCACAGAAACAAGCCTCTGGACACCGGCATGCAGATTGGCTGAAAAATCAGCAGAAGAACATACTGTACTTAAAAAGAAAATATCAAACCCCCAAACAGAGAACATTTTGAGTTGATTGTTTCTAAGTATTCTCGGAGATTCCTTAATATTTAAAGCAGTGGAAAGTTTCTCATCATGTCATTCCCAACTGGAAAGGAGAAGAACCTGAAACCGTGGGTAAAATTGTTCAGAAATATTTAACATTGACCTTGCTGTACTCTTGTGTTAAAGTTGGCAACCATTTATTGATTTCTCCAGGGCTAAATTTAGCCTGATGTTGAGACTTTTGGAACAAAAGGTCCCACATCATCGTGGTTTAACCCCAGTCAGCGCCCAAGCCTCACACAGCCACTCCCTCACTCCCCCACCACTGGGACTGGTGATAGAATCAGAAGGGCAAAAATGAGAAAACTTGTGGGTTGAGATAAAAACAGTTTAATAGGCGAAGCGACAGCCACACACACCAGCAAAGTAAAGGAATTCATTCACTACCTTCCATGGGCAGTCAGGGATTCAGCCACCTCCAGGGCAGCAGGGCTCCATCTCAAGCTGTCACAACTTGGGAAGACAAACTCCAGTGACCCCTTTGGGCTGAGCATGATGTCCTGTGGTCTGGAACATCCCTTGGGGCAGCTGGGATCACCTTTCCTGGCTGTTTGTCTTCCCAGGCAGTCCCAGCTTTCGTGCCAGTGTGGCGGTATGAGGAGCAGGAAAGGCCTCGGTTCTGTGTGAGCCCTGCTCAGGCAGGGCAAAAACATCTCTATGATCACTGTGTTCAGCACAAATCCCAGACTCAGCCCCATCCCAGCCCCCAGGAAGAAAATGAACTTTAGCCCAGGCAAATCAGGGCTGGAGCAGGCAGAGGATGCCCTGGAGTACCAGAGCACCTCGAGGGGTGTGGGCCAGCCCTGCAGGACCTGCTGCTGTTTGCACTGCCATGTTCAAAGACAGCAGACTGCAGAGGTGGCTCCAGAGGTGCTGGTTTCCATTTCCTGTCATTAGATTTTGGCTAAAGCCTCTGTTAGCCGTGGTCCCACCAGCCCCCTGCCATTCCCTTGGCAGCCTCGTGTGCAGCCAGAGATGCTGAGGGCCTCCCTCACAGCCCTCCATGCCACTGGAAATGCTAACCGCCTTTCACTGGCCAAAACGTTCCCAGCCCTCGTGCTGAGGCAATTTATCACCCTAGCAGGGGTTGTGCTGGCAGGCCCCTCAAACAACCTTTGCTGCTTTGGCTGTGCCACAGCTCCACAAGTATCTGGTCATTTCACACAGAAATTACTTGAAAGCACAAATGAAATCCTTTTTCCTTTTTTTTTTTTTTTTTTTTTTTCAGTCTACTGCAATGATTTTAGGCCAACAGAAGTCAGCCAAAATCATGTTAGTGTTTTACAGAGCAGCGTGGAAACTTCCATGAAAATGCTGTGAGAGTTAGCAGCCAAAGGAGCCAGAAATAATATTTAAACTTTCTCCTGGAGTGCTTTAAGATGGACACGATGAATAAAATCCCTCTGGGCATTTCATAGTAAAGCAATGCTGATTGAGTTGGGCCTGACCTGAGGGCAGGATGAAATGCCAGTGGCTGCTGGACAGGCACCTGGGGAGAGGAGGCAGCAGGTGAGCAGCACAGCCCCGACCTGGGACAGGCAGTCAGGGAATGGGCCAGGGGTGAGTTGGCCTTTGCTGGGCTGGGCCTTCTGCCAACAGCAACAAGCAACACTTGACATTTCAGAGACATTGTTTTGCACATGCAGATATCTCCCATTTGGACACTGCTGCTGATCCAGTAAATGTTAGAAAACTCATGAGTAATCTCACTAGCTCCAAACTGCTCCAGTATAAAAACTCCCACACTGATAATAAGCACAGTGATAGGTCTGTAATACCTTCCATTCTCTTTGACTGTCTCCCAACAGCATATTCCACTGCCAGCTTTGGGCCTTAGAGTCACTCTTTGGCTGTTTGTTTCTGAGCTTGGGTGCAATTCCTTTTCCAACCATTCTAAATAAACCAAAGGGGAAAAAAGAATAAAAAAAGAAAAAGAGCTGAATTAAATTAATTCAGCTGCTTGCAGAAACATGAGGATGCTGAGCATTTTGAGAACGAGTACCAGCAAGAGCCCAGAAGCAACATGTCAGCCCCTGGAAAGGCTAAGACCCTTCGTTCTCAGTGGGAGATTACTTTACTTTCCAGTGCCTAGCTTCTCTCAGTGATTCCCTGGGCAGTTAATCCGTGTGTAACTGCAGTGCTCTGTGTCCCACCTGAGACCTGCAATGGAGGCCACAGGCAGGGGCTGACAAATAGGAAACAACAATTTGCATTCCCATGCAGACAGAAGTGGGTAAATCAGGTGAAATCCAAAGGCAAGAGAGTCAACACATTAATAGAAGTGTTTCTTAGTTGAAATTCCAGCTCTCCTGCACAGACATAGCGTTTTTCAGCTAGGAAAGGGACTTGGGACTAGGAAAAGGACTTGGGAGCAGTTTGGATACAAATTGCTGCCAGTCCCTTGTGCCATATGTCTGCTGCTGTGCCAGCAAAATGCCCATTGTTGGGACTTCACTCCTTTGCTAGAACTGTAAAGGTTGTTTGGCTGCTGTCTTTATGTGTTCATTGCTGCCTTCCCCTGACCCTAAGCATGAAGCAGTTCTCAGCCTTTGCAATGCAAGGGTAGCAGACCTCCCTCCACTCCACCTCTCTGCCAGGGTAAGACATTCCCCGGCCATGCCCCTGCTCCTGTGAAGGTTCATTTATCCTCCCTGTGAATTACTGGGAAGTGCAAGTGAGGCCCGAGAGCTCCTCACAGGGCTCTGGCCCCCCCAGCACTTCCCAACTCTGATTTAATTAAGAGCACAGCTCTCACCGACAAGGCTGCCGTGCTTTGCCATGGGTCATGCATTTGTGCCCAGAGGTGCCCGAGGGCAGGGATCCCTCCCTCCAGCCCTGTCCCTGTGCATTAGCACTCCCACCAAGGGGCTGAGCAGACCCAGGAGCCCCTGCCCATGCATTTCCCTGGACCATGGGGCCTCAGGAGAGTCTGGCTACTCCTGGCTGCTGTGTGTCACCTCCAGCTCAGCCCACTCTGCATTCCACTGTTGAACTGCTGCTCATCAAACCAGCAAGGGCAAAACACTCAGAACAAGAGAGCTATGAAGAGGCAATTTCAGCTTCTGCTGAGCTTAGCCTGTTTATGCCTGGATTTATGTGCCAGAATGAGACTAAACAGAAGGAGGAGGAACCATTTGTCACCAGAACACATTCAGAAAAAGCAGATCCAGCCTGTCCATGGCGCAGCAGTCTGCTCCAGCAGTGCACAAACCACTGCTGATGATCTGGGGTGAGATGGGTGTTGGGATTGATGCCAGTGGTGAAAAACAAAACCTCTCGAGTGCTGGCAGCTGAAACACCAGGTAATTACTTAATTGACTCCATGATCTCCGCCTTGGAGCAGCAGCCTGCAGCACTCGGGCTAAAAGCAGCAGCCATTAGTAATTCTGGCAGCAGTTAATGTCCCAGACCATGGAAAGCAGAACCCCAGAGCATGGCTGGTGCAGAGTTTGACACCTGCATCCATCCATCTGCCAGGAGCACTCCCCTCTGCTGGACCCAGCAGCTCCTCCTGCTCTGACCAGAGACACACACCTAGAGCGGCCAGAACTGAGATCCAGGCAGAGAAGTGACACCAAAATTCAGGACATATCAATAGAAACTGCCGGAATGGGGGAGCTCTGTGGGAACAAAGCCACATTCGAGGGCCACTTTGGCTGTTGGATCTGTAAATCTGGGGGCCACTTTGGCTGTTGGGTCTGTAAATTTCCTTGCATTCCCCTCAGCCAGACATTCACACCCCAAAGGGACACAGCCCCTCCTCTGTCCCTTGCTGCCATCAGCCCTGTCCTGGGGAAGGCTCCAGCAGCCCAGTGCCAGCAGCCCTGCTCTGGAGGGCACAGCAGTGCCACCACAGGGCCCAGCACCCAGCTCATTCAGCTGTCAGCACTGTACATCATAACCTCACTGGAACACAGGGAGTTGTCCAGTCAAGCTGACTTTGGCAGGAATGAATCCAGCCTGGCACCAGCTGGGCTGGGACAATGTGCTTGGCCCTTGCTGTCAGCTCGTGGCAGCAGGGCCAGGAGCAGCTGGATCCAAAGCCATGAGCAAGCAGCAAAAGGGAAGGGGTGGCTGCACACAAGGCTTGTCCCCAAAAGCCCTATGAACAATCTATAACTTCTTACAGGAAACAATCATTTATACCATTCCCATGGACTTCAGTTGCCACACCAGGGAGGAGGGAAGGCATTAGTCATGCACTAGCAGATGTTTGGAATTACATAAGGCCAAACTTCTTTCTTTCTTTCTTTTAAGAAAAAAGCTGCATCTCACCCTAGAGCCTTCTTGAGAGCCTGCTCACCCTCAGCCACTGCCACAGCCTCACAAGCTCAGCACTGCCCTGCTCCATGGCACAGCTCTGCCAGCTTCAGCACTTGCCCACTCACTGCTAAATATATTAGTTTTATAAAAGCTGTCTTGAAGGGGGTGAAAAAAATGTATGCAGCAAGAGTTTAGAGACAGAAATCCTGCACAAGTTCCATCAGTGTTCAGCAGCAGCAGGTGGGGGGTAATGCAACCAAGGGCAGTTATTTCTTGTCAGCCAAGACCCATCCAGGAGGGAAATGAGCTCGTTAGCTTTGAGCGGGTGGCAGGGTTTGGGCTGTGACCAGCCCTGCTCACAGCCCTTTCCTGGACTCGCCCAGGGGCACAGGGCTCTGGCCAGGCTGCAGAAACCCACCCAGCCCCATCCTCACTGCACCAGCTCCCTGCGACAGCAGCCAAAGGAGCTGCACCAGCTCCCAGCCAAGCTCTTGCTCATCACAACCTCCCAGTGCCCCAGGCAGCTGCAAATCCTAATTAAGAAATGTATCTTGGTTAGATAGAGCCGGACACGTGTGCATGTCCAGAGATGAGCCTCGGGTGGAATTAGGAGCTGCCAGAGGGTGCCTGGCCTTTGGATGCTGTCAGGAGGCTGTCATTAGATTTAAAGGCCTGGGATAAGCCTTGCTCCAGAGCTGAAGCTCCATTTCCAACACACAAACCACTGACTTTGCAGCATCAAGGACCCCAAGCCCAAGTCTCTGGAAGATTCCTGGGGAGGACAGAGGCATCTCTGTGGAACAGAGCAAGGCTGGTTTACCTGCAATGCTTGTGCTGATCTGATGCACGAGATATTTAAAATCCAGCAAATTACACTTTTATCTCCTGAAACACTTAAACCAAGATGTTTCAACAGCTGCTGCCTCCCACACCCCAAGCAAGGGAAGTGATCCCAAAGGGCAGCAGGAATGTGGTGCTGTTTTCCAGCTGAGCTGGGATCATAAAAAGGTTTCCAAGTGCTCCACAGTATTTACAGAAGATAGATAACGCTGCAGTCTCTCAGGCCTGCTGAAGTCCGGTTTCCAGTGTTTCTATAGTGAGGCTGTATCTGTATATTAAGGGGAAATAAAAAGTTGGGTAAATACTCCTGTTTCCATTGCGTGCCTGCAGCCAGCTCAGGCACAGGACACAGCTCAGGCTCCCCAGGGCTCACTGAGCCCTGCCTGCTGCAGGTCCTGCTGCAGCCTGAGGTGGGCAGGGGCTGGGCACAGCTGGGGGCACCAGGAACACTCCAGACACCCACCACACCAGCACTTTGAATTACCAGGGGAAGGGCTCCACTCCAGGGACGTGGGGGCATTGGCTTGTGCCGGAGCAGGGAGCCAAACATTCAAAGGAAAATACTAAAATTGAAAGCAAGCTCAGAATGCAGCAAACCACAGCAGCGCTGGCTGGTGCCAGCACTGTCCCTCCCACAGCTGATGAGCTATCCCTGGGCAGGGCCAGGGGAGCTGACAGCTGAAAAACACTTGGCCAGTTTCAAGAATCAGTCTCATCTGGCAAGTGTTTTCCCCTCTGCACAGGAAATCAGACACATGCTGCAGGGATTGCCTCCAAACCCACGCACACAGCACAGGAAAATCTCTGCCACGTGCTGGGGTCTGAGCTGCTGGGCAGCCCCAGACCCGAGGGTGCCACAGAGGGGATCAGGCAGGAAAAAGGGCCCTAAATGGCCCGGCATTTAGGGCATGGTGCAGCCACAAGCAATGAGAGTGCCATAAATCTACAGCCTTAGCAATTCATATCCACCCTCCAAACACCAGTGTAACAGAGCATCTCTCAAACTTCACAAGAGCAGGGAACGCCAGGCAAGTCGGAGCTGCTGCCCAAAGGGATCTGCAGCCACATCTGAGCTGAAACAGCAGCAGGGCTGCAAAATCCCTCTGAGCAGGGGTGCTGGGGTGGCCCCAGACCATCCCACCTGGCCCTGGCTCCCACTGGGAAGGAATGCCCCTCTCTGCACCCTGGGCTCCATGCTGGCTCCCATGGCTGTGCACAGATGTCACCGCCAGGCCAGAGCCAGGGTACCCATGCACAGCCCCTGCCACGAGCTCACAGCAGGCTCTGGGCACCCACAGCACACAGCTCTGTTTTAGTTTTAAACATCAACGGAAAATCTTTACCTCATTCACTAAAAGCTCTTTAATGTCTTTGCACATGAAAAAAAATGACTAAAATGTATTAGCAATTTGGATTATTTGATTCAGTCAGCAGGACTGAGAGCACTTGTTTCACTTTGAGTCCAGGTTCAAAGCACTAATCACTAAGTTCTGCATCATTTCCTTTACATTCCATTTCTACTTCATTTTTTCATTCATTAGCTATGAGTGTGAGTGGTGCCAGAGTGCCCTTAGGTGCCCCGTGGGGCGCACAGAGTGAGTGGCTCCTGGATCCATCCATACTGAGCTGCTGGACCAATCCAAGCTAAAGGCAAGTCATCCCCAGGCCATTCCTTGGCAGCCAGCTACCGCAGAGATGGCTGGAGGAGGCTGAGGGCTCCTTCCATCACCTCGGAGGGTTCCGGGGTTCCCTGAGGAGCTGCTGAGGCAGGCCCGAGGCACTGTCACCCTGCAGCCCCTGGGCAGCACTCCCAGCGCTGACAGCAAGGGCTCTGCTGCTCCTCCTCACCTGCAGAGAGCAGGGCTGCCTGGGGCAGCATCGCCGCGCAGCCCTCTGTCTGCGTCTGCATTCCGGCAGTTTTTCACTGGAGCACACGCGGCAGAGTGTGCAAAGGTAATTCAAATGCAAATGCTGCAATCGGCCCACAGAAATTAGTAATTACATTCAATTTATTGATCACGCTCAGAGTTAATGATTTTTACACCTCACCTGGGTAACTGGACCATCTGGAGAGAATCAGGTATTAATTTCAGTTCAATCAGTTAGTGGCGGCCCGTGCAGCACTTTTGCCCGGAGGAAAACGAAAAGGAGGAAAAGGAAAAGAAGGAAAAGGAAAAGAAGGAAAAGGAAAAAGGGAAAAAGGAAAAATGAGAAGTCCGGTCCCCCCTCCCTGCGCGGGTCGCTCGGCCCGGCCGGGCGCGGGGCGCTGCTGCCCCCTGCTGGCGGTGGGCGGACACTGCGGCACCAGCGGGGCACCGAGCGCGCCTGGCACACACCTGGCACACACCTGGCACACCCCGCAGAGGCCGCACGGTGTCGCGCACAGCTGGCACCCTCCAGGGCCTGGCCAAACGCCGCTCCTTCACACGCACCCGCTGCCCAGGGACCTGCCGGAGCCACCCCTGGGCTCTCCCCCGGGCGGTGCCCAGGATGCTCCCGCGGTGGGTACCGGGCCGCGTCAGAACCGCTGCCAGCTGCTCTCGGTGCTGAGGAGAGCGTGGTGACCAGGACGGGCGTGGCAGCCCGGAGCCCACCCTGCACTCACCTGCCCTGAGGCTGAGCCCATTAACGTATTTAAGGAGGGGTAATTAAGGGCGGGGTGATGCAGGTCGAGCCCCACCTGCAGCTTGCCCAGCCCTCCCCCTGCCCGTGGCCCACGCAGACCCCGGCTCGAGCATCACCAGCTGTGTCTGCAGCTGCCCCACCTCGGGGATGGATGATGGACGGAATCGGGGCGGTCTCTGTCTCTCCATTGCCGCCAAGATAGGAGGGAAGTGAAGCCACGACCCAGCAGCGAAGAAAAAAAACAAAAACAATGGGAAGAGAGACATAACCCAGCCTGAAGAGTCCAGCACAGTTCTTCACAGCCTGAGTGCGAAGGGCTCTGGGGCTGTTTGTTTAGAATGGTTTTTATCCCCTCAGCACCCATAAACAGCACCCAGAGCCTGGCTGCAGGGGCAGGAGACAGTGTCTGTACTGCCCAGGGCAGGGCAGGATGCTGTGGGGCAGAGGAGGGTGTGGGGAGGAGGCACAGGCAAGAGACAGCAAATCTTCTGAAACCACAGACAACGTTTTTGAGAAAAGTTAAGCAGTTTATTCAACAGGATGAGTCCACACCCAACCAGTGGCTTCATCTACATGGCATCACCAGCACACACGAGGACCCACTCAGACACTCTAGCTGACGGCATCTCACCATACGTTACAGAGACAACACCAGAGGAGGAAGAGGAGGAGGAGGATGGCCGGTACGGCGGGCAGCAGCCAGCGTTTCCCACGGCCTCCCGGCACAACCAGCCCCGTCCCACAGACCTCGCAGCCCAGCCACGCAAAGCAAATCAGACTCGGGACATCTACTGCCACCCCGCGAGAACCACAACACTGCTAGTTAAATAACACACCTGGGACACAAAAACCACCTACCAGGGACTTCAGCCTAAGGAACAAAGTGCAGTCATGGCCGCCCCGGGCCCGCGCTCAGGCGTGAGGGTCTGTCCAGGGCAGGGTGGGGTGCTGCTGCACTCCCCTCATGGCAGCGCCATGGGGCCACTGCGCTCCCCTCATGGCGGAGACATGGCTGGGATGGATGGGGCAGGGCCACAGTGTCACCACACTCCCCTCAGCCTCATGTCAGGGCCATGACTGGGATGGATGGCAGGGCCACAGTGCCACCATGCTCCCCTCACAGCCCCACGACATGGCCACAGCCATGGCTAGGATGGATGGGGCAGGGCCACAGTGCCACCACGCTCCCCTCAGCCTTATGTCAGGGCCATGGCCATGACCGGGATGGATGGCAGGGCCGCAGTGCCCCCACACTCCGCTCAGCCTCATGTCAGGGCCATGGCCATGGCTGGGATGGATGGCAGAGCCACAGTGCCCCCACACTCCCCTCACAGCAGGGCCATGGCCATGGCTGGGATGGATGGCAGGGCCGCAGTGCCCCCATGCTCCCCTCAGCCTCATGTCAGGGCCATGGCCAGCAGGGCTGGGCCGGACGGGGCAGGGCCGCGGGAGCCGGGCCCAGAGCTCGCTCTGCACAGCAGACACAGCTGCCCTGAGCAGCCGCCCTCGCACAGCTCAGCCACCCAGGCTCCGGCGGCAGCTCGGCCGTGGGCTGTCACAGTGAAGCTCTGTGAACTCTGAAGCCCACACACAGTCTGTGCCCTCAGGGAGGTACCGAGGATCAGAGTCAGTCACTCACAAACCATGAGCGAGTTCCAGTTATGATGCTCCTACAACGTATGTGGTTCAATTTTGTGCCAAGTTTGCTTACAGAAAAATACATTTCTTCCCTTAAATTTACAGTAGTTAAAACTACACTTGGAATACCTTATTACAAAGGGGGAGTTTATTCTCCAACAAAAAGTCTTGGTTCCCTTTTCATCAAACAGAAAAATGGAAGGACTTTAAAAGCAATCACCCCCAGCACAACACAACTGCCCAGACGAACCCATGTGTGCACAGCCCCCAGGCCTGAACTCCAACCGTTTGTTTTGGTGCTCAAAAAGGCACTTAAAGATAAGAAAACAATTGTATTAAAAACCCACAACAAAACAAAACAAAGGAAAATGAAAGGCAATAATTTAATAGAAAGACACTGGAATTTGTACCGTATGGTCAAAAGTAAGGGAGGAAATAAAACCCCTAATGAAGATGGGTTTGCTCTCAAGTCATCTCAGAAAGCATACAAAAAACAGAAAACTGGCAAAGTGAATGTTCTCCAGGAACTAAATGGAAACAAAAGTAATAATTACTGGCAATGGATACACAGCACTCGTGCCAAATGGGTCCCTCCCTCCCCAGCACAGGTCCCTGACCAGCCCAGCCTGGCTGAACATCTGCAGCCGCTGTGCCAGGCCGGACAGTGCCAGGGCTGTGCCAGGAAAGGGGCATGATGGAGAAATAAACACCAACGTGAACCAAACGCCAAGGACGTTCACAGACACGCACACACACCGTCTGCCCTGCCAGCGTGACAGGGAGGGACGTGGGCAGAGCTGCTCCCCACGGGCTCTGCCAGGGGTGCCGGCGGCTTCGCTTCCCTTCGGGATTACTAGTATTATTACTGGGTTTATTTTTACATTGAGCTACCTACTAAGTGCAAAGATTTGTTGAGTGGCATCGGCTTTATCTAACTTTAGCCTATTTTTGTACAGTTTACAGGTTAACAGTTACCTTCGAGCAGTTAAGCAAGTACAGCAATATTTACAGGGCTGGCAGAGCGGGGCGTGAGGGGACACGTGCGAGGGGCAGGGGACAGGCACCAGCCGGTCCCAGGGCCTGTGCCCGGTGCACAGCTGTGGAGGGGCAGAGATGGGGTGCAGCTGCGACAGCACAGGTACAGAGGTACAGGTGTGGATGTACAGGCAGTCTTGCACACGAGGGAGCTCCCCAGCCGAGGAGACACGAGCCACGGCAGGACTGACGGGTTCTGCCACCCTGGTCAGAGCCTCCACTGCCTTCTGGAAGCCAGGCTGCTTCTGCAGAGCTGGGGTCCGCAGCAGTGCTGGAGAGATGAGGAAGATGAAGGGGGGACAAAGCAAAGCCCCAGGCAGGGTAAGTGGCTGCTGGGTGAGTCAGGAGGGCTGGCAGGCCCCTTGCCCAGCACAGAGCAGCAGGATCAGAGATAGCAGGGAGGAAGGATGAATGTTAGGAGACATAAGCATGTGACCATGGGGAAGTGCCAAATCAAACCATGGGGCATTGCATGGATATCTGTACAAGGAAAAGCTGCAGGAGAAGCACGGAGCATCTCTGATTCAGTGCTTACAGAGGAGTCTGGATTATCACACAGGACCATGCACTCCCCAGCCTTCTGCATATTTTTTCTCTGGGTAAAACAAAATGTAGATTCTTTTGCATAAACTCAAACTGTTGTATTATATGGTACAGTACAGAAAGTGCAAAGTATCACCCATCAGACCAGTTTTGTATCTGATGTGGTGAAACACGGCTCATGCTTCTCATGCAGGACAACCACTCTGACCTGAGACCCCTCCTTGCTGCTCAGGCCTGACTCTCAAGAGACCACTGAGTTGGGTTTTGTTATACAAAAAAAAAAAAAGAAAAAAGCACATGGGGAAAGGGAGATGAAGAATCTCCAAACTCTGTAAGTTACTCCATGCTTTACCACAGGTTTGGTCACTAGTCCTTGCTCACTCTGAGAACTTGCAGAGAAGCAGCATTCCACAGTCCCAGTGCAGCACAGCGTCCTCCTCCTGCATGAGGGTGATGGCACACACCTCACTCTGTCCCACTCATGACACTCACTGCACTCCATTCCCATCCATGGCACACACCCTGCTTGTCCCTGCTGCCAGGGCATCACGGGCATATGAAGATATCTCAGGATTCAGGACTGGAAAGACTCCAGCTGGCTGGTCACACATGGTCATGTATGGATTTCCAGCTCTTCTCCACAGCCCAGCAGTGAACAGACCCCACTGCATTCCCATCCCTTTTTTTGTTTCTTCAATGCCAAGAGGTACAGAAAATAAACTCCAGGATGGCCTTGTATTGCTTGACGCACAGCTGCTGCAGCGTGGGCTTCCAGGTGCACACAGACAGCCTTGGAAACCCAGACCAACCCACTGTCTCAAGAGAGGACATTTCAGAGCCAGTTTCTGAGGTAAATCTACTGTTTTAAAAAGTCACTGAATTCTGTACACTTTGTTTTTAATATATACTTCTACACCGAGTGTGTTCTCCAGCGCCAACACTCAGACCTGCCGTCTCCTCCTGCTGTAGGACTGCAAGCTCGGGAAGTGTTTCTGCATGGATGGGGTGTGTGCACACCTATGTACATACACACACACGTATGTACAGCACCAGGCCCAGGCCCCACACGTGTTTCCTTCCACAGAGGCTCCCCAGCAGGGCTCTGACCCCTGCCCACCCAGCGAGGCTCCGCTCGCCCCGCTCCCGGCGTCCGGGCGCCGCAGCCCCCGCCCTACATGGTGCCCGATTTATCTGCCGAGCTGCTGGGGAAGAGCTTCTCGGTGGGGGTGACGGCGGGGCTGCCCACGCCCGAGCTGCTGCTGCTGCTGGAGCGGTGCTGCACCACGGGCCGCACCGGCCGCATGGGCGGCGGCCGCAGCTGCGCCCCGGCCAGCCGGGCCGACAGCGCCGGCTTGAAGGTGGTCATCATCTCGGAGGTGGAGCTGCTGCTGCGCCGCATGGCCGCCTCGGGGTCCCGGATCAGGATGGTGTGCAGCGGGCTGGCCGGCTCCGAGTTGGCGGCGCCCAGCGGCGGGTTCTTCATGGGCTCCAGCGTGTCCAGCACCACGTCGGGCGCCTGCTTGGCCGTGTTCTGCCTCTCCAGCTCCCGCAGCTCGTTCAGCGCCGTGCTCATCGTCTTCTCAATGTCCTGCAACGCCAAAGCCATGTCAGCGCTGTGCCACGGCACCACCTGCTCCCCTGCACTCCACCCCACCATCCTGGCATGCGTGTCTGCAGAGGGGGTCTCTGATCTGAGAGCTCCCAGGGAAAACAGCAGCTTTGGGAGAAGGTTGTGAAGCCCAAACTGGCTGCACTAAAGTGCCCTGTGTTCCCCAGGTCAGCAGGAGCTTGGTCACCAGCTCCAAAGGGCATCAAACCTGGGCACCAGGAGGGATGGGTGAACACCAGCCTGCCCACACAGCTCACCCACAGCTCTGAGGCTGGCTTTGCCTCACAAGAGAGGCCCTGCAGCCTCCACTGGATGTATGGGGCCTCTGCTACCCCATGCGCACAGGACAATGGCACGTGGCAGGGACAGACACTGGGATGTTCAGGGAGTGAGTGGCACAACAGCAGCTCGCCATGGATATACGAGAGGCAGCAACAAGGCCTGAGGCAGCCAAGGAGACATTGGCTCCAGCCCCTCAGTGCCCATCACCTCCAGGCTCCACAGTCTGTCCACAGGGATCCCCCAGAAGGTGAACCCAGTCCAACCAGAAGTGCCCATGCACAGGGAACTAGCTACTGCCTATGGCAACAGTGCTGGGGCCTCCTGTACAAATGGAGAGGCCCTAGTCTGCCTTTGCTTAAATTCACCCTAACTTAATTAAGGCCACTCAGCAAGACCATTGGAGAAGCAATTTAAGGCACCAGAGTCAATTGTTTGAAAAGTCACTCTAGTTAATGTTGTCCTGGTGTAGACAAGTCCTTATTTTATAACACCTACAAAATGCTCTGTGAGCCTCAGGTAACATTCAAAGGATCAGCTGAAGGGAAATAACTATCAAGTTAGCTCCAATTCATTCTATTAAGCTCCTAAGATGATGAGTGAAAATACTCTCCCAGAGAAGTCTCAGGACTCCCAAGCCCAGCAGCCCCACAAGATTCAAGGTGAAAATTAACATCATCTGGGTGATCATCTTTTCCAAGAACAACCCAACAGAGCTGGGTGTGCAGCAGCACTGTAACCCTGTCTGAGGTGAAGGGGCTGCAGACCCTCCCCAGTGAGCTCCTGCAGCCTCTTGGTGCCCTCCCAGCCCTCTCACCTCAGCAAGAGCTTCTGCTTCCAGGGATTTCTGATCTCCAAGGCTGCTGTGGCGGGTGGACCCGCAGGTGGATCTCAGCGGGTGGCTCTCGGCCAGGGCCTTCCTGTCTGGGAAGTTGATGCTGCCCGCGCTGCCGAACGTGGCCATCCTGCGCTTCTCAGGGCTCTCGATCCTGCCCCTGTTGAGGGGGATCTTGTGGGGGCTGCTGGGGCAGGCTGCTGCTCGGGGAGGGGTGTCGATGCCAGGCCCCATCCCTCGGGGCGGGCTGTGCGTGTCGCCCCCGCTGCGGCGCCGGGGGATGGCGGCACCATCGGACCTCAATCTCACCCTGCAAAGAGCCCAGCACGGCACAGGTCAGCGTCTGTCAGCCCCACTGCTGCATGCTGCAAGGCAACCCCTCACCCTGAGCTCGGCTCAGGCCAAATTAGACCCTTCCAGCTTCAGAAGGGTCAGGCAAGAGGGAAAACAAATATTTTAGCCAGTACCAAGAAAGGGACAGCATCAAATCATAAGGGTGGTTTGGGCTGGAAGGGACCTCAAAGGTCATCTTGTTTTGACTCCCTGCCATGGGCAGGCACACCTCCCACTATCCCAGGTTGCTCAGGGCCTCTGTACCGTCTGTACATGTTAAATCCCCATTAGCAGTGCACATGAAATGCCCTTCAAGCCCCTATTACCCTGCAGTGCTTTCTAGAGTTTTCCCTCCCATCCTGCCCTGCCCCATACACCAACTGTCCACACGTGTGACAGCCACCACCTCCATGGTGACAGGAATGTGAGTTACCTGCCCATGACTCCCCCAAAGCCATAGTCCAAGATGTGATCTGTGGGTGACTGGATGTCGTTCTTGGAGGAGGCTTTATCGTCCAGCAGCGGCCCGCTGCTCGCCTCGCTGTCTGCCTTCTGGCTCAGGCTGTCAGAGAAGGCATCATCCCTGGGAAAGGACACCACAGCAGTGACAGGGCTGTGCCCTGGGTGAGCACACGGATGCCACGCCAAGCTGAACATCACCACATCAGCAGCTCCATACTTGGATAACAAGGAGCTGTACCAGGGCCACCACTTCACCTTGGAACTTGGAAACAGTGCACATCTGCCTCCCCATCCATCCCCTGTGATGTGGCTGCCACTGTGATGGCTCCAGATACAGTACTGGTAAGAGAAGCAGCACCTGCAAAGGGCCCTGGGATCTGCCCACAGGCCAGGTGAGCACTGAACAATCCAGTCAATGCTCACAGGGACCAGGCTGTTGGTAAGCCTGGGTCACACCATGTTGGGGAGTCAATGAGAAATGGGGCCCAGGTACAATGTTTAGTACTGGTCTTTATCAGCCCAAATGAGAAACAAATTGAGCCAATACACAGAGGGAAAAGTGAATAGGCACAGATTTCTCACCAAAGTCATTAAACAAACTGCAAAACTGACTGATTATTTTAGGTAACTGAAGTGGACCTTGTGCAAGCACATGATTTTAACAACCCTCACTTTACTCACATGTCTTGCACCACGATGTACTGGTGGGGAATGAGCCCGTCCACCCCGTTGTGTCTCCCTTCCCACCAGTCTTCCGACGCCCGGTGGTAGAGCAGGAGCGAGGCCCCTTTCTTGAAGGAGAGCTCCCGTGGAGATCGCCCAATGTAGTCAAACTTGGCTATGGCTTCAATCTGCTCCACCTCTGCACAGGAGAGAGGCACAGCGAGAGCAGCTCAGCTCAGCCCTAAAGGGAGGCTGAACCCAGAGCCCCTCACCAGAACAACAGAACAGTGCTGCCACCGCCCAGCACCCCAGAGCAGCTCACACTGAGCACAAGCCTGCTTGTTTTCAGACTGATCAATTCTTATTGTTGTTCCAGGCTCTCTGGGACCTCTCTCAGACTCACAAACTACTGGCAATTATAAACAGCTACAAAGCAGATGGGGAGCAGCAGGAATCTCCCTCTGTGCATATGGCACCCTCAGCCACATTGGTTACAGAAACCCATTATCCTCCAGCCTGAGATTTTGTCAAGCCATGTCAGATGCTGTGACCAAATCCCACTTACCTTCTCCTCCCCTCCTTATCCTGGAGACAGTTTGTCTGAATTATTGATGAGCAACTAATGTCCCTTTGGGGATCCCTATGGAAATAATGATACCAGCTCCAGCCAGGCAGCTGCTCTGCACCCCACCATCTGCAGCACTCTGCCTCACTGTTTCCCCACTTTTCCTAATGTGAGCTCTACTCAAACTGAGAGCTCAGGGCCTGACATACAGGAGGGCTGAGGCAGAACTTCACTTTGGAAGGTCATGAGCACACCAGGGTCCTCTAAGCCTCTGGGCAAGGGTGTCACAGCAGGAGCTGCTGGAGCACCCAATAGCACTGAGGAGCCTGTGAAAGAGCCTGGCTCACATGCAGATCTGTTCCCAGCTGGGGAACACTGAATCCTAAAGAAACCATTGCAACAACTGCAAAGCAGCAAGAGTGTCTCTCTCCTCATTAACCACAGTGACCCACACTGTGCCTTGCTTGGGTGGCAGAACTGCTGCCACTCCCCAGCCACCCCTGCCACTGCTGGAGCATTAGCATGCCTTGATTATCTGAGACTGGATCATTTCAATCCCCACCTGGAGATCGGCAGACAGAAAATGACAGCAAAACAGGGCAAGCCCCCACCAGTTCCTCCAGATCTGCCTCATTCTCATTAAACACGGAAACTTGCTGGGCCCCGTTGCTGACCGTGGGCTCAGCAGCCATCAGTGTGTGACCCGACACTGCTCAGGAACCAAGCCCACGTGGAGGAGGGGACACCAAAGGAGGACAAAGGATGCTGCATCAGACCCTTGTCCCATTCCAGCCCCCCGGGGACAGGCCAGGCCACTTCAGTAGATTCATCTTCCCCACTTTAAGCAACCTCCCCATGAGGGCAGAGTGTCTGGGAGCACCACAGGAGGATCAATAGAGAGCTCTGGAGGAGACAGAACTGACACAACACTGGGCTACCAGCAGGGAGTGTAAGCAGGGCGAGGGGGAGAGGGAATATGTAAATCCACAAAATACAGCTGCTCATCTGCTCCACACTTGGCACCACAGTTAATCACTCGGAAACCCCAATCGGAGCCATTAACGTGGCCACCCAAGTGTGAAATTGGCTGCACAGCAGCTCCCTTGCCTCCCTTTGCCAGGCCTGTCGGCTCCTGCCTGGAGCTGAGAGCAGGCCTGGAGCCGCCCAGCCCCACGTGCCCTTCCCTGTGCCTAGAGCTGCCTGGCCTCACGTGCCCTTCCCTGTGCCATTCCCTGTGCCCAGAGCCACCTGGCCTTGTGTGCCCTTCCCTGTGCCCTTCCCTGTGCCCAGAGCCACCTGGCCTTGTGTGCCCTTCCCTGTGCCCAGAGCCACCTGGCCTCGTGTGCCCTTCCCTGTGCCATTCCCTGTGCCTAGAGCTGCCTGGCCTCATGTGCCCTTCCCTGTGCCCTTCCCTGTGCCCAGAGCCACCTGGCCTTGTGTGCCCTTCCCTGTGCCATTCCCTGTGCCCAGAGCTGCCTGGCCTCGCGTGCCCTTGCCTGTGCCATTCCCTGTGCCTAGAGCTGCCTGGCCTCGTGTGCCCTTCCCTGTGCCATTCCCGCTCCCATGGCCCCGCTTCCCCGGTGAGCCCTCCCTTGTCCCCGCAGCCTCGCAGGGCAGATGTGCTCTGCCGAGGCAGGATACAGCCAGGGTGGCAGCAGCTGTCAGAAGCAGAAGGTGCTCAGTTCCCCAAGGCCCTTCCAGCACAGCAAGCCCTGCCACGGCTCCCCACCCAGGGCAGTGCCAGCGGCATTCCCCAAACCGCCCGCTCGTGGCTGGTGCTGCTGGCACGGGGAGCACGGCGCCGCCTCCTGCTGCAGCCCAGCCCTGCCAGGCAGCCTCAGCCCGCAGTGCCTGCTGCTCTCCTGCATGCACAGCTCTGCTGGCACGCACCCAGCCCCTGCTCACCATCGTCACTGGTGTGCGGCTCTGTCCCGTTGTCGTGGTCCACCTCATCGATGGTGCCCGGCTCGCTGTGCGGGCTGTCACTGCAGAGGAACACAGCAGGCTGTCACACAGCAAACGACACTGCTCCCAGTGCACTCAGCACCCCTCATGCTGCCCAGGGAGGTGGGGGAGTGCCCATCTCTGCAGGTGTACAACAAACAACTGGATGTGCCTGGGCAACAAGGCGGTGTTTGGTCAAAGATTGGACTCAGTCTTGGAGGTCTTTGCCAACCTAACTAATTCTGTGATTTGTGATTCTCTGATTTCAAACCATAGCAGATCCCTGAACTCGCTGAGAACAGCAGACACTCACACCACAATCGCCAGGCCCAGAATGTCACGTTCTGTTGGCTCTTGTGTCTTTAGCAGAGTTTGGCAAAACTAACACAAAGCAACACCAAGTTAAATGCCCCATTCCCTAATGCACAGTGAGCTGCAGCTTTAGCTCCTCTGCTGCACCAGGAAGGATGGGTGCAGGTGACTAGTGTAAGGCATGGCGAGATCTCAGAAATGTATGAAACGTGTAGAAAATCAGTTCAGGTATGTTACTGATCCTGGTTTGTTAAACCCAGACCTGAATGTTGGGTTAGAATTCCAGCAACAGAGGGAACTGGAAGGTTTGGGTTAACCTCGCGCTGAGGGGTTTCATCCAACCAGCAAATTATGATGGAACTATGGATCTTTACTCAAAATTTCCAGCCTAGGAGGAATTTGGGTAGAATTCACCTAAAATTCTGTTTTGCTGAACACACTTCTGTGGATCAGCAGCTCAAAAGAATCATCGGCATTAGTATTTGCCCTGGAAAAAGTTTCTTCTGATGTTTTTTACTGAGGTTTAAAATACTGAGTCAGCACAATAAAATGAAATACCTGGTGAAACTGCCTGTTTTGACCAGTAAGACTAAATCAAACGGTTTAGTGTGCAAGAGGCTCTTGGCCTGATGAAAGTGTTTGTACCCAGGAACCCAGCAGAGAGCTCACCAGTACTCCTCCCCTCCAGTCATGCACTTCTCGTAGACAGGCCCCTCCAGCTCTCGGTGGCTGGGGAAGATGCCCTCGTGGTGAATGATGATGGTTTTGATGACCTCATTGACATGGGCCTGGCAGGACACCGGATCCTGCCCGTCAGGAATGTGCATCAGCGTGGGCCCGAAGCAGATGGCCAGGTTGTAGGGATCCATCATGTTCTCATCGCTGTACTGTGACAAGCTGCAAGCACAGTGAGGAGCTGCCGTGCCACGGTCCTGCTCGCTGGGAAATCTCCCAGCAGTGCCACTGCCCTGGCATTGAGCTGTCCCCTCCACCCTGGCACCGAGCTGTCCCCTCCCCATGCACACACCAGCACCGCGCTGTCCCCTCTGTCCCAGTACCAAGCTGCCCCTCCCCGGGCACCCACGGGCACTGAGCTACCCCCTCCCTGGGAATGCCCTGGCACTGAGCTGCCCCCTCCCCGGGCACACACCAGCACTGAGCTGTCCCCTCTGCCCTGGCACCGAGCTGTCCCCTCCCCGGGCACACACCAGCACTGAGCTGTCCCCTCTGCCCTGGCACCAAGCTGCCCCCTCCCCGGGCACACACCAGTACTGAGCTGTCCCCTCTCCAGACACACACCAGCACCGAGCTGTCCCCTCTGCCCTGGCACCGAGCTGTCCCCTCCCCGGGCACGCAGCCATGGCCAGCAGGGCCAAGAAGAACCCAAGCACAACTCCCCATGGCAACACCAGAAGGGATTCGTGCACCAAAGACGGGGAAGCCCTAGCAAAAAGGACGACAAGGAGGAACTTGGTGAAGCAGAAAAACAGACTCACTGGTTAAGGAAAGCAAAGAGGTATCTCATGACCACGATGACAGCCCGAGGCAGAGTGACAATGATCTGCTGGATCTGGTGCACTCTCTCTGCAGGGTTCTCAATTTCTGGAACACATGGATAGAAAGCACATCCTTAAAAACCTTTTCAGGACCAGACAGCTCAGCAGCAGAGGGACTTGTTCCAGATCTAGTGGCCCAGTAAGTGAGAAATACAAAAGCCTGTCTCCAGAGGTCATCTGTCAGTCTGGTACTAAGGTGCAGGAAGGGAATGGGGGACATTGCTCCTCCAGCAGGGAATTCCTATGTTCAGACGCAGTATGAACGGCAAATAAAGACATTTCCGTGGGTTTGATTTTAAAATAAATGTTTATGCATTATTCATTTCATTCCTCAACAACTCCTCTGTTCCTCAAAAGCCTGAGTCAATGTGACACTGAAAACAGAGCACTGCTTGATTTTCTAGGGCAGATTTTTAAATGAGGTTTTTATTCAGGTTACCCTTCTGGGTTATGCATTGGATCCTTCTGAGCCCTTCCGCTCCTGTCTGCTGCTGCTCCGAATAGGAATTAGGAACTCCCAGGAACTAGGTTAGCTGAACCAGTGCTGAGTCAGTGCTTTCAGATTCACTGCTCTCCACTCACAGGGGTGCAGAGCCTGGAGCTGCCATCAGACACCTGCTCCCTCCCAAGGGAAGGGGGGACTCAGGGCTGTCCTGCCCCAAGCTACCCTGTGTTCTGTAGAGAGTTAATCCTGTGGCTGCTGTTCCACAGGAAGCAGAGGACAAGCACCAGAGCTTTTTTGGAGCAGGCAGATCACACAGAAGCACTTGTTCTGGCTCAAACTACGCCATTTTCTAATCACAATAAAGTTCACTGACAACATGTAGCTAGGCTGCCATTTAATCAAAATTCTGAGCAAAATCTGCCCTCAGTATACCAGTATATGGAAAGCTTTGTAGTATTTCACGTGGGGATTTTTTCCATTTGATTTATCCCATTATTGCCTGCTGGGTTCTCTACTTCTTCAGTCTGGTTTTACAAAAGAGGTTATTTCTTAAAAAAAAACAACTAAATACAAACTGATAAAACCCTATGCCAATAGATATCTTTTCTGACACCCAGAGAAACAAGCTCTCAAAACACTTGCCTTTCTCCCAGAGCAAAATGTTTCAACTGGGCATATGGAATTAACAGGGTACCAATCACCCTTGCACAGACAAGGACAGTCCCATGTGGACTCTGCAAAGTGCCTTTTGACCTTTCTATTGCCCTTGTGCCTTTGAGGAGTTTCCACATAAACCCCCAGCCCTGAAAGAGCAAAAGTAAAAGTTCTTCACCCTGCTTAGGCTGGGACACCCATTTAGTGCTTCTCTTGTCCCAGCCAGCTCTCCACAAAGAGCTGTCACATGTACTTACTTATAGTAGATATCAAATCTTGAAACCTTTCCTTAGGAAAGAGGGGGTTTTCCAGTCCTCGGAAATACAGCTTCAAGACTCCAGCCACTGAGTTAATGTCTCGTTCATTCTGGTCATCAGCGAGGGGGTCTTCACCTGCCCACAGAAAAGGTTTTATATATCCAGCATCCCCATCAAGCTGGTCTAGCACAAGTGGTTTTCCTCATTTAGTGGAACACCCATATTTCCCAGTGTTAGAAACCCTCCTCATGTGCAATGGCAATGCTGATTTTTCCTGAAAACCAGTTTTACTAGGGAATTTCAAACGTTTCCCGAGGACAAGGATGATATTGGCTGTTTCTCCTTCACTGTTTCCAGCTCAGTGCATTCCTTCCATTTACAGCACCAGCCCAGAAAGCTGAGGAGGTCTGAACGACACAGAGTGAGAGGCTGAGAGGACAGGCTTGGCTGGAGGATACAATTACACCTCTGGAATGGACCCAACGGCCCTGGATAGCTTTGTACTGACTTAAATCTGTGAAAGGCTTTCAGTGCCCCCGAGATTTGGATACTAATTCATCCTAAACTGGATGTGCAAATCCTCCAGCCTTTGACAATCCTAACACTGCCTTATCCACTGGCCCATCCACCTTCATCCTGATCCTTCCAATGCTGCTCAAGGATTAAGGGCCACTATTCCCAGCAGGACTGTCCCTGTCACAGCTCCCCTCCACTCAGGACAGCAGGACTGCTTTCCCTTTCTCACTGAGAGAATTTTCTCAGCAGATTCACTGGCACCTCCACAGCCAGCACTGGCACCAGGGACAGGGAATGCTGCACGTCCCTTGGCAAACTGCTGCAGGAAGGATGAACAAGGGTCCCCAGCAAACTCTCTTTATGGCTCTTGTGTTTTTAATGACTGTGGAAAAGTCCTCTACACATACCCCTACTTCTCTTACTCCTTCCCTGGGTAACTCTTCACTACTGCCAGAGACACAATATTGGGAAACCCAGAAGGGATAAAACCTGCTCGTGTCTCATAGCACAATGGGCTTTAACACAGGATTTACACCCTGGCTAATGCACCCATCACCTCCCACAAGGACCCTGCTCAGGCAGGGCATCCTGCTGTACCTGCACAGCCCAGCTACACACCTCTCTCAAACGAGTTCTTGATGTCGTTGACTTCCACCTGGGAGCCAGGGACTCTGAAGATGCCCTGTTGCTGGAGGCCTGGAAGAGAACAATGCTTTAGGAGAAATTTCTGGAACTGCTGGGCAATATCTGCAGGTCAAACCAGCAGAACCCAGGAACCCATGCACCAGACAGGCTTGGACGGAGCAGGGACAGCCTGCATCCCCACTTCTGCTCATATTCTCCAACCACGGCCCCCAGATCAAGGTGCTGAAAGGGTGAGGGCTAGGAAAACCTCACTAGTGGCCAGTCAGCCAATGTCATTCGAGTCTAAGCTGAGCCATGGAGAACAGAGTGCAGGCAGCCCCTGCTGGCTCTCCCTGCTCACTCCAGCACTTTCTCCTTGGCAGGTTGCTGGCTGTGCTGAGCCAACTTACCATACAGATTGATGTAGCGGATGCAGCTTTCTACCACAAGTGGAATGGCCTGTCCTGAATCCTTCAGGAAAGGAAAGGAAAAGAGAAAAATTACTGGTTTACTGCTAACAAAGCATGGGAAATGCATTAAAGATTGCAGGACCAGAGATTTGAAAATTAAAGCTGTGGAGTTTAGTAAGAGGACAGGCAGGAAAGGAGGTGTTACAAACATGGAGCCATCAAAGAGTGCTGAGGATACCGTGTACAGCCAAAAATGCCCAGGAAAGCTGTCACTAAGGTGTGTGAAACTGCTGCTCCCTGTCTGGCTCAGACAGGAGACTGCCACGAGGGATCACAGCTATTCCACCCCAAAGGTGGAATGCTGAGCTGAAATAAAACTTGTGCTATACCTGGCTGATGGAATAAACTTCCCATAACACAGCTTACAACAATATTTCCACCAAAGGAAAGAGCCATTGTCAGCAGGTTCTAAAAAACCCAACAAACACCACTGGGTATGGAGCCAAGTGCCTGAGTCTGAACCAGTGGTGAATTCTGGCCCCAGGCCCCTGTGGCAGAAGCTCAAGGGGACCGTGGGCCATGTCTGACAGCCCAAGGGGACACATTTCTCTTAGGGTTTTTCCAGCAGAGCACAGTGGCATCTCTGGGCAATTCCTCTGTCTTGCAGATGGGAATCTGGGGTCTCCAGTAAGTACCTGATTCCTCGTTCGTGCATTCCTCCTTCCTCTGAGCACAACAAAAGCAGCAGAGTGGGAAAAAGAGAACAGATTAAGCAGGGATAAGTTCAGTTAGAGGTAAGCATCTCCTTCAGAGGCCGTGAATGCTCAAATGCAATGGCAGCTTAGCAAGGGCCAACACAGGCCTTTGGGATGTGCACCCTCCCTCCCAAACCCCTTTGGCACACTGCACCCCAGCCTCAGTGACCTGCAGGGCCAGCCTCTGGGATTTCCTCCCTGCCTGAACCTGTGGCCATCCCAGGAGCCTGAGGACAGGGACAGCTCTTGCCTGGGGCACTGGGCAGCCATGGGGGCACTGGTGACCAGGGGACATCTGGGCAGCTGCCCGTGGCCCAGCTGCCTGTGAGGCTGTACACCCCACGGGCAGGCAGCCATCCCCCAGAGGGTCTCTGCTAGCACGGGACACTCCTGCTCAGATGGATTTCTAGAGCAGGTAATTCCTCCTTCTCAGCGCTGAACAGGCCGGGATTTAATGAGCATTACTTTTTTAAAAAGCAGTTTAAGTCAGGAGTAATCACAAATCCTAACGGGATTACAGGCTTTGCCAGCGGGGCCAGTACTCCCCGTGCTGGTGCTGTCTACAGACACTGCCCTCGGGCTTAGGGCTGAGCTTGAGGCAATAAACCCCAGCCAGATGATGCCTATTAGTCACCTAATCCAACAGTTTGTCTTTACAGCTTCCCAAAGTGTTTTCCCTGAAGCTTTCTCCAGAGCGGGATTACAGGACACCACTGTCAGCAGCTGGCAGGGGATGAGCCAGCTGGGCTGGCGGCTACTGATGCCTTTGTGTGTGAGGCTGAGGGTCACCTGTCTGCCCTCCCACACGGACACCCCTACAACAGGATTTCGACCCCAGGCTGACAGTGCTTGAAAGCTGCAAACACTTCTGGCGTCATTTATCTTCCTCCTCAGCCACAAGGATGGATGACCACCCAAAAGAGGAAGGGGCTGTGCCTGCTGCTCTTTTGAGGGCTGGGCTGAGCTTGTGCAACCTTTCCTCCCAGGATGGGTAGAAGCAGCAGGACAATGAGGACACTCAGCCAGCACTGCCTCATAGTGCACCTGGCCAGCAGCCATGGGTGGGGTCTGGAGCACACAGCTGATGGGACAGGAACACCAGGGATGCACCAGGAGAGCTATGGAGAGAAATCACCACCGAGGCAAAGCTGTGCTGGCCACGCCAGCTGGGTGCAGATGGGCCAGAGGGACCCCTGAGGATGGCAAGCAGCCAGGACAGGAAAGCCACCATTCCATTCCCAGCGTTCACAGACACTCCTACTGCAAGCCAGCAAGTACCTTAATGAATGTTTCCATATTGCCGTTAAAGAGTTTATGATTATACACTGAGAGAGGCCTAGGTCTCCTCATTTTCTGTGGCTTAGGGGGAAGACAGGGGGGCCTGGGAGAAAATGGAACAAAATAAATCAACAAAACGCCAACATAAACGCAAAGACAGGGTGAGATCTCACAGGTTATAACTGAGAATAAGAAATCAAACAGAAGAGTCCCTCTGTGAGGATTTGATGTGTAGCTCCACACACCCTGCAGCCACTGACACTGGTGTGACCCACACGGACACCACTCCAGCAGGAAACCAACAGCACTGGTGGCCAGCTGGATTTAACACCTGCCTCCCACCACTGCCAGCTCAGCACGCCCTCAGCCTGAACAGGCACCAAGAGCTGAGGAGATGGATCCAAAATAAATAATATATCCACAGCTACCCCAGAAAACACTGGGGTATTCCTGTTCCTAAACAGATTGCACTCTGCTCACAGGAAGAAGCCAGAATGAGGACAGTGGGAACACCTCCACAGTGCTGTATCTAACTTCTGCTTGGAATCCCAGGGATGGGGATGAGAAAAACACCACAAAATCCCAAAGAGATTTCTGCCCTGCCCTCTGGCCCAGGCTGTACTGATGTCTGCAGGGGAGAGAACACGACTGCAGACACACACAGAACTGGTGCTGGGAGCCTTCATGCAGGAGATCTCATGGAACAGACATGAGCCACAGAGCTCGGCGCAAAGGGGACAGCGGGGGCCTGCTGGTTCCTTACTCAGATGCCTCTAATCAAGCAGCGTGACTGTACACTCGTGCAGGTTCCAGCCACTCCTCTGAGGGGTAACTGGGGAGCAGAGGTGACGCTGCCTGTTGGGAGCAGCCCTGCCCCACACACTGCAGGGACCGTGCCTGCAGCCCCAGCCAGGGCCCTGCACACCCCCAGGGCATGGGGCACGGGGAGCAGGGCCATGCCAGCCCCTCAGGGCGCCACACTGCACAGCCCTGCTCTCTGAGGCTGCCTCTCTGTCCTGACAGCACCTCGGTGCCCCGCTGGGTGCCCAGCCCTGGTGCTGGCAGCACAAGGAGCCTCCTTCCTGCCTGGCAAGGCAGCCCAGGCTGCACCATCTGCTTCTCCACTTCTAACAGGGAACGCAGCTTTTGGGGCTATTAAACACAAACAAGGTTGGAACAAGCTGACACACAGAGAGCATGTTCTAGGGAGCTGTTTGGAGGCTTTGCTGGCCTGTGTCTCGCTGTCAGAGCCCCAGCACACTCCTAGCAAAACACTGGAGCTCTGCGGAGATGCTCCATGGACTGGACACGGATCAAAGCCTCCTCTCTGTCACATCTGTGCCAGCTCTATCTCCTGCAGTAGAGGGATGAAGTCTGTGATACAGGCATGCTCTGCACTCATAGGTAAAGCAGCCAGAGCTGGGAGAGGATTTCAGGGAGGTATTAAAGTCCTCAAAGGAAGAGGGATGGCAGGGAGTGAGTGAGTGGACACCTCGGTGTCACCCTGCCTGAACACAACCCCACCTCAGCTACGCTCCAGGGCATTGCACTGTGCTGACAAAGCACATCCAGGCATATGAGAGCCAGCCAGCCAGCCAGCCAGCAACCACACTGCAGCAGAACCAAGGGCTGCCTCCATCCCCCTGAGCCCAGCAGCCCAGGCCATGCAGCTGGGAAGCAGGCTGTGGGGCACAGGGACTGCCAGCACAGGGGCTGAACCCCACCAAGCTGCACCAGCAGCAAAGCAAGCCTCCCTTCCCACAGCCCCCTCCTGCCAGAGCCAGCCCTCCCCAGGAGCAAGAAGGGCAAGAAAGTGCTCACCTGGTTGTTCCACACTCAGCTCTTTCACCTGTAAGAAACACAAGTTCCCATCATGCCTCCACATCAGCCACCAGCAAAGGACTGCAGAGCCCAGCTGCACCCTCACTGCTGGCTCCTACCCCCAAGGAATGGCTTCCAGCAGAGAGAAGCTGCATCTGGGGAGGAGAGATGCCCACCTGTGCCCCCTCCATTTAAAGACAGATCAGAAACCTGGAGGGAGAAGATTAGAATCTTCTCGGGGAGAAGAGGGAGAGGAAGGAAAGAGGCAGAAGGTGGGAGTGAGTGGCCATCTCTGCTGCTGGAGAAGTAACCCAGCACTTCAGCACACAGTTTCAGATTCAAAGAGATTCCCCATGTGCACTTCCAAAGAAAAGTGGGAGGAGAGATCCAAGGAAATCATGGTTTTGTGTGTCACTGGCTGGGCTGAGCAGCAGCAGCCAGGCACAGAACCCTCGGTCACTCAGGAGAACACACACAGGGGAGGCTGGCAGGTGACACATGGTTTGACCCTCTCGGGTGATGGGAGGATCCTCCCTGGACCTGACCCCAACTCACCTTCTCCCAGAGTTTGCTTCAGCAGGTCGTGCTTAGCCTGGAGCTTCGTGATGAGGTTGCTGCCATTCAGATACTCCTTAAATTTCTGGAATTAAAGAACAAAGGGGTGGGTTAAGCACACAGCCCCTAATGGATGCTCACTGCAGCCCGGGGGCTCAGGAGGCTGCACCAGCTGTGCTGCAGGGCTCAGCAGGGTCTGATCACTTCTCCCTGCTCCAGCCCCTGCCCTGATGGTCTCTTATGAGCCTGGTCTCCTTGGAGCTGCCCCTCCTGCCTGGGAACGCAGGGACGGACAAAGAGTTCAAAGCTGGCTTTCTTTTGTCAGGCCTCTGGGAACAGCCTAGGAAATCAAAGCAGCTTTCCCTGCACTGCCAAGGCTTCGCCTCTGTGCAAACCAACAAAGGCAAGCAAGAACTCCCAGTGCTGAGCCCTCGCAGGCAGGGCCTGCCAGGTGCCCCGTGCAGCTGGTGACACTGTGCACGAGCACTGCCATCCCCCAGCAAGGCTGTCAGACACCCAGAATGCTCCAGAGCAAGGCACTACACAGCTGAGAGCACAGAGCAGGACAAGAGATGGAAAACGGAACATGGAGAATGGGAAAGATCAAATCTCCGCAAAAACCATTAAAGTAATCCCCAGCACAATTCCAAATGAAAATTGCAATTTCCCCCCGAATTTACAATAATATTACCAAGAGAAAGCAGAAGCTCTTCTATGCATATGTAGCACATCACAAGATGCTGTTAACCACAGGCTATGACCCACACTGAAATGAGGGAGACTTCTGGTGAACCCATGGCTGCTGCCTGTATTTCAGGTACCAGAACAGAGACCTGGGCCCTGCCTGGGAGTGCAGCATGAGAGCTGCAGGGCAGGCACACACACCACAGCCCTGCTTTTGTGCCTTCCTTGGCATGTCATGGCTTCAGCTCATCCCTGGGCCAAGGGCAAACTTAAGCTGTAAAGGCCAGAGAGGAAGACTTGGCTCATAGTTCACAGTCCTGAAGGCCTCCCTGAAGAGACCCTGGATGGTGGCCATGGTGAGGCCATCTGGAGTCTGCACCCTGCTCTGAGCCTCTCCTTCTCCACTGAGTAAGTTCTGAATCTCATCTAGCTGTTCCAGTTGTTCCTTCAAAGAGAAAAAACAAGGCAGGCACTGGATTGTCAGTCCCTGTGTAGTGCCCTGCCACTGAAATGCATTCCAGACCCAAATCTGACAGAAGACAAGAACTTAAAGAGACTGAATTGGTTCTTGCTCTTCACTAATGAGCACTTAACTGGGCCTCAGCCCTGGCAATTAATGCTTCGTGTTCTGTATGCCTGAGCTGAGACTCACAGTGAAATAGAACATTTCAGTCTCCTGCTGGTTGGCTCTCCTCTTGGCAATGTTGATTTTGCTCATGTAGGTCTCTGATGCGGCTGACTTGACCGACTCAGTGGAGCGGCTGTGCTGGAAGGCATCTGAAACATCAAAATCTTCCACTGTCAGCATGTCCTGCAAGGTCTGCATCGTGGCATCCAGCGTTTTCCGTACCTATCGGAAACAGGACAGCGTGGGCTTGAGGCAGACTGGGAAAAGGACACATCCTGAGCCAAAACAACCCCTCAACAGGCAGCTGCTGAGCCCTGGGCTAGCACTGGCTGCAGCCTGTGGGCACTTCCAGCTCTGCCATAGGGGGGGCTCCACACCTGAGCACACCAGGAAAGTTCCAGAGGAAGAAAGGCTCAGCAGGGCTGCCACAGAGCCCAGCTCTTACCTCTTCATTCTCTATCTTGAGGGTGGCCAGCCGAGACTGCAGCTGGTGGTACCGCATCAGCAGCTCGGTCTGCACAGGCTGCTGGGCGCTCACCTGGCACACCTGAGACAGGAGACATTCCAGGGTCATGCACGGAGCAGACACGCACTGCCATACCCCACCATTCCCTCCAGTCCCCACAAGCTCCTGGCAGCCTCCAGGGAGGCTGTGTTGCCGTGTGTCCCATGAGCAGTGCCCTGGGCCCAGGCCAGCACCGAGTGTTTCTGCCTCTCCCAATTAGAGCAGGTTAATCACAGCTCCCCTGTGCAGATCTGTGGGGCAGAGAGAGCCAAACCACGGGCTCCCTAATTGGGACAGACATGGAGCAAGAGGCAGCCTGAAAGGAGGAGCCCTAACGAGCCCAGAGTCTCATTAGGAAGGGACACATGAACAGCAGCGTGTGAAGGCAGCAGAGAGGGGTGAGGAGTCGGGGACAGTTTCACAGGGACGGTTTAGAGCAGGGCCAGGCCCGTGCAGCCCCACAGGTGAGCGCGTTACCTCATCCCCCATGTGGGGCTGGAACTCGAACTTGAGCGGCGGGCAGAAGACCTGGTTGCACATGTCCATGATGGTGTGCTTGTCGCTGCGCGCGTCCAGGTTGTCCACGGCGTTCTCGATGACGTCCAGGCCCTCGTGCCGCGACGTCTCCAGGTTGTACTCTGCCGACAGGTACGTCCTGAAGGTGCGAGCGAGGCTGGCGTGGAAGCCCAGGTCGCAGCACTGGCAAACACAAAGGAGGCTCTGCTCACACAAACTCCCAACGCATTTTGCAAGGCTCTCAGACACAGATGGAAGCTGAAGCAAGGCGTGGTGTGTGCCATCCTGCATACACCATGCCCTGTGGTGTGGGCACATCCTGCTCTGTCCCTGGGCAGCTGCCTGCCTCCCACCATGGAGCAGCTCCTCATGCTGCTGATCACTCTCATGTCTGTCTTGGGGAAAATGATAAATCTTGGAGTTAACTGCTGCCAAAATACTGTACTTTAAAAAACTGGCTTTAAACATTGTCCCCACTACAACTGAATTTGGCATATCAAGTGTCATACCAACACAGGGATTTGCTGCCCTGAAAGCTCCATCAGAGCTGAGCCAGTCCAACCTGTGACCAATCCCCACCTTGTCACCCAGCCCCGAGCACTGAATGCCACGTCCAGCTATTCCTTGAACACCTCCAGGGAAGGAAATCACCACTTCCCTGGGCAGCCCGTTCCAGTGTCTGACAACCCCTTCTGTGAAGAAATACTTCCTGAAATTCATATTGATAAACTCGAAGTGAAGCCCAAAATCTCAGCTGGTGCCACAAGCAGCTCTGACCCAAGAAGCCATCTCATGCTTGGTGCCAATGTGAGGTGACACCGCTCGGCTCAGATCACATCATGGCAGGGCTGTGCTGGCTTCAGCCTCTGCTAAAACCAGCAGCAGCAAAGCTACACTGCATCAATTCCCAGCCCCACTGTCCCTCCTAGTCTTTAAAACCTATGAAAACCCATGTGCAATAATGAGCAATTTTGTAAAAACTATCAAATTGTCACAGCTCCCCATTTATCCTGCTTCTGTTTAGCCTCTAATCACATTAATTGAGAGTATGGGCAGTCATGGACTGGCACAGACCTTAAAAAAATCAACAAGCAACACAAAAAAGATAAGGGGTGAATTTCCATTTGCTGCTCGGGGCAAATCCTCAGTCTGTGCTGCAAGTCTCTCCCATGAGACAGTTCCAGCATGAGCACCCATAGGAGCACTGCAGGTTGTTTGTACAGAATCCCCAGAGCTGGAACAATGCGGCCGAGGGGCCGCACAGAGCCGGGGCAGGGACCAGGGCCAGGGCCCCGTGCCAGCACTGGGGGAGGACCAGCACTGCTGCCCTGCCCAGCTGAGCACAGCCCCGTGCCCTGGGAACGGACTGTGCGCTCCCCAGCACCTCCCAGCCCTGAAATTACAGATATGGGCTACAAGAAACAGCACCAGGAGGAAATATGTGCCACCGCTCAAGGGTGGGAATTCCCAAAGCACACAGACCCGAGCCACTACAAGGCAAAGCGCTGCACGGCACAGAACACAAGCAGAGGGGCTCAGGGCATTGCCAGCTGCTTTCAGGACAAAGTTCCACGTGAAATGTTTCCCCTTTTTTGCTGCTGGGCTCGCACTGAAGCCGGCGGTGGTTGGCAGTGCCCAGAAATCAGCTGCTCCTGAAAAGCAGCGCGGCACCTCCTGCACACACCGCAGCCCTTGAAGCCCTGGTGATGGGCACGGCTGCTTCACACACGGGTGCCCAGAGAAGAAAAGACGGAGCAGGGATTTCCACGCAATTCCCAGAGGAACAACAATGGGGAGGGGAGAAGAAAAAGGAATAAAAAAAAGACTTCAAACCGATGCTCCCAGGCCCAGAACAAATGGCATTTTCTCACCCCTCTCATCCCTTTGATGGCAAATAAATTAGAACCACAAATAATAATCCCAGCCCTTCCGCAGCGCCTTTCATCTGCCAAGCTCAGAGCTCCCCAAGCATTAATTCATCACGGCTGGTAACACCCTGCAAGGGCTGGAAATATCCCAGTGTTCAGCCTGAGAAACAACCGGCTCCTGCAGCTCAAGCAAGCACGTGTGGCCAAAACACCATGGGAGCAGCCAAATACCTGTGTGCCTGCCCCTGCCCACCCCAGAACTGCACGGGGGGCACTCCTGGGCTGCGGGAGAAGGAAAGGCACACAGTGCTCTGTGGCTCCAGCTACAGAGCCCCTCTGCTATCTGGGAGGCTGAACCTGCACATGACAGAGCTCAGCCAGCCCCACGCCTTGACCTGAGCAAGTGGAACCCCAGAGTGACACCTGAGTAGCACCTGGGTGCCCTGCAAGCCGCCCCTTATCATCCCAGGCAGAGCAGTGACGCCCCTGCCTCCACAGGACCAGCACTGCTGCAAACAAAGAGCCCAACTCATTTGCTCTGCTCTGTTCCCTCTGCTCTGCATTTTTTCCTTATTTGTTTATAAAAAATATTCTGCACTATTTTTAATTATACGCATAATACATAATAATTATATGCTTCTTTTAATTTCTGGCCTCTACTCTCTTGACATTGCTGCAAAATCCAGAGCTGTGCTGTGTGGCAAGTAAATCACAGAAGCCCAGGTAGTTTATGCTGGGAGAGACCTTAAAGATTATCCAATTTCAACCACCCTGCCACGAACAGCGACACCTTCCAGCAGCCCAGGTTGCTCCAAGCCCCGCTCAACCAGGCCAGTAAAGCCAACTGAGGATATCTGGCATAACTATTTCAGCTGCTGTTTCTGTTCCCTAACTTGACTCAGCTGATTTTGCCAGGGACCAAGCAATTCCACAGTTCCATGTAACACTGAATTTCCTCAGAGTTCCCCTCCTTTCCTGGCTTCTCTCAGATACAGCAATCACTAATCCATAGGGAGGTGGGCTACTGCTCCAGAAGGACTCCGAAGAGGCTGCACACGTTTTGGCAGATCAGTTTGTATGCAAACTGCCTGTTCCATTTTCTCTCCTGAATCCAGTGATATCTTTCATGTGACCACTTCAAACTATCTTGCAGCCATTTCCCAGAGAACTCCAGAGGGATGGATAAGGAGCTTTATCTCCTCTTCACATACATGGCCAAAAAGATTAACTTGGTCACACAGTTAATGACAGTAATGAGACAAGCCCAGGCGCTTAAACAGACGCACGTGTCATCCGAGGAGGAGGCCCCGTGGTGCACTGACAGTCCAAGGCTAATTTGATCTATCTCTATATTCTTCCCTTCCTTTCTAGGACAAAAGAACAAGGCCACTGGAGACAGAGGGGCAGACGGCTCCGCGCCCCTTCACGGCTCCTCTGATGGGCTTCGCAGTTCTCATTAAGCGGCAGCCCTGGGAGGCTTCCCTCCCTCCTGGAGCAGCTGGGGCCTCGGCCTCGCCAGAGCTGGGGAGCGGAGCACGGCTTTGTCACCGGCCACTGCTCTGCAGGGACACCCAGTGACGGCAAGGCTGTGCCCAGAGATGACACTGAGGCAGCTGGGATTTGGGGAAACGTCGGTAAATTGGCTCTGCAGCGTCCTGACGGTTCGCATTTGTGTGAAATCAGCAGCTGCACGTGGCAATTTGTACTGGAGATGGAGGGTGTGCGAGCCCTGTCGCCTCTCCCCATCCCAGAGAGCCAGCCTGGAGCATCCCTCACCATTCCATGGTGGAGGAGCTGCCAGGAGCCACAAGAGTGTGGTCAGGCAGGCTCAGAGTGCGCCCAGCCCGGCCCAGAGAGTGCCCAGCCTGGCTCAGAGCTGCCCCAGGCTCAGAGAGTGCCCAGCCCAGCCCAGAGAGTGCCCCGAGCTCAGCTCATGCATCCAGTATTTTGTTTCTTTGATGAACAGACTTTGTAATTGGGGAAATTTCATTGCTCCATGTTAAAGATGCTTTAGCTGAAGTCCCTGAAGGGATTTCTGGAATGTGGGAGAAATGCCATCTGCTGACTCCAGAGGAAGTGTCAGTGAGGAAATAAAAGTTGGGAAGAATAATATAAACAGACAGAATTAAAATGGATCTCAGCAAAACTCCAGAAAATCAAAGTTCAAAAATCTCCACAAAACAAAGTCATTCTTGCTTAAAAAATAATTTAACAGAAGAAAGAATATGCATGGCAAAAGCAGAAAGCCTGCAGATAAATCGAGGTGTTCTCATACCCTGCCATTCAAATGTCTTCAAGATCAACTTACTTGTTTTCTAACACATCTTCAATAATAAAGAGAACAAAACATAATGAAGAGTATTTTATCATATATGAAAATCTTGAAGTCATTGGGGATTTGCATCAGACTTACTTTAATTCTCAGAAGTGTAACTACATGCTAAAGGGTTAGGAAAGGAGGTAAACACTCAAGCAGCTTTTTAAATTGTACATTAGGTAATGATGGTAACTCAGTGCTTCAAGCTCAGCTATTTATGCACTCACTGAGGCAACTCCAGCAGGAAGAAACTGCACAGTGCAATCTACACGCTGTGGGATGCCTGATAAAGGAAGAAGCAGAAATCCCTTCTCTGGGTAACTCCCTTCTCTGAATCATCTCAAAGCTGTTTGTAGGAGTCACCAGAGCTCAGTTCCTGCCACTGCCACCAAGCTGCCTCCAGCATTTCCTGCCCTGAGGCTGTTCCCTGCCAGGAGCACCGGGACAAAGCCCCAAGGTGCCTTCCCCAGCCAGGGCAGCGCTGCCACCGGCCAGGACAGCAGCCAGGACAGCCACCAGCCCGGACAGCGCTGCCACCAGCCCTGACAGTGCTGCCACGTGTGCTGAATCCCCACCAAAGTCACCGAGTAGCAGAGAAAAACCCATCTGGTTCAGCACCAAAGCCAAGGCTGTGCCTGACCTTGGGGAGCATTTCCGTCTCAAACACAGAGTAACCAATGGGCCAAGCAGAAACCTCAGTCTCCTGTGGCTCGCCCAAGGCAAACCCAATTGACAGGACACCTTCAGCCCCAGTTAAGAACCCCCTAAGGCCCCCGAGACAGCCCCTCAGCAGCACAGGCTGCAGTCAGGAGCCCAGCAGGCTGGGCCCAGGGAGGCACTCACATCGATGAGGTCAGACACGTCGTGGATGTAGTACTTGCTGACGGCCGCGTTGGTGGCTGCCAGGTTCAGCAGGTAGTCGTTCCTGGCTTTTGTACACTTCAGCTTGTTCTCAGAATACTTGGCTTGTCTCTGAAAAAGCAGAATGTGGTGTCAGAGCACAAACAGGGTGGTATTGGCACAGTTTCTCCTGCCACAGACCCCCACAGCACCCTGCAGCCTGGGTGTGACGAGGTAATTACTAAAACTTGGTATCTGGTATGAAAACAGGGACCTTGCCAGGGTGGAGGAGATCCCATCTGAACACCCCTCGCACTGTCAGCCAGCCACGATGAGTGCATCCTGCTCAGAGGTACTTGGAGCCCCTGAGCACAGCTGCTGCTGGGGATTTTGGCATCAGTCAAAACCAGAGGGCCAAATTTCCCCCCCAGAAATGCTGACATACGTTTGGACTTGCTCCAGATGTGTGCAGCTGTATCAAAGTGGAATCTGGCCCAGAGGCCCAAGCTGCACAATTCAGAACAGGACCCAGAATTCAAAACTGTAGGAAAGCAGATGTGCTCCAGATCTGGGACATCTGCTCAGGCAGATTCCTGCTCTGAAGGCTGAATCAAAAGATTAACCCTTCTGAGAAGTTCACTGTTAGAAATGTCCCAGGGCTGGGTGAGCCAGCAAGCAAAGGTGTCCTGGCTGCGGAAACTGTCTCCTTTTCTCCAAAATTAACACAAAAACTTGTGGAGATCCTGAGGTCACAGGGATTTGCTGAGGCCAGAACAGCACAAAGGGTTTTGCCTAGCAAATCCATCAAAATACTGCACTCCCACTCCCAGAGAGTCTACAGAGGAAGAACACAGTTATTTCATAGATCCAACTCATTTTTTGCTACCAGGAGTCAGTTCCTGAGCAAACCCAAGGCTATTGTTCTTTTTTGAAAGCCCATCTTTAAAGAACACATCCCAGACAAACCCCAGCCTCCCGGAGCAGGGTCTGCTGTCCAGCCCAGGGTGCACCCCCACGCTGAGTGTGGTACCCTGGTGCACTGCCCTCCTCAGCACAGCCTCTGGGCTCCCAGCTGGCACAGCCAGGCCCTGAGCTGCTGCTGGAGAAGCAGTTCCCAGCACCTCTCCCTGTGCTGTGCTCCAGCAGCCACCGCCCCCAGGGCCCCCCAGCTGCTGTCTCAGCTCTCCCTGCACACAGACAGCCAGGAGGCTCCACGTGGCTCCTGTGCAGGTCCAGCACCCGTCCAGGGCTGCACGGCCTGTCCCTGGCACGCCTCCTCTAGAACTGGTCCTGCCCTCCTCCACAGCCAGGAGCAGGGATGACACCTGTGACAGCCTCCTTGGGCTGCCCTCAGCAGCACGTCAGCCTTCCTAACCCTTCCCAGAGATACAGGAATGGCCTCACAGACAAGGACAAGGCTGAAGCCAACCCCTGCTGCCTGCAGGGAGCCCCAGCCCCAGCCCAGCTCCCTCTGCCTTCCCTCTCACCCACCTTCTCCTTCATCTTCTCAATCTTCTTGACAGAGCTGCGCCGCTGCGGCCGGTCCTCGTGTCGCAGCAGGTTCACGCTGATGTCCCCCGACTTGTTGAACTGCTTTTCCTCCTGCTTCTCTGCCTCCTTCAGCTTGCTCTCGGCGCTGATGCTCTCTGCGTGGTACATGTGGTAGGTCTTCATCACCTGCAGACACAGGAGGTCATGAGCCCCCTGCCACGGTCACCTGCAGCCCCAGAGCAGGACAGGCCAGCAGCCCTGGGCAGGGCAGAGGGGCCGTGGGGGCACTGAGGAACAGACTGGGGAGGAAAGCTTCAGAATGAATCCCAGCCCCAGCCCCACTTCTAGAGGCTCCAGGCTGGCCTCAGAGCTGTGATGGCACCCAGTCCCACTGGGGGCACACGATCCAGCACACACCTGCAGGCAGAGCACCGTGTGCCTGCCAACAGGGAAATCAGGAATAACCTCAGAGCTCTGCAGCTGGGATAAGGGTCAAGTGACTCTGAGGGAGGCCACAGTCCCTCTGAACTCCCTTTTGACCTAACCCCTGTTCCTACACTTGGACTTGCTAAGCCACCAGACAGCCCTTGCTGTGCCACCCAGACAGCAGAACCACCCAGAAGTGGAGGAGCTGCAATCCCCAGGCAGAATTGGGGCTTGTCTCCTGTCACCACCTCATCCTCCCCTTGCTGCCAGCAGCAGGCACAGGCAGGGCCAGGACAGGTGCAGCAGCACCTTCTCCTTCACACTCCTGATCCAGGAGGGATGGCTGATCCTGGAACACTCTACAGGCAAAACTTCCAGCACAACCTTCCCTTTCAGAAACAAGAGCCCAAAGGGCACACTGGATCATTTTAATGGAGCTGGCAAGAGGGACACATCTGCTCCTCTGTCTCTATGCCTTTAGTCACACTGTCCCCTTCTATCATCTCCCTTCGGGATGTGGGTGGTTTATCTCACATTGCCTTGACACAGCACACAGTGCCTGACTGCTCACTGCAATCAGCCTCAGCGGGGCTGGGACATGCTGGGACAGGCTGGGACACGCTGGGACACGCTGGGACAGGCTGGGACATGCTGGGACAGGCTGGGACACGCTGGGACACGCTGGGACACGCTGGGACACGCTGGGACAGGCTGGGACACGCTGGGACACGCTGGGACACACTGGGACAGGCTGGGACACGCTGGGACACACTGGGACAGGCTGGGACAGGCTGGGACATGCTGGGACACACTGGGACAGGCTGGGACACGCTGGGACACGCTGGGACACACTGGGACAGGCTGGGACAGGCTGGGACAGGCTGGCACACGCTGGGACACGCTGGGACACGCTGGGACACGCTGGCACACGCTGGCACACGCTGGCACACGCTGGGACACGCTGGGACACGCTGGGACACAGTGGGACACAGTGGGACACAGTGGGACACAGTGGGACACAGTGGGACACAGTGGGACACGCTGAGACACACTGGGACACGCTGGGACACGCTGGGACACGCTGGGACACGCTGGGACACGCTGGGACACGCTGAGACACGCTGAGACATGCTGGGACATGCTGGGACAGGCTGGGACACGCTGGGACACGCTGGGACAGGCTGGGACACGCTGGGACACGCTGGGACACGCTGGGACACGCTGGGACACGCTGGGACACGCTGGGACACGCTGCCTGAGGCCCAAGGGTTAAAACAAGCAGGAACCCCCAAAGGCAGGGGATTTTTACACACGGCTTAATGAAGCAAACACAGCTTTCCTCAGCTGCCAGCAGGACGCAGGAGTGTTTGACTTGGAGCAGTCAGGCTGAGCTGCAGGACCCCTCCTCCTGCCAAGCACAGCCCTCAGCCAAAGCAGGCTCCCAACGCCCTCCAGAGCGCACAAACCTGGTGCTGCAGGGACACCCCAGTGCCAGGGACACCCCAATGCACAGGGACAGGCAAGGGGCAGTGAGCAAAGGCTCCTGCTTGGCCCTGAGCTGCTGCATTTCCAAACCCTGAAGATTCTTAACACAGATTCCAGCCACATATTTCAAACTGCCTTTTCTGCAGTGAATGTCACAGGACACACATAAACCAGATGATTCCTGGGCTTTTCTTAAAGAGAAAGACCAGAGGGTTTCGCTGAGCCCTCCTCATCCTCACCACCTACATCTTTTTGTGAACACACAGAGGGAAGTGGAAAGCAAAGTGCTGCACACCAGGGCTGCAGGCAGTAAGAGGAAAGGTTTCTGCAGCAAGCAGAGGCCCTGACATAACATGACAGAGAAACCCAACGAGTATCGGGGCTCCAAATTGCCGGGGTTTGTGAAATCTAAAGGTTATGGGACAGTTACCCAACCAAAACAGACACCTTAAACAACTCACTGTGCTCTGCACCAGCTGCCCTGCCACACTGCTCGCTCTTGGAAATTCAGAGCATATTTCTGTTTATATCTGCCTTGATTTTGGCCGGGGCCAGGCTGCAGTGCAGCAATCAGCCCTGATCTGCAATTCCCTGGTGCCACCTCGGTGCCTGCAATCAGATCAGGCTGTCCCTGGCCTGCAGTGCTGTGACACAAAGACAAACTGCCACAGCTGTGTCCCGAGGATCCTTCCTGCAAATCAGTTAATTAGCTGCAGCCAAGGAGGAAAAATATGTTCCAATGTTCATTAGTTATTTAACAACACGAGTTGTGTTTTCCATATTAATTACATGTTCTGGATAAAGGCTGTTGCCAAAATACCGGCCATAAATGGCACTGCTGGCAGTCTCCAGCTATGAGGGCTTTGTTCTCCTCAACAGCTCATGCCCAAGGTTCTGACCCAGCAGAGGAGCCAGAGCAGAAATGGGGGGACTGTGTCAGGTACAGCTCAGGCCCCCTCAGCCTTCTGCCTTTACCAGCTCCAGCTGGTACCTCTCTCTGGAATCCATAAGGAGGAACCAAAGGGACAAAGCTGGTTTCAACTCACAGCTGATCTATTTCTGCACAAAACCATTCACAAGCATCTCCACTTCAGAATGAAAGTCATCCACTTCCATTCTGATTAAAATCAGTGTGGCTTTGGTTCTCTCCATCCAGACTCCACAGGGTGACTTGCATCAGAACAGCAACAAGACTGAGTTAAAATCAATGCGGTTGTTTTGGCTTAAGTTTGAGACAGTGAATGCCTGAGAAGCCTGTAAAAAATTGAAGTTTCCACCCAGTGCACAGAATTCCCCTTGGAGAAGCTTAAAAAGCAGCCTTGCCAGGGCACGGATGAGCTGTGGGTAAAGGCCTGGCCAGAGGCAAGAAAATCAACTTCCCTGCGTGACAGCAAAGTGACAATTGTGCCACAGGAGCAGCCTGGTGCCCCGTGAGCCAGGCCCCTGCCCCGTGTGCGGCTTTGCCAGCAGGCACAGCTCCCGTGCTGCTCGCGGGCACCAGCGTGGGCACAGAGCACACACAGCAGCAGCTCGGCCCCAAGGTGGCCCCGGGCACCCCCAGCCCCCTGAGCGGGGACAGCTGGGTCTGCTCACCTGCCGGCTCAGGAACAGAGCTCTGAGCCGGCGCTGCTGGCACCAAGCACACGTGAGGTGACCCCGAGTGCCCCACAGCCCTTTCCCCGTGCTTTTGCAGCACGTCCCCTCCCTGCTCCCCTGCCTGCACGACACAACCAGTGTGTTACCTCAGCAGCAGCAAGGCTGAGCGCAAACACACAGCTCCTCCAGCTGCCCCCGTTTCCCATTCAAACCAGTTTGTTTCACCGTTCCAGCCCGTTCTGCTCAGCACACGGAGCAAGGCAGCGAATGGCAGCAGTCTCAGCTCCTGTGAGGACGAGCAGACTCACCCTGAGCTCCCCCTGGCCGCTGCCACAGTGCTGACCCCAGCGTGTCCCCAGGGATGGCCCTGTCCCCTGGCTGGGCTCAGAGCAGGCTCTCCACAGCCATGCAGCCCAGCCCAGCCCTTGCCAGCCTCTCCTTGTTGTGCATCTGTCATGCTGCTGCTGTAATTAATCCTAATTAGTCACCACCCCTAACACAGCTTGTGACATTCAACCATCAACAACGCACTCCCAAATCTCACACAGGCTTTTTAATCTGATCTGCTGTCCACCCACACTGCAGGTCTCACAACAATCAAATCCTTCAACAGCCAGTGCAGAAACCAACCTGTTAAGAGGAGATTTATGGCAGAAATTTCAAATACAATCATTCATGCTCTGTTGTTTAGGCCAGTTTTTCAAAAAGATGAAATAGAATGATTGTTTAGAAATAAACCTACTACAGCATTATTTATGTACCAGTTACAGATACTACCAAAGAAAGCAAGTATATTATCTCAATTTTCCAACAAAAGGCAGACTTAATATGGTTTTGTGGCTCCTAAACCACAAATAAAATGGTTTTTTTTAAAAAAACTTGCTACTGGGCAAGAGGCAGAAGCAACACAAAGGCTTTTACTACTCTGCTATGAAAACCTGCTTGAAGAGCCGTGTCCTGACTAACAGCACACGATCTCCCTGGGAGGCACAGACAGCTCTGCAGCCAAAGTGCTCCTGGGGCAGAAGCTCCCCTATGAGCCAAAGTTTTCTGCATTCCCCAGCAGAAGGTGGAGTTCAGCCATCCCCCCAGGGCTCACAGGGGCAGGGAGGCGTCCAACAGACAACAAGGCCAGCTCAGAGCCACTGGTGCCTGGAAATCACCAACCCAGGGTGTGAGCAGGGCCAAAAGGTGACGTGGAGCCCGAGCCCCAGCAGGTGAGGGCACTGCAGACACAGGGATCTGACTGCCCCAGGGGTGAGGGCACTGCAAGCACAAGGATCTGAGTGGATCACACCCACACAGCCCCGCCAGGCTCCAGGGAAGCAGCTGGGCACCAGGACCCAGCCCCGGCCTCTGGCACTGCCACCCCCAGTGAGGAGAGAGGATCTCCCAAAGGATAGAGGGGAAGGAATGGGCCACGCTGCAGGACAGCCAGGGCAGAGCCTCCCCAGGCTGGGGAACAGTGGGATGGGCTCCGAGCTCACCGTGTAGAGCTCATTGGTGACTTTCAGGAGCTCCTCGTGCATCTGGAGGCCAATCTCCTTGCTCTGCAAGACAAAAACAAGAGAGGTGACACTGTTATGCTCAAAACATGCAGATCTAAAACGAAATACATTTCAGAGGAATCATAAACATGAATGCACAGCACAGCAAAGTCTCATGCAGTTTCAGAGTGGCTGTGTATTCATTTGAGGTTGATGTTTGCCCATGGATCACCCAAACTGGGTTTCAGAGACCATGAGGAGGAATTTCATATAATTTAACCTATTTCCCCTGCAAAACAGATGAATCTAAAATTACAGGCAATACTGCTTTGCCCTTCCACTGGTAAAATTCATTCCCAGCCCACAGGCAACTCCCCATGTGGGTATAACACACATCACTGTCCCCCAGTTTGGGGACTGACACAGATTCACGCTGAGACTGGCAGGGTGTACATCATCCAGCAGCCATTTGTGTGCCCTAGGTTGGCATTCTCCAGCCCCACAGCATCACCCATCGATCTGTCTTGATCTGAAAACTCTGCTGCTCTGTGATTAAACACATCTGCTGCTGGACCTGCAACTGCAGCCAACGCTGGTGCTTCAGAGCAAAGACTACCAGGGCTCCCCAGCACCAGCATCCCAGGTTCACAATTCCCTTGGCCATGACCCAGCCCCCAGCTCCTCCTCAGTAGCTCATTTTCACTATTCTGACCCGAGTGAACCAAAGCATGAAAAGGGACATTACAAAATAGCTGCACCACAGTTATATAATAAAGTGTCCAGTTTCACAACAGCAGCAGCCAAAGTTCAGCCAGCTGAGGAGACAGTGCCAGCGAGGAACTCCTGGCATCCTCCTGTCTGCTGAAATGCCAATATCAGGCTGTGTTTTCCCTTTCCTTGCCAGGCAGGATGAGGCAGCTGCATGGACACAGCCCTTCAGAGAGGCCACAGCACGGGGAGCTGCCCAGCACTGGGGCTTGGCTGCACATCAAACCAGCTCCAGCAGCTGAGGAGCTGGGATGCGCTCACACTGCTCTCCTGCCTGCCTCTAATGACACCACAAATCTCTCCGTGGAATCTCCCTGGCTAGGAAATACTTATTACAGCTTGAAGATGTGTTTAAACTAAGTATAGACAACCCCCTCCTCCCTCCCCTAAACCAAACCAAAACAACACTGAGCAGTTTCTCCCAGATTTCCTCAAATAACTCCAGGAAGTTTTGTGCATGTGGGCAGGGAAAACAACATTCCACCAGGCTGGGTGATGAGAGAAGCCCTCAGCACAGAAAGGTCCTCTAATTCCAGTCAATGGGACAACCTACAGACTTTGACAGTTTAATCTAGATTATTAGAAGTTAGACTTAAAGCAAAGCCTGAAGCAAGGAGTCTAGAGGGTGACAGTCCCACCCAGTAACCACGGTGTGTCTGAGTTGGTGCCAGGGCACCTGGGACAGCCCCATCCTCAGAGCCTGACTGAGCACACTGCTCCCACCCCACGGGCACCAGGGAGGTGCCAGGATGATGCCAGTGACCACAAGGCTGGACCTCACTGGAGGCCCACGGCCACCAGGAACCCTCATCTGGGCTGGAGCCCAGTCCCTGTGCCCTGCCCACCAACACTGATGGTCATCACTGCTCCCAAACATCTCACTGGGCTCAATTCACAACAGAGCTGTGACAGACGAGCACGGCCCAGACACAGCCCAAAGATGTCTGGGGACCTCCTCACTCTCTTCAGCTCCTTGACAGGAGGGTGCAGCCAAGTGGGGGCCAGGGGACAGGGAACAGGGGACAGGACAAGAGAAAACAGCCTCAAGTTGTACCAGGGAAGTTTAGGTTAAATATTTGGAAAAAATTTTTTCTCCATTCCTGGAGGAATTTAAAGGCTGTGTGGATGTGGCACTTGGGGACATGGTGGCCTTGGCAGTGCTGGGGGAAGGGTTGGACTCCACGGTCCCAGAGAGCTTTTCCAACCCAAACCATCCTGTGATTCTAATGTGAGTTATTGCAGTCAGGGTCTCCAAACAGGCCCTGGAGCCCACAGCCTGCAGGGTCACACACACCCTGCAGCCATCCCTGCTGCCAGGGTCAGGCCCCGAGCCAAGGCTTCCCAAGGGGAGGACAGCACAGGACAGCACAGGACAGGCTGGTGGCAGCAGCTGTGGCCAGCCTGAGCTCCAGCTCTACCTCGGATTTCCTGTAGCATGCAGGGCAGGGCCACAGAGCTGTAATTTTCAAATCCAATTTTAGACTCTGAAATAGAGCAACACAAACTGGCTCAGTTGCTGCTCCATGAGCTATAGCAGGTGGGGAGCACTGTTAAAGAGCCAATTGCTTGCAGACACTAACCCAACACCTGGCCCCTGCTGCAAAGGGGCTGCAGCATCAGTGGAGGCTCCCAGCATCCAAGAGGGCAGTGAGCATGAGTGAGGATGCTGCAGCCTCCTCCAAGCTGAAGGACTTGCCTCTCCTCCAAGCCTGCTGCCTTCCCTTTCTCCAATGGAGAAATTATATTTGTGTACTGACAGGGGACACCACCCAAACATCATTCCAGCTCCTGGGACCATCCACAAAACCTGAACTACAATTTAGGTGCTTCCTTTAGGCCTCGCATTCCTCCTAAAACCCACAGCTGCTCACTGAGACAGCAATGGCTTCAAGTTAGCAATTTATTAAAATTCCTGCCATGCTGACAAAGTCTGAGGCAGCAGCAGCATGGATGACTGGCAATGGACATCCAAGACAAAGACAAGAGCTCCCATCCAGACACTGCTTCTTCATCCAACCTCCATCCAGGACAAAGCAGCACGGGCTGTAATTAAATTCACTGTCACAGCACATAATTAAATCCCATACTGGGGGATAAGCCAGCACCCTTATTTTGGACATAGCAATGCTCTGTCTCAAACATGTAATTTCCTGTGTCCCATACCTGGAAGAAGCATCATACTTCCTTCCCTCTGCACAGCAGAAGGTCAGAGTGGAGCAAACACTGGCCTGGCAATGGGTGCCTCACCCTGGGTTTGAGTGTGCCAGGACACCTGGGTGGAGAGGGACAAACTGCCTGTTCAGTGACAGGAGAGCACTGGGGTGGAGAGGGACAAACTGCCCGTTCAGTGACAGGACACCTGAGTGGAGAGGGACAAACTGCCTGTTCAGTGACAGGACACCTGAGTGGAGAGGGACAAACTGCCCGTTCAGTGACAGGAGGACACTGGGGTGGAGAGGGACAAACTGCCCGTTCAGTGACAGGACACCTGAGTGGAGAGGGACAAACTGCCCGTTCAGTGACAGGAGGACACTGGGGTGGAGAGGGACAAACTGCCTGTTCAGTGACAGGAGGACACCGGGGTGGAGAGGGACAAACTGCCCGTTCAGTGACAGGAGAGCACTGGGGTGCAGAGGGACAAACTGCCCGTTCAGTGACAGGAGGACACTGGGTGGAGAGGGACAAACTGCCCGTTCAGTGACAGGACACCTGAGTGGAGAGGGACAAACTGCCCGTTCAGTGACAGGACACCTGAGTGGAGAGGGACAAACTGCCCGTTCAGTGACAGGAGGACACTGGGTGGAGAGGGACAAACTGCCCGTTCAGTGACAGGACACCGGGGTGGAGAGGGACAAACTGCCCGTTCAGTGACAGGAGAGCACTGGGGTGCAGAGGGACAAACTGCCCGTTCAGTGACAGGAGGACACTGTGGGGGAGCAGCTCAGCACCCACATCTCTCCAGGCAGATTACCACGTGCTGAGCAATTGCTCCTTGGTTATGCTCACCCCGTACCCCTGAGCCCTCCCCACCCTTCCTAGGGACTGTTCACATTTACATAATGAGTGCAGGAAACACAAAACCTCCCGGCTCCCCATGTCCCTGCAGCGTGTCACAGGCCATTAATAAACTCTAGATGGGAAGAATTAAAAGTGACATTTCTGGAAAAAAATGCTACTCTAATTTACCATCAAAGAGCAATCTCCAGCACACCCAGCAGCTGAACCACAACTGCTTTAACCCTTCTGCAGCCAGGTTATCTGCCAGCAGCTCTGCACAGCCTGGCCCCCCTTGGAGGGCTTTACCCACCACACTCAAAGCCAGACTGGACACCAGAACACTTAGAACACTCAATGTACGTCCTTGTTTGCAAGCTGGCTGAATTTGTCCTGTGTTTCCAAACGAGACACATCAGACCCCAGACATGGACAGGGAAAGCAGAAACACAGTTTAAATATAAATCTCAAAAACCAGTTCAGAGCAAAATGCAAATGGGAGGAACATTTTGAGACAGAACTGGACTAATCAACATCTACCAAGCATCTCCATTTCTGGAGGGCAGGAGAACAGGAAAAGGGATGATATCTCACATCAAATCAGCCAACACAAACCTGACCTTGCAGTTTAATTTCTAGGTCAGATCTATAAACTAGAGGAAACTGGCCATAAAAATATCACATGAAATTTATTCTTCAGTCAGGCTGAAATTTCAAGATAAGCCCTGATTATGAGCCTTCTCTTGCTGGAGAAGCAGGTGCCCTGTGGCTCACCCTGCTCCCTCACTACAGTCCCCTGATGAAAACAAGGCCACAGAGCCTACCCTCTGCTGGGACTCTTGGCGCTCTTACCACACTCCTCACCTTCAATGAACAGCTCTGGTCCACCTGACTGTGTGATTCTCAGAAGTCTCTGATGCTCCTTTTTAATTTGGGTATCATTAATAATTCTGTATCATCAGCAGATTTTGTCATCTTACTGTTCAGGCTTTTTCCAAATAATTTATTAGGAACTGCACTGGAACTCTCCTTCCCTTTTTTCCTGCCTTTTAACTAATCATTAATCCAGAAAACAACCCCTCTCTACTCTTCAACAGCTTTTCAAGAATTTCAGCTAAGGCCCTTTTCCAGTGAAGGCCCTACAACCTGCTAATGACAATCTCTGCCTCCTGGAAACAGCTCCACTGAATTTCTGAGGCATGACTCTTGCCCCAGGAAGCACAGTGACTCCTTGTACTGCCCCATAGCTGTCATCCTGCTCCTGAGCAAGGTTCCACCCAACACGCCTGCTCTGACCTGCTCCCTGAAGCCCTCCAAAGAGTCTTGGCAAGAAGTCAGCCTGTTTCCACCTCTCCCTTCTCTGGCACTGACACTGTGAGCACCAGGTCACACCTCACACTCCAGATGTGACAGGTCAAGATCTCAGTTTCCTTCAAACTCCAGGATAAATACTACCTGGAACGACTTTAGCGATAGTCCCTTGCAAGGTTTGCTCTGCAACACTGATAACAATTCTATTTTAGACTAAACACCAGGATGGAGGCTCATGAAGCAAGGCTGCCCAGTCACCTTTTTGAAGAGCCTGATGACATCCTCGCTGATCTGGGACAGCCGGACGATGACATTGTTCATGAAGATGTCGTTCAGCGTGGCGTGGTCTCGGCTCTCCCGACGCGTCTGCGTCAGAACCAGGTACCAGCAGTTCACAGGGGACAGCAGGTGCTGATCTTTCCTAGAAAATTGTGGAAAAGTAAAATCAAAAATGCCAGGTGAACACATCAAAAAGGCACCCGTTTTCAAATGAACGCTGTGGGCACATCACCTCCCTCCCCTGCACACAGCCACTGAGATCTGGGGCATGATCTCCTCTTCCAGCTGTACCAGCCCTGCCACACAGGGATGTCCAGTGCCACACAAGCACCTGTGCCACGCCAGGCCCCCAGCCAGCCCCTTCCCAAACTGTGCTCTGGCAGATGGCTCACGAGAAGAGACATCCCTGGAAAGGGAGAGAGTTTTGCTCGTTCTTTCCCCTCACCGTACAAATACAGCTGTCACTGCTGCAGAATGGCCCCTTGCCCCCCAGTACACTGTGCTGGCCTTAGTGCACTGAAAAATGCTCACAAGAGGGTTCTGCATCCAATGTTACCTCAGAGTGTCTGTGCACAACATGAACACACCCAGGTATGCTGCGGGGGACAGCATGGACCCTGCAGAGCCCTGTGCATGCCCACACAGACAGAACAACGGCCTGCAGACAGCAGGACGAGCCCTGGCCCTGCAGGCACCACGATGGCCAGAGGCAGGGCTGGGCACAGCCCGCTGCACACGGCTGCACGGGGACAAAGGGAATGCCGAGAGTCACAGCCTCATCACAACAATGACACACGTGAGCAGCTGGGGAAGGGCTGCAGATGGGCCTGCTAGGGGCAGGTACACAGCAGGCTGGAAGACAGAAATGTATCAAGGGAATCGATGGACATGGAATGGACAGTGAGGACTCAGCAGGGGAGAGCACTGAAATCAAGCTGACCCAATTAACACCACCAACACCAGCACTTGTGCCCAAGTCCTTCAGAACCATGGAGAACCACTTGTCACCTGTGGACACTGCACAGCAGCAGCTTCTAGAACTGCAAGCAATGCTAAGTCCCAGTACTGCTCTGAGCTAATGGGTGAGGCCAGACACCCCCTGAGCCTCTGTGGGCCCCACCTCTGAACCAGAGCTCCTTCAATTCCTTGGTGCACAGCACAGCACCCAGCACCACACAAGCAACACACAACAGCCAGATGCCAAAAGGACAGAGACGATCTGAACAGCAACTCATCAGCAGCAGAGCTTGGCATAAGACAGCAGTAAAGCCTCACACCAGAGAGACCCAGTAAACAGATTAAACGGGATTTAGTAATATGGAATAAATAGGATTTAGCAATGTAACAGCAAAAATCACTGCTCTTGCAGCTGAAACAGGAAAAAAATCACCAGGGGTTAGAGGAAGAAACAGACTGTGAAGAGCCTGAGGCTGGTGAGGAGAAGGGCAGCAAGCAGGCAAAGCCCAGGCTCTGTGAAAGGCACTGAACAGCAGCTGCAGCCTTTGGCCACTGAACTGAAGGACATGAGTTTCACCTGGAACAAAGGGCACAGCTCCAGCTGAGAGACTTTCACAGACACCGCTGGCAGAAACAGAGACGGGGACAAACACTGTGGCCCAGGAGGCAAAGGTGGAGAGCTCGGGCTCAGGTGCTGCAAGGAGAGCAGCCAGGAGCAGCACCCGGCTCCACGCTGCCAGTGCTGCCACACGGTCCCAGGGCACAGACTGTGCTGGGCACGGGGCACACAGCCTGCTGGATACAGGGCACACAGCCTGCCGGGCACAGCTCTGCTGGGCACAGGGCACACATCCTGCTGGGTACAGGGCACACAGCCTGCCGGGCACAGGGCACACAGCCTGCTGGGCACAGGGCACACAGCCTGCTGGGCACAGCTCTGCTGGGCACAGGGCACACATCCTGCTGGGTACAGGGCACACAGCCTGCTGGGCATAGTCCCTACATCCTGCTGGGCACAGCTCATGCTGGGCACAGGGCACACAGCCTGCTGGGCACGGGGCACACAGCCTGCTGGGTACAGGGCACACAGCCTGCTGGGCATAGTCCCTACATCCTGCTGGGCACAGCTCATGCTGGGCACAGGGCACACAGCCTGCTGGGCACGGGGCACACAGCCTGCTGGGTACAGGGCACACAGCCTGCTGGGCATAGTCCCTACATCCTGCTGGGCACAGCTCATGCTGGGCACAGGGCACACAGCCTGCTGGGCACGGGGCACACAGCCTGCTGGGCACAGGGCACACATCTTGCCGGGCACGGGGCACACAGCCTGCCGGGCACAGCTCATGCCGGGCACGGGGCACACACCCTGCTGGGCACAGCTCCTGCACTGCCCGTGCTGCCCAGTGAGACCCCGCGCCCCCAACACCACCAGGAGAGCCGGCTGTGGCAGGGGACACAACGAGGCACAGCAGCTGCCAAGCCCAGCACGAGCACCAAGCGTGGCCCCACAGAGCCCAGCCGGGCCCCTCTGGCCTGGCACACACGGCGAGCAGGGACCAGCCCCCAGGGGCGAGGGGCAGCGGCCTCCACAGGGCCTTGAGGTCACCAGCCAGCAGAATGGCACAAGCCAGTATCCCCACCACAGAGCAGTCACCTCCAAAATGAAATTCTGAGTCAAGGTTGTTTTTCTTTCTATTTTTTTCAGATATTTTCTGGTTTAGCCAAGCTCACAAGTGTGGTTAAACTGAAAAGAAGCTGCTTTTGAAAACACATATTTACATATTCATGGATTTCACAATTGCATCACTGGTTTGATTCTCACACAATCCCAGGACTCAGTTCATATTTCCTACTTCAAAGCTTTGTTTCACAATATTTCCACTAAGGATCTGCCTCCCTCCAACACCATACGGCTAAGCACAGAAAAAGCACACACTTTATTGCAAATAAAGTGCAGTAAACTCCATTTCCAGAAACTGCTTCCAACCCTGAGCCTGCCAGCGAGCTTGCATGAAACACACAGCACCTGGACAGCTGATGACTGGGCTACACAAAAAAACCAGGGCTATAGACCAGGCCCACCACTATTTGCACAATCAAATCAGTGGCTGAATTCATGACCCTTCAAAAAATCAAGGGGTTTGACTCCTTCCCAGTCCCCAGTTCCTATTTTATTGTATTGCTCAGGAAGTGCAATTCACACAGCACAGGTCAGCGATGCTGTGGTGGAAGTCTTGGACAGACAAATGTCCAAATGTTCCTTCTGTGAGCCCCACAGGAACGAGACAGACACGGTCCCGGCTGATGTGACTTCACTCCGCTTTAGGACCGCGATGCCACAGAGCACCCCCGGTGCCCACAGCAGCCCTGCCCCTGCAACAGCCACTCACTTGAACTGGTGCTCCCTGGAGCTGCGGATCTTGGAGGAGAAGCGCTCGGCCAGCTTCTCCAGGCTGCGCGAGTACTCCAGCTCGATCTCGGCCTTCCTGCGGAAGAACTCCTGCAGGTCCTGCAGCAGCTGCAGCCGCGACTCCGACTGCTGCTCCAGGCATTTGAACTGCTCCACCAGCTGCGTTCGGATCTCTGCAGGCACAGCACAGGACAGGAACAAGACATCAGCTACAGACACTGGCCAGGAGGGTTCTCCTCCCTTGTCCCAGAGCGAACAGCACAGCTCTGCTGGAGCTCCCTCCAGGCCCTGAATTCACCCAGGGCTCAATAAGGCCACGGGATCTGCTGCCCAAGAGAGAGCACAACAGTGCCACCAACCAGCCTCACATTAAACCTTATTCTTTGTCAAAACAAACGGTCTTACCACACTGAGACCAACCCCAGAGCTCTCAATTGCCTTTTGAAACCAGGAAACCATATTTCTATCTGTCTGGTACTACCTGAAATCACACACTATTCTCATATAAACTAACATTTTATTTCTTGATAAATGTCCGTGTGAATACCTTCAAGACAGCCGGCACTGACCTTAAGGAAGCTGGCACTGCCATGCACCCTTCTCTCACCCCATTGTTGTTGCCAGTTTAACAACAAATCCAACCCAGCTTTGGCTCAAAGGCTTAAAAACTCTTTCACACCCTCCAAATCCCGGCTCAGAAACACCAAAGGTTTCATCTGTTCCGCGTTTATTTGCTTTCCTCTGAGGACCTTCAGACAGCAGGACAGAAACACACTGCAGCCCCTGTGACCTTTCCCCAGGTGGGCTCAGCAGCACTGGAGGTGCCTGTGGAGCGTGGGATGGGCTCCTCGGGCAGCTGGTGTCACCTGAGGCAGCTGGTGCCTCCTGCAGCACCTGGGTCCCTGCTGCATCCTGCAGGAACAGCACTGCAGGAACAGCTGGGCTCCAGTGCTGGCCCCGCCCGGCACTGTCAGAACCCAGCTCCTCGGCTGCAGATCCCCCACACAGGGGATGCTGATCCCAGCAAGACAGGCAGGGAAGCTCCGGAGAGCTGCTCACAGGCACAGCCAGAGCCCTTGCCCTGTGCAAGAGAAGCCACACAGCACCTGTGGCACAGGATGTGATGGAAATATACCTCCCCAACTCCTCCCAACCCGGGCAGGGTTTCTGCAGCTCTGTGAAGTGCACCTGGCCAGGAGCCTGTGCAGGAGCTGCTCACTCTCCCTGGAGCACAGCTGAGCTCTGCATGAGGGCGTGTGCAGAACTGAAGGGAGAGGGAAAACGAGACTAGACCACAGGAAAATCTATTCAAAGTGAGAACAATTGGGCTGAGCTGGCAGCAGGGGCAGCTGCACAGCAGAGGGATCAGAGGAGCTGGAATGGCAGGGGTCATGATGGAACGGGCCCACGCGCTGCCTCCCTGCTCCCAGAGCCCCCGGGCACAGGGGAGAGCAGCCCCAGCTCCCCACCACCACTCACCCTGCCCTGCAGAAGGCAGGTGGGCACGGCTGAGGTGAGGCAGCTCCTGCACCTGCTCACCTTGAGACCCTCCACTCCTCCCCTCATGTGCCCAGACCAGCCATGGCACTTGTGGCCATTTCAGTCCACCTACAGAAACAGCCTCTTTAACGTTCCTAACAGCTGTACAAGCAACCCACCACACACAGGATGTCCTTTGCCTTCCCTAAGGTTTGTAAGATCTGTTTTTCTCACTTTGCTCACCTGACACTGGTGAGCAGCCAAAGGCCCCAGCAGAGGAGGATGGTGAGGCAGAGCAGGGATGCTCAGCACAGCTGCTGCCTCTGCCCAGACACGGCTTTCCCTGGCACTCTGGGCATCTGCTGCACACACACACACTGACACCAGTCCTCACTCACAGCCAGCTGCAGAACTCCAGAATGAAGGACAATTCCACTCCACTGAGAATGCTAGAGATACCTTCAAAAGTCAAATTCTCTGCTAAAAGAATGCGGGAATGGATGGTAAATTGCAAATGAGGTCTCACAACAACTTGTATCAGTGCCTCAGTCTTTATTCTCTCTGTTCCCAGTTTGCTGGAGCCCAGCTCTCTCTGTCCCTGGCACACTTTGACCTTTGTCAACAGAATTTCTTTGTTTTTCCTATGCCCACAATGTGTTGATTTGACACTTCTGTTTCCTTGCAGGAGGTCAGCCAGGTCAGTGCCAGCCCAGCACTCAGAGGCAAAGGACAGGCCCTGTGGGCACAGGGTGCTGCCAGCTGTGACCCTAAAGCCACCCAGTGACAAGCCATCACACCAACAGTGGAGACGGGCACTGATCCCAGGGCTGCTGCTGCATGCTAAATGGGAAGGGCTGTGTAGAAAACAAAATGCAAAGCTGCTGGCATCACCACTGCAAAGACAGACATGGCAGCAGAGAGAAGGACACTGCTCAGTGCTCCAAGGGTCCCTGACGGTCACCACGCCAGGGGACAGCGCCAACAGCTCCTGCACTGCTTGCAGCCATGCTGCATGCATCCTGTCCCTTGTGGGGGGATCCACAGGCCTGCAATTCCAACCTTCAACCAACTGCTCTCCACGGTAGATAATCTTCCCTTCAGCACCAAACCCCAAAACTTTACCTTTGGCTCTTCAGCTGGCATCAGCCACCATGGAAGCCAACCCCAGCAGAAGGACAGCAGGATACCCTGCAGAGCTCATGGACAGGCAACACAAGGGAAGTTCACAGGCAAACACGGTGAAAAGCAGGCAGTGGAAAATCCTGGGCAGTTAACACTTGCAAAGCCCGGAGCCTAGACTGACACAGGGGAGCCAGGGGAGCCTGCAGGGCGGGCTGGGTGCTGCAGCAGCCCGCACAGCCTTCCCCAGCCCGCACAGCCCACAGCCTGCCCCAGCCCGCACAGCCTGCCCCGGCCCGCACAGCCCACACAGCCTTCCCCGGCCCGCACAGCCCACACAGCCTGCCCCAGCAGCTGCGGACCGGAGCCCCCTCCTGCTCCTCCTGCTCCTCCAGGAGATGGGTTTGGCACAGCACCCCCTCCGCAGCCCCGAGCCGCGCTCCGGCTGCTCAGACAGGGCCACACAAAGGCGGAGGTTTCTCTAGCAACGGGCTGGGACAGGGCAGCCGGAGCCGTGCCCCTCCCGAGCCGGCGGCAGCGGCACAAAGCCGGGTACGGAGCTCCGGCCACCCCCGGCACAAAGCCCGGCTCGGAGCTGGGGCGCTGCCCGCACACCCCGGCTGCTCCACCGCGCTGAATTATCCCAATCATCCATCCAGGAGAACAGCGTTGTCACGGATCCTCCCGCCGGGCAGCCTGAGACAGCCGCTCCTCTAACATATGCTTCACCCCACTGATTTGTGACAAGTGAGAAAATATGCTTGGCAACAAAAGCCTTATTTTCTCACAACTGGGATTAGACCCAATAGTTCATTGCAAATATAGCACAGCAAGCTGGACTCAGGGAGGATCCAATTCTTACATAAATACAACACACTAACAAGACCATTTGACTCTCAATTGTTTTTATGTCCCCTTCAGAGAATCCTTGTCCTGCCCTCCCTAAAAGTCCAGCCCTCTCCATAACAGAAATACCTTGGGTGCATTTTCCAGCGCTTTGTCACCCCATGTGTGACCAGCACACGCGGTTTCCCCTGGAGAGCCCTCACACACAGAGCTGATGCAGCTCCTGGATCCACTGTGGAACCCCAGCCAGCGCTCCTTCCAGCAGGAGAGCCCCAGCTGCGGGCAGGGAAGCCAGCAGAGCCCCAGAGTGTGGGCTCTCGGTGCCATGCCCAGGAGCCAGGCCCAGCCCCAGGCTGGCAGGGGATTCTTCAGAGCCCACACGTGTCCCTGGCAGTGCTGGCACCTCGGGCACTGCCTGCCCTGCACGCAGCTCCGTGGCTGGCAGCAGCAGCAGAGGGATGCCGGGGATGGGCACTGCACCCTCCCGGCAGGGCTGCAGCCAGCAGAGGCTTTGCCAGGCCCCAGCAGTGACAGCGCTGGGCCCCGACAGCCACGGAGCTGCAGGCCCACGGCCTGGAGCATCCACAGACAATTGCCGGGGTGCCTCCATCAGTACTGGGGAGCAGCCGGAGGGGACCTGCAGAGAAAGCAAACAGCCCAAAGCTGCCCAGGCCTCCCCTCTCCTTCCCTCCGTGTGATTAGTAACATCACTGCCTACACAAAGACAAGAGATACGGCTCCTGGTAAAACAAAGAACAAGACAAGCCTTTTATCTGAAAGGAGTGCTCCTGCTTAAAAAAAAAAAAAAAAAAAAAAAAAAAAAAAAGAGAAAGGAAAACACTTCTCTCCAGTATGAAAACAACTCCTGTGGCACTGGCATTTTTCAGTATTTTCATGTGTGTTTGTAATCCTCAGCCCGTGCCGCAGCCCTTTGAGTGCACAGCCCCAGTTTTCCCTCACCCACACCACGACTCGCTGGGCTGTGAGGCAACAACTTCATCTGCAGCCACTGAGAAGGGAAGTGAAAGATAGCCTATCTTGAACCCAGGGACTTCTCTCCTGGGAAACCCCTGCCCTGGAGCAGCCCCTGTTTAATGCAAAGGGCAAAGGAAGATGAGAACAGCCCCTCAATGTCCAAGAACAAATTCCACAGCTGATAGGGTGACAATGAAGCTTTGAGATGATCAATAATAAACTTAGCAAGCACAAGAAGGAGGTGGCAAAGCTGTGCCACCGAGAGGCACAGCACCAGCAATCCCCATGCTGCTCCCTTCCCTCTGCTGCCCTTGCACACGATGGTGGCCACTGCTGCTGCCAAGGCAGTGGCATTTGTCATTGACTGATACTCCACATCCACAGGAGCTACTGACAGTGGATTTCCCTTAAAAACCCTCTCTGAATGCAGATCTGAAAGCAGCCAGCCTGGCTGGTGAGGAGGTAGCAGGGAACAAGGAGTGTTTGGGGTGAAGAGAGCACCCAGTTCCTTCCACAGGCAGCACTGCCCGCATGACAGCCCGAGCTCCTGGGACACAGGAACCAAAAACCAACCAAAGGCATCCAAACAGTGGCTACTGTTAATTTCAGCTGAGCCTCAAGGCCAAACTTCCCACAGATCAAGAGTGAGAACAGATATAATGGTGTGCTGCAATTATGTCCAATTTAGAACAGAAACAGCACTTCAAACCACACATCATGTGTGCCAGATGGGAGGAGAGCTGGCCACAAGAGTGCCCAGACCAGGCACCAGTGCCAAGCACAGCTTCCCTAGCTCTGGAACAGCAGGGCAGCCGCCCCTCCAGGGTCTCTCATCTCCTGGACAATCCAGGGATGCACGCTCCTTCCTCTCTGACACTAAGGAGAGGGCAAACCTGCTTGCAGAGGAAATCCTCACTGGCATGGGAGCTGGTTTGTTTCACTCGGCACCACTCACAGAAATGAGCCAGACTGACCCAAAGGGGTTCTTTTCCCTGCCTCTCTCTGTGAAGAGAGGCACGAGCAGAGCTGGAGCCTGGCAGCAGGTACTGACCCAGGTCCTTGTCAAATGCAGGGCACAGGACCAGCACAGGCACAGCTGCACGCTGTGTCCCCTCCAGGGAGCACCCAAAGGTCCAGAGCCACCCCAGCACTGCTTCACTCAATCCTTGTGCGCTTGGGCTCAAGGTTCATGTCAGCAGAGAGGGCTGTGCCAGCCCACCAGACCTGGCAGGGACCCCCCAGCACGGGGACACAGCACGGGGACCCCAGCACAGGGACCCCCAGCACAGGGACCCCCAGCACAGGGACCCCAGCACAGGGACCCCCACAGGGACACAGCACGGGGACCCCCACAGGGACACTGCACAGGGACCCCCAGCACAGGGACCCCCAGCACAGGGACCCCCCAGCACAGGGACCCCCCAGCACAGGGACCCCCCAGCACAGGGACCCCAGCCCCAGTGAGAGGGCTGGCCTGGGCTGCAGCATCCTCCAGCTCCTTTTCCCACAGCCCCTGGCACCTCCTCGTTTCCCTGGGAACCGAGACTCGTCCACTTGTAATTCACAGCCTGAACCGGTCACATCTGCTGCCACTTTTGTCTGACTGCGAGCAGCACCGAGGGAGTAAATCTCATTTATTGTCCCTGCACCCTGCTGTCTGGCTATGTGGCCCTGCACTGATCATGCTGATCAATGGGAAGGAGAATTTACAGGACTGAAGTTGGAGCGAGATCCCAGAAATGCTCATTAAAAAAGACCTGGAGGAGCCTGGGGTTGGTTTTGTTGTTTGAATTTGGGTTCGTTTGTTTTGGGGTTTTTGGTGTTACATTAAAGAAGCCAAACTTTAAAGAGGTGCACCCCAAACCTCGAGCATTCCAAGATCCCTGGCAATCCCCTGCTTGCTGCCTGTGTCTTTGGGGACCCCCTTGTGCCCCACAGCCAGCCCTTCTGCACAAGCGAGCTCTGTCCCCAGGAGGAGAAGGGGGAAGGCAGAACAGCTGCCTTTGCTGAGTTTGTGCATCCTCTGGTCCTGCCTGTCAGGAATACAAGGGATGCAAAAAAGCATTAAAGAGAAAGAACCAAACAGATCTCTTGTATTTGCTCATGATTTAAGAAGAGCAAAGGAAGCATCACAAAAGCAGATGGTGGCTTTTTCCCCAGAGAAAACAGCTCTTGTGCCTGCCCTCCTGCCCAGAGCCCTCGTGTGCCCACTCGGGAGGCATGGCTGCAGAAAGGCTTTCAGCAGCTCAAAGCCCCGAAATGATGTAACCGGAGCGCCGGGCTTGCCGCTATTAACATGCAAAGGAGAACGTATTCAAACTGGGAAAGAAAGAGCTGAACAAGAATGTGAATCCTGCCCTGAGCCACTGAGATGGAATAAAGGAGAAGATCATTAAACGGTTCACTACAGCACCTCACATTCCTTAATCCAGGCATGGAAAGATTTCACACATCATTAAGAGAGTGGGGCTTTGCAGACAGTTCCTAGAGCCAGCCCCTTGTATCTGTGCAAGTTCCCCAACTCTGAACAGCCCTAACAGGATCAAATATTATACACACAAATCAGATCAGATTACCCAGCAGTGCCTTCTGGCCTGAAAAATCTGTGCATTCATGGATCCACTGAACCAATTCTCTTCCAGAGTAATACTTTACATGCATTAAAAACACAGGATAATTCCTTTTAAGAACTTTTCATCTCACATCTCAAAGTATCCTATAAGCCTCAACATCTTCCAGAAAGAGAGACAGATTGGATTACAACCTAATTTTACAGATAGGATAAAACAAGTCTTTCCTTGGGCATTTCTGCCATTGCTGTTTCCCACTGTGCCTTTCTGCAGGAGATGGGCCTGAACTTCACTTCAAGGCCAAACTGCTCCCAGTCTGAAGGGACACAGAAAACAACAAGAAAAACAAATTCCAAAGCAGTAGACTCAAACTGAGGAACCTGTAGGAATGGGCAACTCCAACAGCAGCAGTTGCCCAATTTCTCTTATTTGTTTGGTTTAATGTTCCCAAAAATACCACGGGCAGCTGGCTCCCTGGGCCCTGTACCCGGCACGGCCAGCTCCACACTGTGCCTCTGACCAAAACCTCCTGGGCATCCCCAGGGTCTGGCCCAGCTCCCTGCTGCACCTCCAGACCAAAACCTCCTGAGCATTGCTGGAGCCTGATCGTGCTTTGTGTCCTCATCACCCAGAAATGCTGCCCTTCCATGTCCTCCTGGCTAACTATCTCCACTGTGCTTTTTCAATCTCAGCACAAGGAGCTGGCCAGAGGCAAGAGCAGATGCTCTGCTCCCCGCCTCCATCAGCACTGACCAGGAGAGCCCCAGCTGCTGCCAGGGAATCAACAGTGCTGCTTCCTCCAGAGCCTCTGCCTCAGAGAGCAGCACAACGCCAGCCCAAGGCTGACACTGCTCTTCACTGCTCCTCCTCTCCAGAAAAAGCACAACATTGCAACAGCAAGGGAAAGCTGTGCGCGACCAATGGAAGTGCATCACTGTCACCAGATCCAGCCAGCCTGGAACGTGCAGACAGGAAACAAACGTAGGGAGGGATTGCACCTCCCCAAAACCAGCACGACCCTCCCCAAAGGCTGCAAACGCAGCCTCAGGCGGCACCAGCGGTCCTGGGGGGTTTCAGGGTGAACAAAGACCTGCAGAACCTCACTGCTGCAGTGCAGAAGGACGGATATTCACATGGATATTCAGAAGGTAACAGACATGCAATGCAGCATCCAGCAGACTGTCTCCAAAGGGCTTTCCACACCAGACAGGACCCAGCCCAATACTTCACAGCCTCCTCATGAATTCGTCATTTACTACAGACCTGGAGCAAGTTCCAGACTGCAGACAGCTTTGCTTGAGGCTAATAATATGTTCTACATTGGGATCACTGGGTTGTGCAGCTGCCACCCACAAAGCAGAGATTATTCATTTCTTCAGTACCAAGTGATTGTGCTCCTGCCTTCTAAAGAAGGGTAAATCAGCATAAAGCATATTGTCTGCTCTCACCATCTTCCCCAGCATCCCATTTATTAGTGGGTGCAGAACCAGATGGTTATAGATAAACAACACCAAAGAAAATGCAGAAATAGCCTGGTGTAGTACAGGAGTGTTAAATTCCCCCCCAGAAATAAGAAAGGGCATTAAAGGTACTTGGGCAGCTCCAGGGGAAGCGAGCCAGCAGACAAATGCAATCCATATGCACCAGTGTGCACAGCTTTTCCTGAAGCACTATCAGGACAGAAAGGGCTCCTGCAGCTGCAGCTCTGGCTAAAGTCAGCTGTCACTGCAGGTGTCCATCACTTCCAGAAAATAATCCCTCAGATATTTCAGCTGATTCCCTTGGTATGCAGAGCAGAGCTGCTGCAGCACTGCTCCTGCAGGACTCTCCTGCCATGCTTGCTATGTGTCACACGTGTATGGAAGAGAAGATATAGATGTAAACATTCCAGCATTCCTTCTGTCAAAGCACTGTTTTCTTTAAAATTCCCCTCTTTCTCTTCTGCCCCCACTCTGACGTGCAGAGTTCTCCAATTCTCTGAATTCACATCCCTTCATACAAGGGAAAGTACGGGGCTCACAGCGTGGCTGAGGCACAGCCAGGTTAATGACACAGGTTAACTGAAACGAGTAATGCATCATCCTGGTGGGGGGAGCCTTTAAACAAAGACTGGCATTTGTTTATTTATGTGAACTGTTACTGAGGGCAGACTAAGCCCTATTCAGATCTCCCTGACAGGGTCAGCTGGCAGGTGCCATGGCCTGGCCCAGGGCTGCTGGGTGAGAAGGCACGTGGGGTGTGCTGGGGCAGTCTGTGCCCTGTGGGGTGTGCTGGGGCAGCTTGTGCCCTGTGCCTAGGGCACCCTGTGCCCCGTGGGGTGTGCTGGGGCAGCCTGTGCCCTGTGGGGTGTGCTGGGGCAGCCTGTGCCCCATGGGATGTGCTGGAGCAGCCTGTGCCCTGTGCCTGGGGCAGCCTGTGCCCTGTGGGGTGTGCTGGGGAAGCCTGTGGGACGTGCTGGGGCAGCCTGTGCCCCATGGGATGTGCTGTGCTGGAGCAGCCTGTGCCCCTGGCAGGCCTTGGCACCCTGTGCCCTGTGTCCTATGGCTGGGGCAGCCTGTGCCCCGTGGGATGTGCTGGAGCAGCCTGTGCCCCTGGCAGGGCTGGCAGCCGTGCCTGAGCCCTGGGCTATGGACACGGCTGCCTGTCCTGCACAGCACTGCTGCCAGCCTGCCCTCCCTGAGCTGTGAGGCTGCGGCTGCAGCCCAGCAGCACTGCTGCACTGCCCAGCTGCAGTGGCCGTGCCCAGCTGGCAGCAGGAGTGCTCGCCCACACGGGTGCACAAACAGGCACAGCGCTGGCCGAGCCCAGCAGAGAGCCCGGTCCTGGGCATGCCACAGAGCTGCTGTCTGCCTCGCTCCCAGCTCCTTCCTGAGCAGATTGCTAATTGCTCCTGATTTTTGCTCTTCTAAAATAAGCTCAGACCGCAATCTGCATAAATGCTGCAGGAAGAGTAATGAACTGCCCGCCCACCTGAAATGCAGACTGGAGCAGAACACACAGGAGACAGAAGGATGGAAGGAGCCACCAGCAACCCTCACCGTGCCACTGCCACCCCATCTGAGGACAGGGAGAGCAGGGGGGACATGGGGACTGGTCCAAATAAAGCCATGGACTTCTACCTAATCTAAGGACTGGAAACAAAGACTAGATGGAAGCACAAGAAGCACTGGATCATTCTGGCAAGCAGGGACAGCAGAGGGGAGCATGTCAGTGGGCACAGCCCTGCAGGAGTGGGAGAGCAGAGAAATTAAAAATTAAACCTGTCAGCCCCTGGTTTCTACCATTTCTTTAAAAAATACATGGCTGCAGATGTCCAAGGTGTAAAAGGAAGCATTTACATACATAAACCTCCCCACAAATAAACATCTCATTACTTTATCACTAGATAATCTTCAATTGCAAAAACACATCAGAACATTATTTTGCCCTTAATCTTTGTGAATTTTCAGCAGTTCCATGCACGTCCCCAACCTGCAGCATGCAGGCACTGCTCCCCTGACTCTGTATCTCCCAAAAACACCACACAGAGACAGTTAACACAGACTTTGTTTTAAAACTCTGCTTAAAAGGTTTGTTTACTGCGAACTGTCCCTGCAGGGTGCTGGGAATACAGATGCACAAGAACAGCAGTGCTTGCTCCAGCGCAGGGGAAGTGCCTGTACACCTGCACAAGCTCCCCCTGCCACCAAAGCACCGCTGAGTCACCTGTTCTGGCTTTTTCTTCATCTAAGGGAGAACCTAGGAAAACCAACCATTTAAGTCTAGACTAAGCATCTGGAGAGCACCTTGTAATTACAGTTCTGGTTCTCTTCTCTCTGACAGCTTCTCAAAACACATGTGGATTCTGGTACATCCCAGAGCCTCTGCACTCCCTTCTTCCCTGGTGGCCCCCCTCAGCTGCAGCTGCTGCATCAGCTCTGGTATTTATAGCCCCTCTCTGCTGACTCACCACTGCTCCTGGCTTATTTAGAACCTGCCTTAACTACATTTACCTTTGACAGTGTCACATTTATCACTCTCGTGTGTAATTTTGACACTTTGCCCTTCCAAAACTCAGAATGCTCTGCCTCTCTCTGCAGATGGGTGGGGATGTCCAGAACTTCCTTGCCTTCCACTTTCATTCCTTTTCCCGATTTCAGGAGTTTGGGGGAACAGAACCTGGCTCAATCTGATAGAAACACTCTGAGTCAGGCAGGAGAGCTGAGGTAGCAGGGCAGCCAGCTCAGGATGCCTGCTCTGAGGCGAGGGCAGCTGAGCCCATGGGCAGCTCCTCCCCAGCCCTCCCCAGGTATCCTTCCTTCCATCTGGCCTCAGGATGTCCATCCACACCGTGCTAAAGCTGCCAACACCAACTCCCCCTGGCTGGAAAGAGATTAAAGTAAGCAGTTAGTTACAAAGGGAGAGGAAGGATTTGCTACGGGCAGGTATAAGTACACAGAGTTTAGGCAGCAGCAGTGCCTTGCACACATCACCATCTCTTAATGTGTTCTTGTTACCTATGAGTCTGTATTCCATATGGAAGTTGTTTTACCCCAGCCCTCCCAAAATCCCCTTTTGAAATGCTGAGTTTCTCTGAGCAGAAATCTTGAACTTCCCTTGGCGCTGGGATCATCCTGAGGGGTCAATACTCTCAGGCAATTTTAGCACATTTTTGGGACAGGGTTTGACATTGGAGCGGGCTTATAACAACACATGGAACTAACTGATGCTCCCTGAGCACTCCCTGCAGTGACTGACAGGCTCTCAACCCCCTCCAACCCAGCACCACACCTGCAGATCTCTGAGAATTGCTCCTTTCTCTGCTTGACCTGCATGACCAGAAAAGCTGCTTCTCCCGATTTGTCAGCCTAAGAGTGAAAAAGAAGAAAAATTACTTTCAAAAGTGTTTCTCTATCACTCTTGCATATAACAAAGCTCTCACTGACAGCTTGACAAAAATCTGGCAAAATGTTTTCCAACTGATTTAAAAAATTTCAAGAACAAAGTTGTTACACAGAAATCTCACAGTTATCAAAATACGCACTGAAATGACCTTAATAACAAGGACAAGTCAAGCTTAGCAAGAGAACTTAATGGTCTTGATATTTGCTTTGTCCAAGTAGCCTGTGGGCTCAGCTACTTTAAACATCATTTCCCGAGCCTACATAATACATGTGCAATATGTTACACTTTGGGAGCATTCCAAACACGCGCTCTCTCTTCTGCTCTACCCCTCCTGTGTTTGAAGGCATCAGCCACAATCTCAGCCCCTAAAATGGCAGAACAGGCACAGGAGTGCAGCTGCCCAGCCCAGGCTGCTCCCACAGCTCTGCCTGCTCGGGGGCAGAGCTCCCTTTGTACCTGGTGTCATTTATACCCCTCTGGTATCATTTATCCCGGGAACAGCAGCACAAAGGGGCTGCAAACAGCAGCACACAGAGGCACCTCCAACCTCTGCCTTTGGGACCCCATCACCACCCACTGCCTGCAGGAACCCTATGGAGAGTCCCTTGGGCTCCTCCCAGAGCCAGCCTTTCCTTCCTCTGCCCCATGTGTCATTCTCGTTCTCTCCCACACATCCAATTGCCCATTTTCGTGATCCTGAGCTGTGTTTAGCACCCTCTCTTCACTCAGCTGGACCTGAACTGGAGCCCAAACCTCCCCACTGTAAAATGCCATCTCTCATCTCTCATCTCTGGAGCACGATGTGCAGAGCAGGTGCGTGTGCAGACAAGAGGCAGCCTGGAAAGGTGCATGGCTCTGCTGTCCATGCACAGGGGCAGCAGCCTCAGCACATCTGGGGCTCAGCCCAGACCCCCGTGCACAGCTGTGCATCTCAGACACACAGTGGGGACGCATTTCCTCCCTGCTCCTAAACCAGCTCTGCCCACCTTGGCACAAACCAGACAAACCCACCCACGTGCACAGCTCACCATCAATGCTCAACAGCACTTCATGGACTAAAATCCCCCCTGGAATTGCACCTACTGCTGCCAAGGGGTAAGCATGGCATAGTCCAAGGAATCCTGAGGTCCCAGATAGGGGGTTTCATGAGTTCAGATCCCAAAGTGAAAGAAAACATTCACAACCTTTTTTTTTTTCAGTATTCTTTGTGATTGCTCATCCATGCTTATCAAATAATTTATAAACCAAATGAAGTACCAAAGCACTGCTGGTAGAAAACTGTATTTTCCTCTTCTCCTTATGCTGTAAACAGATTCCTTTAGTTTCAAAATTTCAAACAAATAAAGGTGGCAGCATGCTGTCACTGCTCCTCACACAAATCCCTAATTTTATGATTACATCCTGCCATCAGTGCCAGGAATAAACAGAAGTCTCCAACACTGCAGTAACTGTGTTCCTCCTTCAACACAAGCCTCTGGTGGAACAAGTCCCACTCTACCACACAGATTCAGAGCGTGTCCTCATTCCAATCTGACAGCACAAAGCTGAGGCAGTGATGAACTCAGAGGCTCACTTATTTAGCCCAAAATAATGCACATGGAATGCGGAACAGTGCATGAATGACGTGCAGCAGAATCCACAGAGCCAGCCTGAGCAGCATCCCCATTTCATATCTCCTGACAACACATTATTCCAGACTAATAGAACTGACACCCACCCCTCCCTGCATATGAAGTGTGTAACCAACCCCCTGCAAACATTCCTCAATGGAGATTTCTTCTCAGTTACTAAAATTCTGACAATGTCAGCAACATAATCCTGGAGCTATATCTGCCACAGCTCACTAGTGTTTGTTTTGCGTGCAGGAGCCATTCCTCCCATGAGACACTCCCAACGAGGGATGGCTTGTGCTCACTCCAGCAGCCAATACTGGCTGGAACCACACTGGGCTGGGGAGCTGCTCCTGCCGAGCAGCACAGCTGATCAGCCCTTGCACCAATCTGCACAGGAGCAGCTCCAGGCGCATTCGAAAAACAGAGGAATTCATCTCCCTGAACTGAGAAAACAACGCTTTAACCACTGAGGCATCACAAAGACCAACCCTGTATATGCTTGCTGCTCTCCTCCTCCAAACGTGCACGACACTGCTCAGACTGAACTGAACCCTGCCCTTTCCTGCCCTTCTCTAGGGACTACTCACTCCACATCTCTGTCTACCAAGGCACTCTTATTCCATCACATCACATTTGGCCTTCAGAGCAGCATCTGTAACCCAGAGAAAAGAACACACTCAGTACTTTTAGGCCATGAGTCTCACGTGACACTCGGATTTTTGCCTGGTTCAAAGTCAGAGAAGACTCACCCTGATTGAGAGAGCAACACTTCACAGCCCTGCTCAGGTGTGTGACCCTCTAAACAACCCAAGATCTGACTGTACTGCCCAGACCTTCTCCCATGCCAAAGAAACACGCTGGCCCTGGCCATGATGGAGACTCCAGGGCTCTTCCCTGTGGCTGAGGGCAGACGAGAATCCGCTGTACCCTCCAAGCTTCATGTGTTCCCTGATAATGAAAGCACTTGAGAGTTTAACCCTACCTGTGCAGGGACAGGCAAGGCACTTGGGAATGGTGAAATGACCTAGTACATGGTTTTGTCTGCTTTCATGCTGCACCCCCCAAAATGATGCTGTTACTTTCTGAAGGGACACAAAAGTGAGAAAAAGAGCATGATCAACTTGAAGTAGGGAGCACATTGTGGCCTTTAGCCACAACCATCAGACTGGGTTCCAATGACTGCAGTCTGAAGGGAAAAAGCTGACAGTGTCTTGACATGGTCATTACGTAAAATGCACCCTGTTTCCTCTGTGCCATATGCCTTTGATGCATTATCATTCCCACTCTTCTTGATTGCTTTTCAAAAGCCATCTAAATTAATGTGAATTGGTAAAGGGTAATTATTCCTATGAATAATCAGTGTATGCTAATAAATGCAAAACTAGGACAAAATGTTAAGTTTCAGCACTGGCTGTTCCTGTCGCTGGCGGTCCCTGGTGCAGGGGACAGCGCTGACAGCAGGACAGAGGACAGCTGTGTCCTTCCTGCAGGAGCACAGTTACCCTGCTCAGCAAAGCACACAGGAGCACGGCTCCCACTCTTTGTCTAAAGCATCCCCTTGCCAAAGACTGGCTGGGCTGCTCCTAGCAAAATCCTACAGGAATCTGTAATAAAGATACAGGAGACTCAAAAAGAGAAAGAAGCTATTACCAAGAAGAAAAAGACAGAAGATATTGCCAACAAGAGGACTCAAGCAGAGGGCTGTGTAGGCATTAGCCACGGGCTCTCAGTGTGCTGCTCCACTGATGGCAGGCAGAGCTTGGTGCCAGCACATCCCGGGTGCCCCAGACCCAGCACAGGCTGTGCCCCAGCTGTGCACCCAACATCTGTCACCTCCATCCAACCACTGAACTGAAGGGAGCCACACAGCAGCTAGGGGGGCCTCCACACACTCGTGGGATTAAACAGCACACAAGAACAAGGAGAAACCTTTAAGCCTTCTCAGTAACGGCAGGAAGCTCCAAGTGAGAACTAAGATCCTGCTCAAAATAAATGGCCATTTGGAATTCTCTGCAACTTGCATTTGCTGCCTCCTCAAAGTCACAGCATACGTTCTGGCAACATGATGGGAAACGCATTAGTGAATTACAAGAAACATTTTAAATCCAGTTAGAGACCAGCCCACCATTATTTTATTAGAGTGCTTTTTAAGAAATGTAACTTGTGACAGCACAGTGAGTCTAGAAGGGCTATTTCCCCACCTTTTGGGGACAAAAGACTGGCAGGACTCAGCACTTGCCCTGCTGAGCTCCCCCAGACTCCTCTCGAGGTCCCTGTGAGCAGCAGCAGGACCCCTCAGCCACGCTCAGAACACACAGCAGCTCCTGAACGCTCCAGCTGGAGCACTGCCAGCCTGCCTGCTTCACCTAGGATACCGCTGGGCTCCCAGAAAAACGCTGTGACTCCTCTGCTGCAATCTTCCCAGAGAATCCCGTTCCACAGGCACCAGGGAAAAGGCAGGAACCAGTCACCTCCTCCATGCACAACAACATTTAGTTTCAGTTCTGGGACAAAAGTATCAAATCAGCGAACAGGCCAGCCAGGGAGGATGTCAGATCCCCAGCACTGCAGGATTTTATCTGCACACCAGAGGAGCATATGTCGAAGATGCGTGCTCTGCCAGAAGATACAGAGACACAGAAGAGAGGCGTTGGGGAGATTTTTGGCTGAGCCAGCGTTCCCACAGTGCCAGGGGTGTCAGTGCCCTGCTGCCCTCCCCAGCACAGGGCAGCCAGCCCACAGTGCACAGAAAGCACGGAGAGCCACAGAAACCCCCTTGAAAACGCCCCAAAATCTCACTGCTGCTGCACACAGGGCACCCCGAGGGTATCTCAGCACAACACATGGGAGTTCTCCCAGGAGCCGTGTGCTGCTCTGGGACGGATGGAGGGATGGAGGGATGGATACCTGGTTTATCCCAGCACACAGAAAGCACAGAAAGCCCCTTGAAAATACCCCAAAATCTCACTGCTGCTGCACACAGGGCACAGCTGAGGGTATTTCAGCACAATACATGGGAGTTCTCCCAGGAGCCGCGTGCTGCTCTGGGAGGGATGGACGGACGGAGGGATGGAGGGAGGGATGGAGGGACGGATGGAGGGATGGACACCTGGTTTATCCCAGCACACAGAGCCACAGAAACCCCCTTGAAAACGCCCCAAAATCTCACTGCTGCTGCACACAGGGCACCCCTGAGGGTATCTCAGCACAACACATGGGAGTTCTCCCAGGAGCCGCGTGCTGCTCTGGGATGGACGGACGGAGGGATGGAGGGATGGAGGGACAGCTGGTTTATCCCAGCACACAAAGCCACAGCAGCTCTCCCCAGGCTTTATCATCATGGCCCTGTGCTCACTCCCTGCTCGGGAAAAATGACAGTATGGCCTTCAGGGAGCTAATTAAGAACACACGCTGAGCTGAGGAAGGCACAGGCTATGGACAGACTGACCGCAAGGCAAACACAGGGACGAAAACATCCAAGACCCTCACAAATAATTGTGTATTTCTAACATGCTGGAACTTTTATGATCAAACTTGAGATGCGTACTTTAAGTTTTAAAATGTAAATTATTAATAAAATTACTATCATTTCAGTGAAAAAGTAGAAGGCTACACATTAATATTTCCCAGAAATAATATCTACATATTAGTTGACTGCCTCTTACTAGGGATTAATTGCAAACTCAGCAGAATTAGTTCAGTGAAACAATCTCTCTTTAACTTAGGAGCTTTTCATTCAAATGAACACAGAAACTGAATAAAACAAAGCAGAGCAGTTGTCCAAACTAAGGAATGTTAAAGAACTCACCTAAATTTAGCCACAGATTTCATTAATAACTATAAGCAAATGAACTTTGTTTAAATTCATAGGGTTTATCCTAACAGTTTTATGTAAATTTTAATTCATTATTTTCTCTCTCCCTCTCCCAAAAAAGTATCCAATAAGTTGCCTCCAGCCAGGACATTTTACTGAGCTAAGGAACAGCTGCATTATACAGAGCTATAACTATGTTTCAAGGAAAAGATCACCAACAGGGACACGATTTTCTATTTGGATTTAAAACCAGTGCCCATGTGAACAGCACTGTACAATCCCAGGCTCCTCTGGAGCATCTCCACAGCTGGATGGTGGGGCTGGGAGGGACCTGGCCAAAGGCAGCACCCCCTCAGCAGCCCCTGGGGACCAGCACAGCCCCAGACTGCCCACAACCCTGTCAGGGTTCATCAGCACAGCCCCAGACTGCCCACAACCCCTGGCACTGTACACCAGGACTGCCTATAACCGTGTCAGGGTTCATCAGAACAGCCCCACACTGCCCACAACCCCTGGCACTGTACACCAGGACTGCCTGTAACCCTGTCAGGGTTCACCAGCACAGCCCCACACTGCCCACAACCCCTGGCATTGTACACCAGGACTCCCTGTAACCCTGTCAGGGCTCACCAGCACAGCCCCACACTGCCCACAACCCCTGGGGCAACACAAGAGCCCCCAGATTTTCAGCTTTAAACTACCATCTAGCACTAGGAGAAGGAAGAGGAAAATCAAAGGGCTGTTATTTGTCTCTAATGAATTTCAGAAAAATTCCTATGAAAAGCTGTTAACAGGAGCCAGGTACTGCTGAGAATCGGGGCAACCATGGATTATAACACAAATACCAATTTCAGCACGCTAACAGTCACCAATCACAAATATCCCATCACCAAAAGCCCACATTAATGTGGTACTAAAAATCTGAGCTAAGAGGTCAAAGAACGTTCAGAGATCTGGAGGTAAAATGGCAATGTCCTACCTCACTCCCATTGCCAGACAACTCACCCTTATGGAAAATCTTCTGTTACTATGGTGACGGGGAATCAAAAAAAACTTAGATCCATGTAAACACAGGTTTTCCTACACAGATTGCAGTATTCTGTGCTGACAGTTAATCCCAATTTATGAATTTTCAGTTATTCAGTCAACAGAGAAAAGCGAGTGATTATTCATAAATAAAAAAGTTAAAGTTCATTCCTAGATAAATCGCAATCAAAAACAGGTCTGAATTTCTCATAACAATTATTCACCATAACCAATTCGCTCACCTCCAGTTACTTGCCAAAAGCCAGACATACTTATCTCAATTACTTATTTTAGGGGGCAACTCCTCCCTGTTTTCCTTGTGCTATATTTGTTTATGTACGTATATAAACAAACATACGTATGTCTCTGTCTCCTCCCCTCTGTGGGCCACACACAGAGTAAACAAGGAACAGAGGCTGTTAGTGAAGGCTTCTGAAATTCACTATATTCAGCTTTGAACTGCTGGCCCAAGGGTGAAATCAGAACTGACTCATAATGTCTCAGTTCTTTTTTAAGCTGCAACTGAACATTCATAGGAAAACTAAAATAGTCTGAAACAGTTTCAGCTACCAGATCTGATGGTTTTTATCTCCAATGTCCCGACACCAGCCATTCATTTTTCTCCTTTTTTGAGCCTTTTCAAAGCTGAGTTCCAGGAACACACTGAAATCAGAGTCTCGCACCCCAGGCACCTTCCACCTCCTCTTGCCTACATGAACCAAGGAGGAATCTAGTCCTGCCTCGATTATCAAACAGGTTTGTGTAAGATTAGGAATCTGTCAGATTAGGAACTTCCCTCAGGTGGGGATCCTGCAGTCTGGATTCCACAGCTCGGGCAGCAGCCAAAGGGCAGAGAGCACCCACCCGAGTGGCACCCACCACCAGCCCCTTCCAACAGCCCAGGCTCCCAGCCTGCCCAAAGCCAGGGCTCCCAGCCTGCCCAAAGCCAGGGCTCCCAGCCTGCCCAGAGCCAGGGCTCCCAGCCTGCCCAAGGCCAGGGCTCCCAGCCTGCCCAGGGCCAGGGCTCCCAGCCTGCCCAGAGCCAGGGCTCCCAGCCTGCCCAGAGCCAGGGCTCCCAGCCTGCCCAGAGCCAGGGCTCCCAGCCCGCCCAGAGCCAGGGCTCCCAGCCCGCCCAGAGCCAGGGCTCCCAGCCTGCCCAGAGCCAGGGCTCCCAGCCTGCCCAGAGCCAGGGCTCCCAGCCCGCCCAGAGCCAGGGCTCCCAGCCTGCCCAAAGCCAGGGCTCCCAGCCTGCCCAGAGCCAGGGCTCCCAGCCTGCCCAGAGCCAGGGCTCCCAGCCTGCCCAGAGCCAGGGCTCCCAGCCTGCCCAGAGCCACGGCTCCCAGCCTGCCCAGAGCCAGGGCTCCCAGCCTGCCCAGAGCCAGGGCTCCCAGCCTGCCCAGAGCCAGGGCTCCCAGCCTGCCCAGAGCCACGGCTCCCAGCCTGCCCAGAGCCACGGCTCCCAGCCTGCCCAAAGCCAGAGCTCCCAGCCTGCCCAGAGCCAGGGCTCCCAGCCTGCCCAGAGCCAGGGCTCCCAGCCTCCCCAGAGCCAGGGCTCCCAGCCTGCCCAGAGCCAGGGCTCCCAGCCTGCCCAGAGCCACGGCTCCCAGCCTGCCCAGAGCCAGGGCTCCCAGCCTGCCCAGAGCCAGGGCTCCCAGCCTGCCCAGAGCCAGGGCTCCCAGCCTGCCCAGAGCCAGGGCTCCCAGCCTGCCCAAAGCCAGGGCCTCCAGCTTCCCCAAAGCCAGGGCCCCCAGCCTGCCCAGAGCCAGGGCTCCCAGCCTGCCCAGAGCCAGGGCTCCCAGCCTGCCCAGAGCCAGGGCTCCCAGCCTGCCCAGAGCCAGGGCTCCCAGCCTGCCCAGAGCCAGGGCTCCCAGCCTGCCCAGAGCCAGGGCTCCCAGCCTGCCCAGAGCCACGGCTCCCAGCCTGCCCAGAGCCACGGCTCCCAGCCTGCCCAGAGCCACGGCTCCCAGCCTGCCCAGAGCCACGGCTCCCAGCCTGCCAGCTCCAGCAGAGGTGTGCATGGCTCTCCTGTGGGCAGGGCACAGCTCTCCCAGCCCTGTGTGTGTGCATCCTTCTCCTGGCACAGCTCTCCCAGCCCTGTGTGTGTGCATCCTTCCCCTGGCACAGGTGCCCTGAGCAGGGCACAGCTCACCCAGCCCTGCGAGGTGCCAGAGGCAGCAGGCACTCGTGGAGCTGCTCTGCAGCAGCACCTCCATCACAACTCTGGCTCCACGTGGGGCCAGGACATGCACACTCTGCTTTATCTCTGCCTGGTGTGCACAGCATTTGTCACCTGAATCACTGCTTCCCCTGTCCTACAGAGAACAGCCATGCAGCAAAGCCCCAGGCGATGCCGGCACAGGAGCCCTGTGGTAGCTCAGCAGCAATCCAGGCCTCACATTGTTCTGGCAGCTCTATCAGGCGATCCACGACCAGATGGATGTATTTGTAAATAAGGCAGATCAGTTTTGTCAGGTTGTAATTGGTTTTAGAACAAGCAATTCCCACGATGACAAACAACAATTAAAGAGCCCCACAGCGCAACACCAACAGGCAGCACTTAGGGACAGCAGCACGGGGCAGCGATGGCACTGCCACCAAAGACACACGGATGGCTTCACCTGGGACAGGCCTGGCAATGCAGGAGAACAGGAAAGCTCAGCCAGGGCGATCCCAGAAGTCGAGGATGTCGGGTGCCCATTGAAGCTGCAGCTGGAGCCACGCTATCCCCTTGGCAATTCAGAGCCTGCGAGGAGCAGCCATGCTTCTGTCCTGGCAAGTCATCTGGATGCAGGCTGACAAAGAGCACACGAGCTCCTGGGAAACCTGAGACCTCACACTGGGGACAAGGAGCTCTTCCCAACACACTCTGCACACATACAGCCTGGTGAAGACTCCAAGAAAGTGAAAGAAGAGGACACTGAAGATTGTTTCTTGCTTCCAAAGGTGTACTGCCACCATGAATGGCTGCAGGCTCAGTAGTTAGATTGGTGACCATAAATGTCTTTTCCACTGTCATTGTGATGTACACCACAGACAAGGACACTGCAGCAAACTCACACTGACAATGTGACCAGCCTCCAAATTCTTGGCACACCAACAAGAACACACGCCAGAAACCAGCAGGGTTTGCACCCAGCTCTCACACAGACAGGGAAATCCTGGGGACACAACCTGGGACTCTTCCCATGGCCAGCCGCCACTAAACCCCCAATGAAGGTTTAATTCTGAAGTTACTCTTCAGCTTTGTGGCCTGCAAAATTCCTTCCTTCCATCCAGACCTTAAGAAAGGTACACCAGCTGCTTCAGGCTCCTCTCCATGCCACACAGATGACTCCTCCCTGCCCTGGACAGGCATTTAAAAGCAGGAGGAAGCTACATCCACATCACAGTCCCAGGGATGCACGAGTCCATGCTGTGTGATTAGGAGGAGAGGCAAAGAGTGTGCATTTCTTTTTCCTCTTCTTCTCACTCCCCCTTAGCTCGGAGTGACCTCTCCCACGGAACAGATTATTGTTATTTCAACAGCGCATCTCACACTGCCATCCTGCAGAACAATGGCTACACGAGTACTCTTTGTAATGATTTCACTTCCAGGGGTTTAGAATATGACATTTTCACTTACAATATGTTTACTTAGTATTTCTTTAGGAATTTTAGCAACAGTAGGTCAAGAGCGCACAAGCAGGAAAAAACATGCAGGGAAAAATGCTTTTAAAGCCATGAGTCACTCAGAACACGATCCAGCAAGGATGTTAAAAGAAACAAAAAATGCTTTGAAAGAACCTACTGTGAGTCTGATTCCAGGTTACTTGATCTATTCCAAATTAAAACTCTTTTTTGCCACACTTCCTCAGGCTCTTCCTCAGCTATCTGAAAAATCCAATTACAGTGGAGATCCTGATTTCCATGTTCATTTATTACCAGAGCAGAAGTCCCATTCACTTTAGTGGTAAAAAAGAACAGGGCAATAGGAAATCCCCTACAAAACATTTAACGTATTTAATGGAAAATAAAATCTAGAACGATTAAAGGAAAAGCTGGCAGAATACATGCAGCAGGGGTGCAGGCAGACCTCGCACAGGGCACTCACGGCCACCTGCTGCACAGCAGCCTCTGCAACGTGCCTGCCTTTCCCTCACACTCACACATGAGGCCAGCAACCCAAAATTATCAAACTGATGATCTCGAGCTTAGATCTGCTCTCGAGACCATCTCCTCTTAAAGTTCCAAAGCACAACATCCCCTCGGGCTCTCACCGTGCCACAGAAGTGCCTGGAGACCACAAACAACTCTTCAAACAAACAAACAAAGCAGCAAGACCACAGCAGCAAGAAGGAAACGGATCTCTGGGCTCTGTCGTGGTGAAGGAGAAGCAGAGCTTCATAGCCAGGAGAGCACATTTGGAAAGCTAACAGAAACACTTCTGGGAGGCAGACTGTTTAAGGCAGCTCAACAGCACAAGACGTGCAAGCAAGAGACTGACAGCAGCAGCTCAGCCCTAGTTTCCAGCCCTCCGGTCCCCAATCCTCCCACGCCAGAGGCTCCCAAACTAGAGAACCCTCCTGGTACACACAGACAGACAGACAGACAGACAGACACTCCCCAGCCTCGTGAACACCAGCCAGAGGCACTGCTGCTGCCCTCCTCTGATAATGCTGTGCCTGCAGAGCTGACTTTGGGGACCCACCTCCACAAGAGGCTGGGAAGCACCAACTTCCACTCTGGGATTGTTACCACATCTTTTTTACATGTCTTTGTTGGTAGAACAAAGGGGAATATTTTAATTAAAGAGGCTTGAAAACCTCTCCTTCCCTACTGCGGCCATCCTCCCAGTTATCTCCTCACTGCTGAGTACCAACAAGCCTGGAGAATCAGCACAAGCCTGGGATGAACAGCAGGGCTGTGTGTCCCGGCCTGCGGCACTGTGACGGGGCATTTCTCACGTGAACTCCGAAGCCAAGCTGCTGGAAAACTGCAGGCAGCAAACACTCCCACATACAGCATCTTGGCAGCAAGGAACACACAGCCCCACCACACCGGCCCAGGGAACGCACCACAGCACATCAACTCCCTCACTAATTTTATTTTGATACTCCACTTCCTCTCTTAAAATTGCACGTTGCAACACACTGTTCAGCGGCTGCCTCGGTCCAAACCACTGCAAGTGCCTTACAGACAGAAAAGGGAGACTAAAATAAGTTATCTCACGCCAGTTTGTAAAGGGAAAAGTTTACAAATCAGGCTCTCAAAGATGTGAGCAGCATAAAGCGCATCCAATAACCTGTCACAGCAGTGACAGGTACAGCCCACCTGCACACGGACTCACACTGCTCACCCTGTCCTCAGCCACGGCTGAGGCACACACCACTGACAGAGAGGTGGGGCACACACAGCACATCAGTCATCAGGAAGGAACACTCACCTTTTCAGGAGCAGGGCTTGTTGGCAGCTCAGCAAAAGCCTCCTGGGATTAAATCAACAGTGAGGACACAGAGCCACCCAGGCTGTAAGAAAGGGGAGATTACTTGACAGCAGGAGGAGCTTGCCTGTGCCTGCACATGCTGCTGAGCCCTGGCAGCCCTGGGCCAGGTGTCACCTGTGTGACCTGTCCCCTCCCTGTCCCCTGTGTCACCCGTGCAACCTGTCCCCTCCCTGTCCCTGTCCCTGCCAGGGGCACGGCTGCTCCCAGGGCAGCAAAGGCATCCCAGGAGTGGCTGCTGCTGCTGCCATGCGCGGGAGCTTGACAAACAGCTTCTGAAACCAAGCCAAAGCCAGGCAGGAGAAAACCTGAGAGCTCCCCCCTCACCTTCCACAGGCCAGCAAAAGGGAGAGTAAATCCCGCTCCTGACAGGGGCTGAAACCGCACACAGAACTTACAGCATTCCACCTCACAAGGCTTATAAATATCTGCTAAGCACCTGAAGGGCATTTGGTGCTGCACTCTAACGGCCCTTGAAACTCTTCACCTGGAACCAGGACTAGCTACAGGCCTCGAGTAAGTGTTGTAAGAGGGGTTTATTGTTATCAGGAGGAGAGGTAGACTGACAAATAATGCCAGCTGCACAACCTGGCACCTGCCAGCTATCAGGGAAGAGGACAAGAGGTAGGAAAAGAAAATAGACACAAAATAAGGGATGCAGCTACTGCAACACAAGTAGTCAAAGGAAGCTAATGGGCAATGATAAATCAACCTAAACTTTATGAAAATGAGAAAGAATACATTCATTTTCTTTGGCCCAGGTCTGCAAATCTTTTTAGTGTGTTTAGATGCTAAAACCATCAACCCCCTAGTTTTATTATCAATTTATGCAGCAACTAAGAGTCACAGGAGTCAAGGAATCATCCCCTTGCCACTGTGCAGGCAGATGCACCATTTGGAGAGCCCCACCTCCAGGATCACAAGGGACCATGTCACCTGCCAGTCACACCACACAAGATGCCTCACAGCAGTCTCCTGCCAACAGCAGCCAGAGGGATCACACAGGGGCCTGTGTTTGGCCAGGGTTAAGGCAGAACTGCAGGAAGCAATATAAAATTAAATAGCCAATCAACACAATGCGCAATTTTCTGCAAGATTGCCAATGCTGGACCATAGGCGGTTGCATCTGCATAATTAAAACTGGTTCATTTTGCTGCATTAAAGCCACAAATCAGGCACGTAACAATGATGAGGAAGATACATTTATTTAGATTTCTGGCCAGATAGAGCAAAAAAAACCTGTACGTCTGAAAACACGCACTTTAAATTGTGCATCCAAGGATCTGCTGTGCTCTGTATTCCGCAGGCAGCTGTCATGTGGCAGTTGTAGATCTGCAACCATATCTCCACTGGTGTTTATTTTTAACACCACCACTCCTGTCTGCAAGGCTAAGGCAAATAAGAAAACCTGCCTCCTAAAAGTATTCTTAAATATTTTCCTTCTGGTACCATGCAGCAAGCATCTCCTGCCAGTGCTGGGGCCAGCTCTCCCCTCTCCGGACAGCTGGAGGGTGCAAAGCAGAAGCAAAGGACAGAGCCCGGGTAAGTGACGGGAGACACTGCACCGTGGGCAGGAGCCTGCCAGCGCTGCGTGTGTGCAGGAGGGGACAGAGAGGTCTCCATGCACGGGCAGGCAGCAAACACTCTGCAGAGCTGCAGGAGCTGCGCTGCAGCCGCCGCGGACAGCAGCATCACTGCTGGTGCTCCCACTCCCAGCAGCAGCGTGGCACCGACCAGGGCCCCACACACCCTGCAGCACCGGCAGCCCTGGCACCAGCCCCCAGGAGCAGCAGGGCTCTCGGCACACCCACATGCACCCCACATATCCCACCCAGAACAGCGTGTGCAGCAGGGCTCTCAGCAGACCCACATGCACCCCACACGCCCCCGCTATCTCTGCAAGCATTTCCAGGACAACTCCTTCCCACCGTGAGAGGAGCAGACACAATTCTCCAGGGAAGGAACAGAGCCATCATGGGCAATAAATCACCCTGTGCACAAAGATAATTCCCGGTTCAAGCCTCCCCCGTCCAATCTCACTCCCCACACAGCGCGTGGGCTCCTCGATTGCTGGAGCCAAGGCTGCAGCACCCGCAGGTCGGGCAGGGCTGGGCTCCCCACCCCGCACCACCCCAGCCCTGGCTCTAATTCCCAACAGCCAGAGCGAGAGGCTGCAGCCAAACTTCCCTGAAAGCAGCCTCGGTAACTTTTCCCCCTCCACGTCCTTCCAGGTGTCTCGGCAGCTCCTCTCTCGGTTTTACGCACCCGAGGCACTGCTGGCAGATCACAGCCTCACCCAGCACTGGCTGGCACCTCACAACAGCGGCACCTGCCCGCTTCCAACCCTCTCTGTCCTCGTCTTCAGACGCATTCCCAGTGCAGCTTTGCTGGGGTTACCTCTCTTCCATGCATGCTGCCATATGCCTGGAGCTCACACGCAGGGTTTGCCACCTTTCTCCCTCCCATTTTCTCCTCCTCTCCATGCCGTGGGGACAAGCACTGTGCTGTGCTCAGATTCCAGGCCCATCCTCCGTAGCATGAGATCACTGCTTCAAATTTTCAGCTATTATCATCTTCCTATTCCAGCATTTCTGTATCAACACTGGTTGTTAGTCCCCCTTGCGACCACTTACCCTCTTCTTTATCCCTCTTTCTCTTCCATTTTAGTCTTTCTCTGGAGGACTGGGCATCTGTCTTCACAAGGATAGCAAGGGATTAGATATGAACAGCGTAATTACTCAATCCTTGAGGAAAATAAACAGGATATCTGGGATAATGAGGTAGTCTACATCCAATCCTCCAGTCAAGCCAGGAGAGACCACACTGTGCACAAGTGGAGGTGGGCGTTCATGGTCACTGCCACAGCCTCAGAAGAGATTTAGATGATCACAAACCCTGGTCCATGTCAGGCTGGCACACTCAACTGAGCACAAAAACCCCTCTCCTTCTGCAGTGCATCCTTGGCCACCAGCCCTCCTTGGGTCCCTACAAACGCAGTGACAATGCTGTCCTACCTGCTCAGCCACATTTGCTCACATTGCCCCTACTTAGTGAGGAAGCGCAGGCCACAGCAGAGCTCTGCACCAAACCCTCCAAACTCACATGGTTATCCTTCTCCAGCCGTTTAGCAAGGTGTGAAAACCAGGCCCAGTCTGGTCCCCAGAGAGAGGTGACACAAGTGATGGCCACGCCGTCACAGCAGTGAGCACTGGAGCCCTGCCTGTCACCACGGCCACCCCAAGATGACCCTGGTGCTGAGACAGACCCAGCGTGCCCAGGGATGGACCCCACCTCCCCAAAGGCAGCACACTCGGGCCTTGGGCTGTGGCTGCCCAGCTCTCCCCAGCCTCAGGCACACTCGCACCCTGTCAACACAAGAATTAGCCTTCATGCAGCTGCAAACACAGACCAAGCACCCCGCATCAGGAATGAGACATTCCTGGAGGTGTAATTATGCACAGAACAGGACCAAGGAAATTATTGCTGGCCCATCAGCAAACTGCCTGCAATACAGCTGCCCAAAACGTGATCACTGTGGTGTAATGTAACACCCTCAAACACGCCAGCATTAACTGCCTCACATATGGAAACCATGAGGCTACAGAAGCAAGGCCAAGAATGATCATGGCCTGTGAGTACTCCACGCACAAACAACAATCAGAAAAGCACTGGAGACATCCACAGCCAAGCTTTTGGAACAGCTCGGAACCAGTCCTGCCCCCATGACCCTGAGCACCCCAGAAGCAGGAATACCTGGCCCAGGACATCTTTGAGAATAACGTGAAACCAAGGGACAGTCTCTAGGAACAAATGCAAATCCCCTCCCATAAAACGAACAATACCACAGATAAAAGAATATTTCATCTGCTTAACTGCAGGGTGCAATAACATCAATTTGCCCAAATTACACACAAGCAGAAAGGTAATTGGCACAGAGCAGGGTGTGTTGTGACTGTTCCGTCACTCTCCGAGGCCAGCTACAAAAGACTGAAATTCACGAAAGTAAACAATGGCACGAAACCAACAGCCAGCCCCTTCCCCAGAATCCCTCCCTCTGGCATCACGCTGCCGCAGTTGGGCAGAGACTTTTCCAAGCGGAGTCTGTGCAGCCCAGCCATCACCCAGCTGAGCTGGGATCTGGAGAAAAATGGCAGCTCTTGAGTTTGCACACGCACAAGTTAATCTGCAGAAAGGCTATTTTACACTTTTAATTAACCACGTCCTGGACTTAAATATAATGAAGTGGTGAACACATATCCATACAAAACAACTGAGCAAAGGGGTGTGGAGCTGGTTTTATATAATAGTGGGGGGACTGAAGGAGGCAACACAAGCAAAAGGCATGAAGTAAACAGCTGAGAGTATCCTCCGTCTGAAGGTGGGAAAAGGAAATGTCATCAACTAACAGAATTAGACATTATCGCAATAAGGAGTTGATTTATTACCAAGCTACCCGGAAATGCCCATTACTACAGTTTGGTTCCAACGCGAAAATCCCTGGGTGTGCAATAGACAGAAGGTTACACTGGCTCATTTCCCTCTGCCTCCAAGGCGCTGAGCCCTTTCCCGGGCTGCAGAGCTGCCGTGTGTCACAGGGTACCAACTTCCCTTCGAAACAAGAATTAACTTGCAGCCTGGGATTTGCTGCTCAGTGGTCTCAACAGACAGACAAACCCTCCAGTTTTATTCCTCTCCAACACTCAGGAACGCAGCGACTGCCGCACAGCTCCGCACCACTACCGGCACTTGCATAATAATGACTGCGGGCCTGGAGGCGAGGGGCCGGAGCACGAAGGCGAACTTCCTTACATAAGGACCGCAGGATCGATGCCCTCCGCACCGGGAGGCCGCGGGCAGCGCTCCCGCCCGCGCAGCCCGGGGCTCCCTAGGCCGCCGCTGGGCGCTGCCCGCGGAGGGCGGCCCCGGCCGGCGCCGCTTCGGGGCCGAGCGACCTCTGCCCATGCCCGCGCCCCGCACGCCGAGCGCCGCACGCCGATGGCAGCGATGGCAGCGCCCGCCGGGCCGGGCCGGGCCGGGCCGGGGCTCCCGCCGGTGCCTCCGCGCCCGGCGCTGCCGCAGCGCGGGAGGGGCGGGGGGCGGCGGCGCAGCCCCGCGGCCGGAGCCGGCCCGTCCCCGCCCCGCCCCGCACACAAAGGCGGCCCCGCCGCGCCCGCACCGGCCCGCGCTCCGCACCTTTGACCTGCGCCTCGTAGTCGGCGATGATCTCTTTGTCCTTCTTGAACTTGCCCTGCGCTGACATCGTGCGGGAGGGCGCGGGCCCCGCCGGCACCGCCGCGCTCCGCCGCCGCCTCACCCGGCCGCGGCCCCGCCGCCGCCAGCGGCCGCCGTCATTGGCGGCGCCGGGGACACCGCGGGGAGCCCGCGCAGCGCCGCCGGCTGCGGAGCGGGGCCGGGCACAGCCGAGCCGAGCCGAGCCGAGCCGAGCGCAGCCGCTCCCGCCGCCGGCCGAGGCGGGGCCCTGGCGCCGCTCCTGCGCTCAGGTTGCGCGCGGGGCGGGCGCTCCGGAGCCCCTTCCCCGCCCCGGCCCCGCCCCGGCCCCGCACGGCTCGGCCCGGCTCGGCCGCGCCCCCGGGCCCCGCGGGGTGCGGAGCGCCCCGTGCCCGCCCCGCTGCGGGATGCGCGCCTCTCCCCGCGTGTCCCCGCCCGGAGCGGCCCCTCCGCGGCCCGGGGCTCCGGCACCGCCGGGCGCCGCTGGCACAGCGCGGGTGCCCTGGAGCAGATTTGTCGCCTCTTGTTAAAACTGAGGAAAAAAGGAGAAGGTGTTCGTTCCAGCAGAAGCAACATCAGTGGTTGAGGCGCTGTATCGAGGTTGTCGCCGAGCGCTCGGCACCCAGTCCATGAGAGCTCACACTTTTGCCAGCGGCGTGTGCGCTGGCACACCCCAGCCCTCGGACAGCGATGCGCGGACTCAGCCTCCGCACGTCCACAATCAGCTGAGTGGGTCCTCTGTCCGGCCCCGGCTCCGCTCCCATCGCTGCGCCACACAATGGGGTCTTTTATGGGTGTCTTGTGAGGAGTGAATTCAGGGAGATTTGATGATTCACAGTTACTCTGCCAACTTTAAAAAATAACCCCAGCCCATTACACAAATAATTTACCTAGTGCAAGCAGGCGGCACAGAGGAGCATTCTGCGTCTCAGTAGCTGTGGAAGGGCCTGGGGAGGAGGGAGAAAAAGCGAGCCCTTCCAGGGAAAGGCAGCCACAGCAGAACGTGAGGCGCTGGCTCAGGGCTGAGCAGCATTGCTCCAACTCCAGGGGGACCAAGGGGCTCAGATTCTCAGGGAAAACAAAAACTGTGCTAGACCCCGCTGGGCACAGGGAGAGGCAGAGGACAGGGAGCACAGGGAGGGCACAGGGGCAGGGGCTGCGAGCGTGGGTCAGTGTTTTGGGGCAGGGCAGGAGCAGCCAGGGAGCACACACCAGTCCCTAGGGTGAGTTACTGCATCCCCTGCCAAGAATCTGAGAAGGGGCTGGGCTGGGATACTGTGTGGGACTGCCCTAAGCTGTACTTGCAGCAGGGCTGGAAAGGCAACACCAAGGAGAGTCAAGAGGTATTAAAGAATGATCCTCCAGGAACATCAGGTCTCGGGAGAGGGTGCCAATGGGGTGTGAAATGATTGCTGTACACCAATGGTGTGCCATCTCCCAAAGAAAGGAAAAGCCAATTTACACCATGACCAGAAAAGTCCAGCAATGACGATGTTGTGCTCCCTCACAGCCAAGAACACCCTGGAGGGTCCTGAGGGTTCTGAGCTCGCTCTCCACAAAGAAAAAAATAAAACAAACTAAGTAAGGAAAGAGAAGCACAGGCCATTTGATAAAGGATACATCTTAGCACCAGTCACTTCTTCTTGCAACACCCACAGGGATTCAGAGAGCAAGGACCAGCATTCCTGATAACCACCTGTGCCACAAGACACACATAAGATTTTGATTTTCTTGCCAAATTGGTTCAAACCTGTGAGGCCAGCTCTGTGGTCAAAGCTGAGTGTCTGAGAGTGTTAAGCATCTCTGCTGAGAGTGGTCCACAAAATAGTGGTGAAAGAAAAATCCCAGTTATTAAATGATCCAACAGTGCCAGGGGTTTCTGCTACTCAGAGATCATAGAGAATAAAGAAGCAGCGATGGCTGAAGAAAAATAATCCAATCATGAATTAATGATCTTTAATAAATATCAATGTCTTAGATACTTTGTGGAATTTCTACTTGAAACAGCTTCTTAAAAGGAAGGATTACATTGTAATTCACTTTGTGACATTCTCAACCCAGAATTTTTTAGTGAAGAATGGGCTGGGATGGGATTTAATCATAATAAACACTTCAGGCTTGAGGTATAGAGAAACCAACAGTAGCTATGGCAACGTGGTCACTCCAGTAAGGCTAATGCAGATTATTTCCAGGGCAGTAGCCTTGTGTGTGCTCAGGAAGCAGAGGTAATGTTGGCTTAAAGCAATTCCTAAATTAAGGAAAAATTTTTAAGCAGAAGCTGTCTTGCACTCTTTGTTTCCAGCTTCAAACTGTAAGTGTTTCACAATGAGCTGAAGGTACACAGCAGCCTCAGCAGAGTCCTGACGTGCTGCTTCCAGAGACACTCACGTATGTCACCATGAGCTGGGCAGACCCTCTGGTCATGGATCCACAGACTGGTTTGTGTTGGAGGGGCCCTTGAGGCCCATCTCATTCCAGCCCCCTGCCATGGCAGGGACACCTTCCAGTAGACCAGGCTGCTCCAAGCATGTCCAGCCTTGAACGCTTGCAGAGATGGAGCATCCATCACAGCCACTCTCACACCAGGGAAGCTTGGCCAGAGAAGGCTGGAGCCAGGCTGGAGGCCACACCAAGCCACAGATGACATGGACACCAAGCTGTGTGATGAAACCCTTCACAGCCTTACACGAGCGCCAGAGCTGCTGCCAGTCACTCATCCCAGAGTGAGGCAGCTTGTGACATGGCCCCAACTCTCCCTGGGTCTTTCTGCCTTCCTGAGGTCTCTGAAAGGCAGAATCCCTTCTGCCATTCCTTGGGCTGAAGAAGCTGGGGAAGGGGGACGGCTTTGGCCATTGATATGTGGCTAAACCCTCTGCAGCCTCTCTGGGGCGTTGCTGTAAATCCCTGCTTGGTGATGGGAACTGTTCCAGGCCAGGCTCGAGGGTCCCAAGGAGGTGTGGGCTCTGCCTCAGGCTCACGAGGCCTGCAGCACACCAGCCAGCCTGGGAGAGATTGCCACGCAGGGGAGCGCTCAGTGCAGCAGGGTCAGCGGGGAATGAAACCCATACGAGCCCTGCTGGCTGTGCCCTCTGTGGGGACAGCATGGCTCTGACACAGCGTGCTGCACTGCTGGGGAAAGGCTTCCATACACACCTCTTCAGTGTAAGAGTAAACGGGCTGGAGACACCTAACACAGCAGCTGTTGGTGCTGCACTACATCACCTTTGTTTTTTGAACCTTACATCTTCTTCCCTGCCAGCAAAGTGCTGTTACCTTGTCATATTAACAGAGAACTACTTCTCACTCTGTTCCCTTTTTTATCTCTGTAGTGAAGTGCAGTTGTAGCTTGGCACTGACAGAGCTTCATCAATGAGTCCTGCCTTTGCACCCAAAATAACTGCAGCCAAAGACTTCTGTATGTGGAAATGCAGGTTGTTTTTCAGGTAAAGCACCCCAGAAGTTTGCTTTTGATTTTTATTTTATTCAGCTCTCCAACAGCTCAGTTGTAAGTAGAAAGGTATCTTCTGAAAATACACGTGTAGTATCCTTGAGGCCATCAATATTCAGAGAAGAAAAAGAGCTTTCTAAAATACACACCCATCTTGATCCCAGCCTTTTCCACTATTGCCATCTTAAGCCCTTGTGGTACCAGGAGAATTCAGCTTTACGCTGGTCAATAATTCAAGCCCCTGTAAGAAATGGGAATATTTATGTGTGACTAAATGCATGAAGAATTATGATAAACAACTTGGCAAGGCAACAGCAATTCTTCCCAGCAGCTCTAGTTCTCCTGTAAAAGGCATTGGAGTCCCAAGCTGCTCAGGACCTGTGGTAACTGCACAGGGCCGTGGTCACACTGCACGGTGTTATCAGTGGTGAAAAGGCTCCTGCGAGCAGTTTCCTGCCAGATCTGTGGCCCCGTTTCCTCAGGGAGATTGCCCAGACTCTGTGGTCAAAGCTGCGCTTTTGTTTTCCTGCCGTGAGCAGCAGCTTCAGCTGGTGCTTGAGCAGCCACTGCTTTAGGGAGAGGGCACTCAGCATGCACGCCCAGGCTCTCCAGGAAGGACATGCCTGCTCAACGCTGGCACTTGTGTGCTGGTCTCCAAGGTGTGTGTCTGAAATCCCAGGTGTGCGTTCTGAAATCTGCTTCAGCCTTGCCCTTGGGGGGGCCTGCAGCCTGTGCCCTGTGCCACGTATGCCCCCAAAGTGCTTTTGCAGGAAAGGCAACAGAAGCTGTTTTCTCTGCTGGGCCATTTCCACAGCTTTGCTCTTGTGCTAAAGCAGGGGGGCCCAGACTCTTCTTGGGCCCATCCCTCCCGTGCACACTGTGGTGAAGCTGAAGCTGCCAGAACCAGATTGTTAATTATACTCCCACTGATTCAGAGGAAAGCTAAATATGTAATAATTCATGTCCATCAGTCACCCCCCCCCCCTTCTCCATTATTATTGTTCCTCTCTGCCTTCGTTTTCCTCCATTTTCCCCCATCCTCTCCCTCCCCAGGGGTGAGGACACCCCAGCCTGTGCTCCTGGGAGCTGCAGCTCCACCATCCAGCCTGGTCCCACCATCTCCTCTTCCTCCATGCAGGCACAACTCTCTTCAAGGCTGGGTACAAATCTCTGCCATTTGGGGCAGTTGGATTTGCAGTTTGGTTATGACCTGACCCATGCTTTGCCCTCGCAGGATGGTGCTCCTCTCCCCTGGTTACGTGCTCCCAGGAGTTCATGCAGGGCCAGAAGCAGTCATGTTTGTGTCATCTCACACTAGCTCCACTATGCAGCAGTGCTTTAAAACCAATTTTAACATTCCCAAATCCACATGACCTCTGTTGCAGTTACTCAGATTTCACATTTCTGGTCCGTGCCACTGGCATATGTTGAACTTTGCCGAAACAGTACTTGCCAAGAAGTGTTTGTTTCTTTTTAAAGAATATCAAAGCTTTGGGCATTTTGGTACAGAATATGATTTGTGGGTAAAATACATGATGTTCACATGCAAAAGAAATAAGGCCAAGAAATTGTGTTTATAATCACCCACTGGATTTAAATAAATTGATTTAATTGGTTTCTGAGGGGAAGGAGGAAAGAGCAACACAGGAATTCTTGTCACACGACTTCCATCTGAAATCTAACACAATTAGTACAGCAGGATTCAGTTACCAAAGGCAAAAAAAGAAGGGAAATCAGGAGTCAATTGAGTTGCTGCAAAATTTAATATCTTGCTGTCATCTTTGTTCTTGGTAGAGAGTTGCTGTAGCAACAGACCAAAAAAAGAACTTGCACAAGAGGAGGAGCTTGCTGCTCTTTTAACAACATCTCTTTACCCTGCCTGAATTACTGTTTACAGCCAATCAATCGCTTCCTGAGGATCAATGACTATGGACACAAGGCCTAGCCTGCAGGTGTTACACCTGTCACGCACACAAAGGTGTTCTCAGCTCCTCTCTGCAGGTCACAGGGTGGCAACTCTTTTCTGCAGAACTGAGCCCATTCTTGTCACACGCAAGATACATCTATTCCTTGATCCATTTCCATCGCTGGGGGCTCTGCACCCTGCAGATCAGCACTGCGTGGGACTATGCAGCTATAAATAAGAGACAGCTTTCCCCACCACTGCCTTTCTGGACGAGGCCAACAGCACAGCAGCTCAGGAAGGACAGGCCGTGGGGAGCAGAAGGCAGCAGCTGCAGGGTAACGGTGCCAGCAGCCTCAGGTCTGCCCTGCACAGCTGCGTGCAGTTGGTCCTGCTGCAGCAAAGGAAGCTCCAGGGTTGAGGGTGGCTGGGCTGTCAGTGTTTTCCAATAGTTGGGTCCCTGCTGTTTGTTGTTCCCAATTAATTTAGTCACACACGATCTCCAACTCTCCATCTGCAGTGTGAAACCCACTAAGGGCAATTTTAGGCATTCTGGGATGCAGAGCTCCTAAGTGCTGATGGTGCTCACCGAAGCACCACAGCACTCTCTCCCCCCAGGCCAGCCCTGGTGCCATCCTGGTGTCTCCAGGCCGCAGCAAGGGCACTGCTTGCCTGGGGACCCGCTGGAGCCCTGGCTGGAGCCCTCCGTGCATCCTGCTGTGCATCTTTGCTCGAATTCCTCACTGTTGTACTGGAGGAAAATGATCCAGTACCTGCAGCTGGAGCCGGGCAGAGGGGCCCACCCCACTCCCTTTGTTCGCGGCCAGCGGCCCCGGCTCGGGCCTGCGTTGCCGGGGGCTTCCAGCGGGACAGGGGACAGCAGAAAAGGAAAAGCCTGGGAAACTGAGCTGCACTGTGTGCTCACACAAAGCGCTATTGTCCGCGGCTCAGAGATGCAGTTTAGTAGGGCAGGCTCTCCTCCCCAAGCGGCCCCGGGCGGCACACAGGCCCAGGGGAAGCTGCATGTGGGGCCTCTGTCTGAACTGACAGCGATTGATGAGGGAAAAGGGGCCAAATGGAAAACACAGCTTTGAGGGAGAATTCAGCTCTCTCATTAGAGCTGAATACAGCTGGCCAAAGGAGCCTTTCCCTGGAGAAGCCCCGGGCTCCAGCCACATTCGCAACTTCATTGCAAATTCCAGCATGAAAGTGTTATTTCCTGAAAGAGTGGGAAGTTTTGGGGTGTTTTTAAGTGCCCCTTCACATGGCACAGAGATCCAGTGACCTGGCCTGTGCACCACAGCAGCACCGAGACACTGAGGTTGGATTTTGTTATCTCAGGTCTCAGTCACTATTAGCAGCCCACACGGAGGGATTTTTTAGCTTTTCTCAGGAACTCGGGCTAGGCACCAGAGTCCATCCCCTGGATTGTCCACCACTGGGCCCACACAAGAGAACACCATCACTTCCACATACAAATTGCTTCCTGGGCTCTTGGCTAAATTCAGCAGTAATTTAGCAGGCAGGGATTTTCTGATTTCCTTCACCACCTCAACTGAATGCAAAGTAGGTTGGGATAATCACAGCTACAGGCGTGCAAGGGCAGAGAGGAGGGGAGTGGCTGGCTGAGCCTGCCCCACTGCACCTCGTGGGCTCTGGAGCTCTGTGTCCTCAGACATTGCCTTCTGCTCAGGCCCCACGACACCAGCCTTGCCTCGGGATGTGAAGGCAGCCTTGGTACAAGGCATAAGCTATTGCAGGTGCTTTCATACTTTCACATTGCAAAATCGGGAGAAAACTGGTAATTATTATTGCTATTACACAGTGAGGTCAAAGAGGAGAGGAGAGGAGAGGAGAGGAGAGGAGAGGAGAGGAGAGGAGAGGAGAGGAGAGGAGAGGAGAGGAGAGGAGAGGAGAGGAGAGGAGAGGAGAGGAGAGGAGAGGAGAGGAGAGGAGAGGAGAGGAGAGGAGAGGAGAGGAGAGGAGAGGAGAGGAGAGGAGAGGAGAGGAGAGGAGAGGAGAGGAGAGGAGAGGAGAGGAGAGGAGAGGACTGGCACAACACCCTCGTGCAAGGGAGCGAACAGGGTTGCACCAAGGCCTTCACACTCCTGCAGGGCTCGCTCAACACACTGTGCAAATCTTCTGCACCATCAGTGCCAGCTCTGGCCTATAACCTGGGCGCACGGCCCTGCAGGGAGCACCTGAAGCCAGGGAGATGTGCTGATGGAAGTGTGCCTTCCCTGGAGGAGGAAGGCTGTTTACTGGAGCAGCATCAGTCGAACCTTCCCAGAACAGCTGAAGCAGCATCAGCACTTTGCTGCCATGAGCTGTGTCAGCACGCTGGGACCCGGCCAAGCCCTCCTGGATCTGTAGGGGCCTGGGCTGCATGGGCAGCAGTGAGGGGCCCCCGTGGCCAAGCCCAGGCTGCCACCCCTGCGAGGGTCCCCAGGCCCTGCCTCAGCTGTAGGGCAGGGACGCTGCTGCAGCTCTCAGGGAGCCCTGAGCCTGCACCGGCTGCAGCTCTCAGGGAGCCCTGAGCCTGCACTGGCTGCAGCTCTCAGGGAGCTCTGAACCTTCACCGGCTGCAGCTCTCAAGGAGCCCTGACCCTGCATTGGCTGCAGCTCTCAGGGAGCCCTGAACCTGCACCGGCTGCAGCTCTCAGGGAGCCCTGAGCCTGCACCGGCTGCAGCTCTCAAGGAGCCCTGACCCTGCATTGGCTGCAGCTCTCAGGGAGCCCTGAACCTGCACCGGCTGCAGCTCTCAGGGAGCCCTGAACCTGCACCGGCTGCAGCTCTCAGGGAGCCCTGAGCCTGCACCGGCTGCAGCTCTCAGGGAGCCCTGAACCTGCACCGGCTGCAGCTCTCAAGGAGCCCTGACCCTGCACCGGCTGCAGCTCTCAGGGAGCCCTGAGCCTGCACCGGCTGCAGCTCTCAGGGAGCCCTGACCCTGCACCCTGCAGCTCTCAAGGAGCCCTGAGCCTTCACCGGCTGCAGCTCTCAAGGAGCCCTGACCCTGCACCGGCTGCAGCTCTCAGGGAGCCCTGAGCCTGCACCGGCTGCAGCTCTCAGGGAGCCCTGAGCCTGCACTGGCTGCAGCTCTGAGGGAGCCCTGAGCCTGCACCGGCTGCAGCTCTCAGGGAGCCCTGAGCCTGCACCGGCTGCAGCTCTCAAGGAGCCCTGACCCTGCACCGGCTGCAGCTCTGAGGGAGCCCTGAGCCTGCACCGGCTGCAGCTCTCAGGGAGCCCTGAGCCTGCACCGGCTGCAGCTCTCAAGGAGCCCTGACCCTGCACCGGCTGCAGCTCTGAGGGAGCCCTGAGCCTGCACCGGCTGCAGCTCTCAGGGAGCCCTGAGCCTGCACTGGCTGCAGCTCTCAAGGAGCCCTGACCCTGCACCCTGCAGCTCTCAAGGAGCCCTGACCCTGCACCAGCTGCAGCTCTCAGGGAGCCCTGAGCCTGCACCGGCTGCAGCTCTCAGGGAGCCCTGAGCCTGCACTGGCTGCAGCTCTCAGGGAGCCCTGAGCCTGCACTGGCTGCAGCTCTCAGGGAGCTCTGAACCTTCACCGGCTGCAGCTCTCAAGGAGCCCTGAGCCTGCACCGGCTGCAGCTCTGAGGGAGCCCTGAGCCTGCACCGGCTGCAGCTCTCAGGGAGCCCTGACCCTGCATTGGCTGCAGCTCTGAGGGAGCCCTGACCCTGCATTGGCTGCAGCTCTCAGGGAGCCCTGAGCCTGCACCGGCTGCAGCTCGGGCTCAGCCCTGGGGCTGCCCTGCAGGGAGTGATGTCTGGCAGCATCAGGAGTGTCCCCTCCAATCAGCACCGTGGGCACAAAACAGCTGCCTGGGGCAGGCACTACAGCGTCTCAGCCTGGCTCTGCCTGCAGGACACAAAGAGACTCCCAGAGTGAGGCAAGGACAGCAATCCACTTTTATGCCATGTTTTTAAAGCTGTTTTCTTCCCCCTATGACCAGCATCACTGTGCTTTGGGTTTGACAGCTTGTGTGCACAGTGAATCTAATTTGATTTTTATCCTTTTTGTCTCCCTCTATTTTGCACACTACATTAGGCTTTTGTTCCAAGGCAGTTAAAGCAGATTTGCTGTGTGCTTTGAGCTGCCTTGCAGTGCTGGCAGAGCCTCAGAGCACAGATGAGTGTCACGTAACAGATATGCTATCTATAAGGGGGAGGCTTGCACAACACAGAGGCCCAGAAAACTAGAGTTCTCAACACCAGTAAAACCAATTGTGTGTGAGCAGGTCTCTCCAGCTGGAGAACTGCACCCTGCAATGACAGCACTGTGGCTGCTGGAGCTGCAGCCACTGGGGGGAATTGTCAGGGAGGCTCCAAGAGCTTCCACAGAAATAGCAACCCTGCTACACTGACCCTTTCTCCCTGCAGCACTGACCCTTTTCCATGCAGCGCTGACCCTGGCTCCCTGCAGCACTGACCCTGCAGCACTGACCCTTTTCCATGCAGCACTGACCCTTTTCCATGCAGCACTGACCCTTTCTCCCTGCAGCACTGACCCTGTCTCCATACAGCACTGACCCTGGCTCCCTGCAGCACTGACCCTTTTCCATGCAGCGCTGACCCTGGCTCCCTGCAGCACTGACCCTTTTCCATGCAGCGCTGACCCTGGCTCCCTGCAGCACTGACCCTTTTCCATGCAGCGCTGACCCTGGCTCCCTGCAGCACTGACCCTGCAGCACTGACCCTTTTCCATGCAGCGCTGACCCTGTCTCCATACAGCACTGACCCTGCAGCACTGACCCTTTTCCATGCAGCACTGACCCTGGCTCCCTGCAGCAGGGCTCCAGAGGCTCCGTGGCACTGCTGTGCAGCCCTGCAGAGCTGAGATACCTGTCAGCTCTCACAGCTTCTCTCCAGTGAGGACATGCCCCTGCACCCGGGGCTGCTGCTCCAAAGCATGCCGCTGCAGGAATGCAGCTGGATCCAGCAGCTCCCAGATGTGAGGGGCAGAGCAAAGCCCATGTGTCAAACAGGAACTCAGCTGCTCTGTGCCAGCTGTCCGCGTGCCCGGAATTGGCGCAGAGCGCTGTCACATCTAACTGGCAGCCTCAACTGTAATACAAACAGCACAGCCTGCTTGCTCCCAGGGACTCACAGCCAGTACTTGTATGAGAGGCAACATCTTGAGGGGGATTTTAATTTGAAATAAAGGCTGGAGTGACCTTTCATTTCAGGTTTTAATTAAGCTCCCCTGCCTCAGAGCTGCAGAAAAAAATCCTGAAAAATATAATCCAAGAGCATGGTAAAGTCTCAAATGTCAAAGGCGAGCAAAATTCTGAGCTGCTGTTGTTTTAATAGTACGTTTGTTAGTCCAAAGGACACAGCTTCCCCAATGCTCACAGTCTGACTTTCTGAAGGACGCATCAAATGCCAGACAAGTCGTAGATATAAGCCTGTATCTTATCACAAGATGCGGATTTACCTGCATTCAGGATATTATTTTTCCATCCTTTCACTCCCTCAACTCAAGAGAGCTACTTGCAGACCTCTTGTCAGTCTCTGGCTGAAAGTCTAGATCTCCATTCTTTATGAACTAGCCCCAAACCTTCTGTTCCCAGGCAGCATGACTGGGCTCCATGGGATCTCAGCATGCTCATCTCAGGTTTGCTCACCGGCTTCTCTTTCTGTCTGGGGTATGCTATTTCTCCCTAGGCAAATGTGCAGAGAGCCCAGAAATATTTACAGAAAAAGGCTAACAGTGGTGTGCAGCATTCAGAGCTCCTTCCTTTCTGCTGGACTGAGGGAAGCAGTGCTGGAACTGCAGTCCTGCCCAAGCACCATCCGGGCAGTTCCTGTCTTCTGTTTCTGTAGTCTTGGCGTCCCTCCCGTGTCCTCTTGCACTCCTGCTCGAGGTTCTTCCAAGAGCTGTTTCATTGCCAGTGTTTGAGCTCTAGGCCTTGGCGTGCTCCTAGGAGGAGGAAATTGAGCTGACACCAGCACAGAGCCTGCTGCAGCCTCACGGGGAAGCTGCTGCATGCACAGGGAGCTGGGCCAGGGCAGAGGAGCCCCATTTCCTGAGCAAACCACCCACAAGGTCACCGTTTCATAATCAACTTGAGCAAGACCATGGGGGAGCAGAATGAAACACTCCTGCAAGTGCTTCAAAACTGTGACAAAAACTCTGCACCGACACTGCAAGATCTTTGCTCTGATATATATCTCACTAAACTGAATCCCACTTACCCACAAATGGGCTGCTGTGCGAGTGTGGCTCAGGTTGGTACAGGGGGATGAGTTGTGGCTCCCTCTTCCCTCAACTGTCACTTCTCATCCAGAACAGCTCCAGTTCACAGCACATCCAGGTCAAAAAGAAGAACCAGGTCAGCAGAGACAGTGACTGACACCTCCACGCTCTCCTAAGACATGAAACACTGGGAAATCACCGGGTAAGGAAAACCAAGAATTTGGGACAACTGGCACCTCCCTAACTCTCACTTCCACCTACTGATTTACCCCACAAATAAGGCACAACTGATTGAACAGATTAAATACTGTCACCCCACACCATAGGCTGTTGGTGCCCTGCAGGCTGTGTGTGCATCACAGCCCTTACACACAACACACCTGACACACCAGAAGCAGAGCTGGCTGCCAAGGCCCACCACAGGAGCAATGAACACAGCAGGTAATGGGCTCAGCACTGTGGAGGGAGTCCCATACCCTCCAACCCAAAATCTTACAGGTAGGAATTTGGGTGAGTAACCCATGTCAGTGCTTAAGTTGGATTCATTCCAATAAAGGGTTATCTTCCCCCACTATGAAATCACATTTCAGAATTCCAAAATTACAAGCCTTGGTTCTCTGAGTTCACGGTTTTGCAGCTCAGTGAAATCCCTGTCCCTGCTGAAGGAATTCCCTCCAGCCCAGAGTGAGGCACGCTGGAAGGGCAGCTCTAGAGAGCAGGACAACCTAGCCAGAGGACAGGCATCCACAGCCCAGGACACTGAGGAGCCTCGAATTATTGCCATGGCTGCAAGTATTTCATACGAGCCACACTTGATGATAATGTCTGCAGCCATGTAGTCATGGATATAGAACAAACAAATCACTGAATTGCAGAAAAACAGTGAGAAAATTTAAACCTGGAGTTTGTTCTGGACTCTGCTCTATGCAGAGTTGCACAACATTCCCAGTTTCACTTTAAAATATCTCTGTGATTTAATGCCAAAGAGCTGGGTTTCAAGCGAAGCCTGGATTCCCCATGGCTGACTTCACAGATTGAGTTGAACACTGTCTAACTTGGAAGGCATCTCCCCTCAGCCTCTGAAACACCCAGCGCTGCAGAATCTGTTAAGGAATCAGTCAGATATCTGCTCAGACAGAACGTTCATCACAGCACAGTAATAGCCAGAATTCACATGTGAACCAGAACTTGCAGGGGGTTGTCTCTGGCCCAGGAGAGCATGTAACTGCATGAAGAACGACACAGATCAGTGGTGCTTCACGAGACCCTGCCGGGGACTGCGGGTTTGGAATGGAAACAATTATCAAATCTGAGTTTTCATCTTACTGACATCATCCTTTCAAAATGATTTAGGACGAAGGTGTAGCAGTAAGCAGACGCGTTACCCGGGATCGCTCCTTTTCCAGCAGAGGAGGGGCTGTGCACTGCAGCAGTGTGAAGCACACACAGCTGAGTGCCCTGCGAGCCGAGCAAGCCCCGGGCCGGGAGGAGACGCTGGCTTTGGCAGGACAGGCAGCAGGAAATGCAGCGCTTGCACATTGCTGCCTCTCACCGTGATGCTCCCTTCGCTGCCCTCCAGGAGCAGGACCTGCAGGCAGGCACAGACGGGTGCAGCTGGATCCTGCCCTGCTGAGCTAGTTTGTGTGTTGTGTGTGCTGTTACAGCCCGACAGGAGATAGCCAAGGTTCAGGCACATCCTTTAGGGAGAGCCCCTCGCAGTGTCTCCCTCCCATAGACACCTTCCTGTGCTCACACTCCCGCTGCCTCCACAGGCTCCGAGCAGCTCTCCCGCTCCGAAATCCCAAGCACAGGCACAGGTTTGTGCAGAATGGGCTTTAAGGAGGCGATCAAACTGTTTGTTTCATGTGGTAAAAGACAGCGTAGGTTTTCCATTTAAAAACATGTTTAAAACAAAAATAAACTAGTACATCAGACTTTTTAAAATAAAACTCAAACCCTCAGGCTCCCCAAAAATGTCTTTTTAAGTGTGTGTGTGCCAGTTTTCTTTCAATATTCCCAACGGAAGGATTTCCATTCAGTAGCATAATTTAAATCTTCTCTGCAGACATATTTTAAGAAATTAGCTGACAATCCAGCTGAGCTGTCCACCGCAATATCCAGCTGCAATGCTCACACAGGTTACATGCAGGCTAAGAAAATTCCCAGCAGAGTCATTGGCACAAAGGTCACTCCAATTCCTGCCAAGCTTCTGCTGTTTGAGGAGCTGGGATTTCCCAGTAAATGCAGCAGAGCTGCCTGCACTGGGGAAGCTGCTGTGTGCAGGACACGGTGATGCTCATGCCCAGACACACAGCATCTCACACGTCACTGAGGTCCATTTGAGCACTACAACAATTCTGCTTTTCCTCCCACAGCCATGACTAACGATTAGCTGGAAATGACCAACGAGCCAGGAACAAAGGTCTGGACAGCAGCCTGAACAGGCAATCTCTCTGACAGGTGCTGCTTGTGCTGGCTCAGAAGAAAAGAGGTTACAGCACTTGTGTGCCGCTGCTTGGAATGCAGAACCCTGCTCTAGGGAAAAGAGCCTGAAACTGATTTCTTCTCAGCTCAAAATATCAGCAATAGCAGGAGTGCTGAGCAATTAATGCATCCTCTGAATGTGTGGTTTAACATGACAGATGTGGAGCCAACAGCAAGAAGAGTGACAGATCCTCAAGTGCCCAGAGCAGGGTCACACAGAGGTTAACAGAGGTAAATTAACTGAAATCTTTTGATATTGCAATACACTATGCATCTTGTACATTCCATCCTAGAGAATAATTAAATCGACTTTATAAAAGGGACAGTTTTTTGGGTGTGGAGGAGAGACTTTATAATTCCATTAGCCTCTGTTCTGGCCCCTAAGTGATACTTGGCAAGTCTGTTAATATGCAAAAGCCTCAATTTGCTCACTAATAAATTAGCTGTTAGGAAAACAAAGCTTGAGATCAAAGGCATTAGTAAAACACAGCTGCAGACTCTGAAGATGCTCAGCAGTGCCCGTGGTAACTTCCCAAGGCTGTATATTTTTAGCATCAGTGGCATTTTGGACTCGGGTAGGAGCTAATCAGGTGTAACAGAAAAATACAACAATGCACGTTGCAGAGTCACAATGAGATTATATATTCCTGAATTGTATTTCCAGATCTGTTAAAAATGACTGTAGGGTTTATTAGTTTTCCATTCTTTAAAGCTCATGCTAGCTCCATCAGCAGCGTGAGCAACCTCAGTCTCCTGGCTGCCAAAGCAGATTCAAGACCATCAAGTTGTATCCCTGGCTGGAAGAGGAAGAAATCCTGAACTGTGCAACCTCTTCCCTTCCTCCCACAGGCCACTGAGGCAGCACAAAGGACTGGACCCCATTAGCCCTGTCTGACTGATCTGCAGTTCACACCACTGGCTGCCTACCCACACTTCATTCAGACCTTGCCAGCACCAGTTGAGGTTAAAATCCCATTAAAAATTCTGAATTGTAAACTACCTAATCTTTGCCTGCTTTTTTGTTTAATTATGTGTGTAGGAATCTTCTCTTTACTAAGTGGTCTCAAAGTAAGCTGGAGTGTCAGGTGAGAAGCAGATGCTGTAGGTTAAAAGGTGATCTGAGCAAACCCCGTGCTAACCCTCACTCCTGTAGTAACCTGTGAGCAGCAGGGAGGTGCTGCACAAGAGGCAGTGACTGCAGCAGCAGAGAGCACGCAGCCAGGATACCACTGAGGAGGAAGTGGCACAGCCCTGCCCGCAGTCCCCTGAAAGCAGAACTTTCTTCAAGAGGTCACAGGAGGGAACAGCCTGGCACCCTCACGTGCATCTTTCTCTGAAAACCTTTCTGTACTGCTCACAGCATTTTTACTTTGGAAGGGCAAAGGTTTGATTTCACTTCTCTGTGCACATATTGCAATGAAACCTAAATTTTTAAAAGTAACCTCTGGAGCCAGGAAGCAGCCTGAAGAACTTTAACCCTTGCAAACTCAAGTGCTGGATGGAATTTATACATGTGCCTATCACTGCAAGACAAACAAGATCACACCAAATTCTTTCTGCAGCTCTGAAATGAATGAGTTCAAAACAAGCAGTTTTTCCAGGCAAGACAGATGCAAGCACAACCTGGCACTTTGGTATTGGAAATTCAATTCTGTAAATTTGTTTATGCCCTAAAAATTAATTAAACCAATCCAAGAAGTTAATTTCAGTTATCCTGGTAAAAATTAGGCAAGTCTTTGGAACAGGTCTCACTGTTTTCACAAAACGCAGAGTGGTAAGGTTAGTGTGTGCACAGAGTTCCTTGCTGAGGAGGCCCCCTCGGCAGTTTCCATTTCACAGATCTCACAGGTGACAAAGCTCGGTCCCTGGGCACAGGTGCACGATCAGTAGGGCAGAGCTGGCCACTCTGACATTTTCAGCACACCCCTCACATTCTGCAGAATGAGCTGCTCATCCCCCGTGGCCTCATCACTGCTGTAACCTCCCAGAGCAGCTCTGCAGCCACCCACACTGCCCCAGCACAAGCTGGCAATTGTGGCTTATTTGTTCCTGTGCAAAATCTGCTGGGGACAGGAAAGGAGGGACGGTCCCCTGTTAACCACACACCTCCAGCAACAAGGTTTGACACACAATTCCTCACTTAGACTTGTGAACTCTTTGTCATGTCTTATCACCCTCAGTGATATCACTTCTAGGGGTGCAGCAGCCTCAGTTCACAGCTCTCGTGACTAAGGCACTGGGCTCACCAGGGCTGCCACAAACACCGACTAATTCTTCCCCCTCCAGTAACCGTTAAGCAGCTAATTCACTTCTCTCCTAATCTCTCAGTGTCAAAATAACATTCCTTTATCCTTTGGCTGCAGATTCCCAAACACCATACTATGTTATCTTTCTCACACACATGAAAGTAGAAAACTTGAGAAAAATTAGGTAATGAGATTAGATACTGGGCAGAAAGTGTTTTCTGTGAGGGTGGTGAGGCCACCAGGTTGCCAGAGAAGCTGTGGCTGCTGCACCCCTAGAAGTGTTCAAGGCCAGGCTGGATGGGGCTTGGAGAAACCTGGTCTGGTCCTAATTACAGGGTAAGTTATTGGTGCTGCTGACAGCACAATGCTGCACCTGGGCAGGTAGAAGCTGCAGGGACAAGATGTGTTTACATTTATCATTCCAGTGCTGGATGTAAAGACCTTGGGACCTGAAGCAAGGAAGGAAAATAGTGCCTATTCAACTTCATGCAGCTCACACTTGGTCATGATGATGGGGGCATGGCCATGGCAGGTAGAGCGGCCTCTCTTTTTGTCTGTCTTGAAAAAAAGACATTTAGCCACTAGATTTTCCTTAAAAATTAATTCTAATTCTGGAAACACGCCAAAGGAAACAGCCCAACCATCGAGAAAACCGAGCAGCAAGGAACCAAAGAGAAATAGCTACGCCATGGTGTGCCACCCACGGCACAGGCGTCCTGGCAGCAGCGGCGGCCGTGCCCGGGGCCAGAGCCCGGCAGCCCAGCTCGGGAGCTCAGCGCCGGGACCCGAGGGGCTGCGGGGACACCCTCACCCGGAGCGCTGGGCCTGGAGCCGGGCACTGCCCCGCGGGCCCGGCAGCGCTCCGCCAGGGAAATGAGCGACCCTGGCACAGCGGGGGAACGCGCACCGAGCCGCGCCGAGCCCCGGCCCAGGCTGCGACACGCGGGACCGGCGGGGCCGCACGCACCGACAGCCGGGACCGGCGGAGAGACCCGCGCTCCCCACGGACCAACACCCGGGACCGGCGGGGCCGCACGCACCGACAGCCGGGACCGGCGGAGAGACCCGCGCTCCCCGCGGACCAACACCCGGGACCGGCGGGGCCGCACGCACCGACAGCCGGGACCGGCGGAGAGACCCGCGCTCCCCACGGACCAACACCCGGGACCGGCGGGGCCGCACGCACCGACAGCCGGGACCGGCGGAGAGACCCGCGCTCCCCACGGACCAACACCCGGGCCCGCGGCGCCCCCTCCCGCCCGGGCCCGGCAGCGCCCCGGGAGCAGCGGGGGCGGTGCCGCCGGCGCGGAAGCGGAAAGGGCGGGCGGCGGCGGCGCCTGGCGCGGTGTGCCCGGGTGTCCGGTGGTCGGTCGGGCGCTCCGTTGGCTGTGGGTGGGAAGGTGAGGGCCGTCGCCCTCCCCGGGCAGCCGGCATGGCGGAGGCGGCCGGTGACGCGGGGCTGGGTCCGGCCGCAGCCCAGGAAGGCGCGGAGCTGGCGGAGCTGGCGGCCGTGATCGGCGCCACCGTGCCCACGGGGTTCGAGCAGACGGCGGCCGAGGAGGTGCGGGAGAAGCTGGGCTCGGCCTCCAGGATCAGCAAGGATCGGGGCAAGATCTACTTCGAGGTCCCGGCCCGGAGCCTGCCTCAGGTCCGTGCGAGCTCGGACTAACACCCGGTACCGGCGGGGCCGCACGGACCGACACCCGGGACCGGCGGAGAGACCCGCGCTCCCCACGGACCAACACCCGGCGCCGCACGCACCGACAGCCGGGACCGGCGGGGAGACCCGCGCTCCTTTATATTGTTCGTATTTGTAATTTTTAAAATCAAAACCCTGCCTATTGGCAAATAAAAAATCCGCTTTATTTAACTGTTTTAAAAAATATATATATATTTATAATTTTGATATGTATATTTATCATTTGTTAAATATTATAACATATTGATGTACTGTATTTAGAAATACTTTATACATATTTCCTGTAATATGTTATAATACTTTATATACAGTATTACTTGCATTATGTATTATATCAATTTTTATTTTTCCATATTTATGAATATTTTCTATTTCTAGATATGTCTGCATATATTTGTCATACATTTCTATATTTATTTTTTGATTGGGGTTTCTATTTCTAATATCTATTTTTACACATCTATAAACATATATAATATCCTGTATTAAAATTATATCTTATTGTAATATATAACGATATATGTTACATGGATTTTTATTAATATATTCGATTTGATTTACATTTTAGGATTTTTATTCTCACTTCAATACATATATTGTTTTGTTTAATTAGCGTTACACTTAAATTTTACATTTAAAATCCAATTCCTAAATAAAATGACAAACAGTGTTGAATTCCCACCAATATCTTCCAAAAACTTTAAGATACCTCCAACAGCCAAGCAACTGCCAGCGAAAAAACCACACAACACTCTTTTCGATAACAATTCTCATTGTTAAAATGAGAAAAATGGAACAAAAATAAAAGGAAACCCTATTGAAACACACACAGCAAATCACAGAAACTACTGAAAAAAATGAAACCAGCCTAATAAACTCCAAACAGTGCCACTGATCCTGAATGTTACTAAAAAAAAATAAACAAAATTCTATCTCTACACTAACTCAAAGAATAAACAATCCTGTGTAAAAATAACTTTAAAAACCGAACTAATTAACGAAATGGGAAAAAAAAAATCTCAACCCCTAAAAACTAAGAAAACAACTACCCAAATAAATACTTAAAAAGACCCACCATGTAAAAATACTCATATTCCCAAAACTAAATCTGAAAAATAACAACCAAATACATCAAAGGACACACTCACGCTAATAAAAGCCACCGCAACAGAATTAAAATGCGAACCGCTGCTTCACGCTACGACCCGTAAAAACCATTGCACGCCTTTCAAAACATAATACCCTGGAAAAAAAAAAAAATCCGACTACAAAACCCAATCCGAAACGAACCATTATCATCCCTACCGGCACCGAGAACCGTGCCGCTCAGGAAGAACACCGTGTCCCTTAGCGGACAGCCGCTGCAAACCGAACCCAGCGATGCCATCAACGCCTCCAAAGCGCCTCCGAGCCACGGCACCGCCGAACTTGGAGCGGCCGAACCCCGCGCTCGCTGCCGGCCCCGGGCGGAGCGCGGCTCCCGGCAGGAAAGCGGCTCCTGCGGCGGCTGCTCCGGCGCGCGGGGCCGGCGCCGTCCCGGGGAGCCCCGCCCGCTGCCCCTGCCCGGCGGGGCCGGCACCGGGCCCGGGGCTACCGGCGGCGCCCGAGCCCCGCGCCCAGAGCGGACGGAGCGGCCGGCACTGCCCGGGCCGGCGCAGCAGCGCCCGCGCCGCCTCTGCCGCCCTTGGCCGGCCCGGCCCGGCTCCGCTCGGCTCCGCACGGCTCGCACCGGCGCGGCTCCGCCACTGCCGCCCTCGGCCGGCCCGGCCGCGCCGAATCCCCCGTGCGCCCCGGCAGCTGCCCGGGCCGTGCCAGCAGCGCTCCCGAGCGGGAACGTTCCGCGCCGGGCCGCGGGCACGGGCAGCGCCCTCCAATGCAGCAGCACAGCCCCATTGCAGCCCTGCAAACGCTGCCGGAGCTGCGGCTTCCCCCAACCCAACCCCGAAACTGACGCCGCAGGCGGGCTCACCTCACTTCAACAAGGGCAAAGAAATGCGTTCTCCCCTCCAATTTCACCCCCTAGGAGAGCAGAAAAGAAGGGGTGCTCCTCAAATGAAAGCCTTCGACTGATGGGAAAGGGCGATTTAGACCTCCATTTCAAACCCTTGAAAAGGAGGGACACCAGGGCTGCCCCCTCCATTTAAACCCTCGGGTGATGAAAATGGGGTGGGCTGCCTTCAAATCAAACCCATAATACCACAAGAATATTTTTCCCATTCCCCTTAAAATAGAACGCAGGGATTCCCTGTCACCCCCGGGATACCCCTAACAGCCTGGAAAAGGCAGCTTTTCCTGCAATCAACACCCTTAAAACCACAAGTCAAGAGGGATCCCCTCAGTTCAAACACAGACAATAAGAGAAGAGGAGCTGCTTCCTTCTCCTTAATCCCTTTTGTCCTCATGAACTCCACTTTTGTTCCTGGGGACCCGGGGAGGGACTGGCAAGATGAAATTGCACAGGGGAAGGAGAAAATTCCCCGCTCCGAACCCACACGGGCTCACCTGTTCGGCTGCTGCTCCCCGGCACAAAGATTCGTCCCTCGGCACCTCCTTTAAGCGATGCTCCACGTACCCAAGCGCGGATCCAGGTGTTGCCCCCGACCCTGTGGGAAGCTCTCGCAGTCCTTCCATGAGACAGCGCCGGGAGCGCCCCATAAACCCCTCCACTCAGCAGCTCCATGCAAAAGGGAGCTGAGGCAAAGCCTCCCCCTAAAACAGCCTCGCCCCGGCAGGAGCCGGCCCCTCATCATCCTCACACTCACACCTGGGCTGCTCCGAGCCCCCATCATCCTCACAGCTCACACCTGGGCTGCTCCGACCCCCCATCATCCTCACAGCTCACACCTGGGCTGCTCCGAGCCCCCATCATCCTCACACTCACACCTGGTGCTGATCTGAGCCCCCATCATCCTCACACTCACACCTGGGCTGCTCCCAGCCCCCATCATATATTTTTCATATTTATATTCGCATGTATATTTAGAATTTATATTACTGTATAATAAAAATTATATTATATATTGCATCTCTTCATGTTACTTACATAGATTTCTATTTCTATTTCTATTCATAGTTTGGTATTATATCTTTATATCTCTATATATTATTATATATTTCTGTATGTCGATTTACATTTCTATAGTACTTATATTATTTAAAATAAAACCCCTGCCTCTAATGAAATAAAAAGCAAAGACACCCCTTTCTTTAAAACACATTTAACATTTTAAAAATAATTTTGTTTGTCATAATTCTATTCACATCTATATTTGTAATTTTCATTTGTTATATTTATAGATATTATATATATTGGAGAGAATACCTTTTTATATAATAATAGATATATTCTTTTGACACAATATATTTCTTTTACTTATATTTATATATAATAAATATTTATTGATATCGACATATATATGATATATTTGGATTTCTAGTTTTATATTTTTTATGAAATCTCCGGCCTATACCCCAATAAAAGCCAAACAATCCCCAATTTATTTAAACTATATTTAAACATAAATCCTGTCACGGCTGCATTGCACAGCAGTGCCCCAAGCTAATCTGACACTTGTTCATCTCCTGGACCTGAATCTTAACCCGCTCACCTTGATCGCACCTGGCAGAACCATTTTCGTACCTTTTTCTGGCATTTCGTGTTTTTGTTTTTTTTTGTCTTGAGTTTTTGTGGCCTTTATTGTCTCTCTTTCTTGCCTTGTTTCTTGGGGCTTTTACTCCCTTTTTCCTTGATTTTTTTCTGGCATTTCTTGGGGTTTTTTCTTCGTTTCTTCTTGCCCATTTTGGTGTTTTTCCTTGCCCCCCTTGGGGTTTTTTTTTCTGGTTTTTTTTTTGGTGTTTTTTTTTTTTTTCTGGGTGTTTCTTTGCCATTTTGTTTTTTTTTTTTTTTCTGGATTTTTCTTCCCCATCTTTGTTTTTTGTTCTGATTTTATTTCTTGCCCATCTTGGGGTTTTTCCCTGGTCTGTTTTCAGGGATTTTTCTTGCCCATCTTTGGTTCTTTTCTGTTTTATTTTTTCTGGGTTTTTCTCAGGGTTTTTTTCCATTTTTTTTTTCTGGGATTTTTCTCGCCCATCTTGGGGTTCTATTCTGGGCTTTTTCTTGCCCATCTTGGGGTTTTCTTCTGCGTTTTTCTTGCCCATCTTGTTGTTGTTGTTTGGGGTTTTTTGTTTGTTTGGTTTTGGTTTTTTTTCCTGGTTTTTTTTTTCTGTGGTATTTCTGGGATTTTTCTTGCCCATCTTGGGGTTTTTTTGGGGGGGGGGTGGTTTTCTCGCCCATCTCGAGGTTTTTTTCTGTGGGTTTGTTTTTTGTTGGTTTTTTATCTTTTCTTTTTCTTTTTTTTCCCCCTAGGTTTCTCCTTGCCCTCCTGGTTTTTGTTTTTTTTTCTTTTTTTTTTTTTTTGTCTTCTTTCTTTCTTTCTTTCTTTCTTTCTTTCTTTCTTTCTTTCTTTCTTTCTTTCTTTCTTTCTTTCTTCCTTCCTTCCTTCCTTCCTTCCTTCCTTCCTTCCTTCCTTCCTTCCTTTCTTCCTTTCTTCCTTTCTTTCTTCCTTTCTTCCTTCCTTTCTTTCACCTTTTACGACAGTCGCGATTTACGACCGTCATTACGACAGTTACGCTTTACGGCAGCTTTTACGACAGCCGCGCTTTACGACCGTCTTTACGACAGTCGCGCTTTACGGCAGCTTTTACGACAGTAGCGCTTTACGACCGTCTTTACGACAGTCGCGCTTTACGGCACCTTTTACGACAGTCGCGCTTTACGGCCGTATTTACGACAGTCGCGCTTTACGGCCGTATTTACGACAGTCGCGCTTTACGGCAGCTTTTACGACAGTCGCGCTTTACGACACCTTTTACGACAGTCGCGCTTTACGGCAGCTTTTACGACAGTCGCGCTTTACGGCCGTATTTACGACAGTCGCACTTTACGGCCGTATTTACGACAGTCGCGCTTTACGGCAGATTTTACGACAGTCGCGCTTTACGACACCTTTTTACGACAGTCGCACTTTACGGCACCTTTTACGACAGTCGCGCTTTACGGCACCTTTTACGACAGTCGCGCTTTACGACAGCTTTTACGACAGTCGCGCTTTACGGTCGTATTTACGACAGTAGCGCTTTACGGCAGCTTTTACGACAGTCGTGCTTTACGGCAGCTTTTACGACAGTCGCGCTTTACGGCCGTATTTACGACAGTCGCGCTTTACGGCCGCTTTTACGACAGTCGCGCTTTACGGCAGCTTTTACGACAGTCGCGCTTTACGGCCGTATTTACGACAGTCGCGCTTTACGGCACCTTTTACGACAGTCGCGCTTTACGGCAGCTTTTACGACAGTCGCGCTTTACGGCCGTATTTACGACAGTCGCGCTTTACGGCAGCTTTTACGACAGTCGCGCTTTACGGCCGTATTTACGACAGTCGCGCTTTACGGCAGCTTTTACGACAGTCGCGCTTTACGGCAGCTTTTACGACAGTCGCGCTTTACGGCCGTATTTACGACAGTCGCGCTTTACGGCCGTATTTACGACAGTCGCGCTTTACGGCAGCTTTTACGACAGTCGCGCTTTACGACACCTTTTACGACAGTCGTGCTTTACGGCAGCTTTTACGACAGTCGCGCTTTACGGCCGCTTTTACGACAGTCGCGCTTTACGGCACTTTTTACGACAGTTGCGCTTTACGACCGTATTTACGACAGTCGCGCTTTACGGCAGCTTTTACGACAGTCGCGCTTTACGGCCGTATTTACGACAGACGCGCTTTACGACCGTCTTTTCGACAGTCGCGCTTTACGGCAGCTTTTACGACAGTCGCGCTTTACGGCCGTATTTACGACAGTCGCGCTTTCCGGCACCTTTTACGACAGTCGCGCTTTACGGCCGTATTTACGACAGTCGCGCTTTACGGCCGTATTTACGACAGTCGCGCTTTACGGCACCTTTTACGACAGTCACGCTTTACGGCCGTATTTACAACAGTCGCGCTTTATGGCAGTTTTTACGACAGTCACGCTTTACGACCGTCTTTACGACAGCAACCAATCAGCACCCACTCAGCACCATCTCAGCATCCAATAAGGACCCACTCAGCACCATCTCAGCAATCAATCAGCACCCACTCATAACAATCTCAGCAACAAATCACCACGCCCTCAGGACCATTGCTGCATCCACTCAGCACCATCTCAGCAACCAATCAGCACCCGCTCAGCACCATCTCAGCACCCACTCAGGACCATCTCAGCAACCAATCAGCACTGACTCAGCACCATCTCAGCAACCAATCAGCACCCACTCATAACAATCTCAGCAACCATTTAGCAACCCCTCAGGACCATCGCAGCATCCACTCAGCACCATCTCAGCAACGAATCAGCACCCACTCAGCACCATATCAGCACCCATTCAGCAAAATCTCAGCAAGGAATCAGCACACACTCAGCACCATACCAGCACCATCTCAGCATCATCTCAGCACCCAGTCAGGACCATCTCTGCACCCACTCAGGGCCATCTCAGCAACCAATCACCACCCCCTCAGTACCATCGCAGCATCCACTCAGCACCATCTCAGCTGCAGACTCTGAAGATGCTCAGCAGTGCCCGTGGTAACTTCCCAAGGCTGTATATTTTTAGCATCAGTGGCATTTTGGACTCGGGTAGGAGCTAATCAGGTGTAACAGAAAAATACAACAATGCACGTTGCAGAGTCACAATGAGATTATATATTCCTGAATTGTATTTCCAGATCTGTTAAAAATGACTGTAGGGTTTATTAGTTTTCCATTCTTTAAAGCTCATGCTAGCTCCATCAGCAGCGTGAGCAACCTCAGTCTCCTGGCTGCCAAAGCAGATTCAAGACCATCAAGTTGTATCCCTGGCTGGAAGAGGAAGAAATCCTGAACTGTGCAACCTCTTCCCTTCCTCCCACAGGCCACTGAGGCAGCACAAAGGACTGGACCCCATTAGCCCTGTCTGACTGATCTGCAGTTCACACCACTGGCTGCCTACCCACACTTCATTCAGACCTTGCCAGCACCAGTTGAGGTTAAAATCCCATTAAAAATTCTGAATTGTAAACTACCTAATCTTTGCCTGCTTTTTTGTTTAATTATGTGTGTAGGAATCTTCTCTTTACTAAGTGGTCTCAAAGTAAGCTGGAGTGTCAGGTGAGAAGCAGATGCTGTAGGTTAAAAGGTGATCTGAGCAAACCCCGTGCTAACCCTCACTCCTGTAGTAACCTGTGAGCAGCAGGGAGGTGCTGCACAAGAGGCAGTGACTGCAGCAGCAGAGAGCACGCAGCCAGGATACCACTGAGGAGGAAGTGGCACAGCCCTGCCCGCAGTCCCCTGAAAGCAGAACTTTCTTCAAGAGGTCACAGGAGGGAACAGCCTGGCACCCTCACGTGCATCTTTCTCTGAAAACCTTTCTGTACTGCTCACAGCATTTTTACTTTGGAAGGGCAAAGGTTTGATTTCACTTCTCTGTGCACATATTGCAATGAAACCTAAATTTTTAAAAGTAACCTCTGGAGCCAGGAAGCAGCCTGAAGAACTTTAACCCTTGCAAACTCAAGTGCTGGATGGAATTTATACATGTGCCTATCACTGCAAGACAAACAAGATCACACCAAATTCTTTCTGCAGCTCTGAAATGAATGAGTTCAAAACAAGCAGTTTTTCCAGGCAAGACAGATGCAAGCACAACCTGGCACTTTGGTATTGGAAATTCAATTCTGTAAATTTGTTTATGCCCTAAAAATTAATTAAACCAATCCAAGAAGTTAATTTCAGTTATCCTGGTAAAAATTAGGCAAGTCTTTGGAACAGGTCTCACTGTTTTCACAAAACGCAGAGTGGTAAGGTTAGTGTGTGCACAGAGTTCCTTGCTGAGGAGGCCCCCTCGGCAGTTTCCATTTCACAGATCTCACAGGTGACAAAGCTCGGTCCCTGGGCACAGGTGCACGATCAGTAGGGCAGAGCTGGCCACTCTGACATTTTCAGCACACCCCTCACATTCTGCAGAATGAGCTGCTCATCCCCCGTGGCCTCATCACTGCTGTAACCTCCCAGAGCAGCTCTGCAGCCACCCACACTGCCCCAGCACAAGCTGGCAATTGTGGCTTATTTGTTCCTGTGCAAAATCTGCTGGGGACAGGAAAGGAGGGACGGTCCCCTGTTAACCACACACCTCCAGCAACAAGGTTTGACACACAATTCCTCACTTAGACTTGTGAACTCTTTGTCATGTCTTATCACCCTCAGTGATATCACTTCTAGGGGTGCAGCAGCCTCAGTTCACAGCTCTCGTGACTAAGGCACTGGGCTCACCAGGGCTGCCACAAACACCGACTAATTCTTCCCCCTCCAGTAACCGTTAAGCAGCTAATTCACTTCTCTCCTAATCTCTCAGTGTCAAAATAACATTCCTTTATCCTTTGGCTGCAGATTCCCAAACACCATACTATGTTATCTTTCTCACACACATGAAAGTAGAAAACTTGAGAAAAATTAGGTAATGAGATTAGATACTGGGCAGAAAGTGTTTTCTGTGAGGGTGGTGAGGCCACCAGGTTGCCAGAGAAGCTGTGGCTGCTGCACCCCTAGAAGTGTTCAAGGCCAGGCTGGATGGGGCTTGGAGAAACCTGGTCTGGTCCTAATTACAGGGTAAGTTATTGGTGCTGCTGACAGCACAATGCTGCACCTGGGCAGGTAGAAGCTGCAGGGACAAGATGTGTTTACATTTATCATTCCAGTGCTGGATGTAAAGACCTTGGGACCTGAAGCAAGGAAGGAAAATAGTGCCCATTCAACTTCATGCAGCTCACACTTGGTCATGATGATGGGGGCATGGCCATGGCAGGTAGAGCGGCCTCTCTTTTTGTCTGTCTTGAAAAAAAGACATTTAGCCACTAGATTTTCCTTAAAAATTAATTCTAATTCTGGAAACACACCAAAGGAAACAGCCCAACCATCGAGAAAACCGAGCAGCAAGGAACCAAAGAGAAATGGCTACGCCATGGTGTGCCACCCACAGCACAGGCGTCCTGGCAGCAGCGGCGGCCGTGCCCGGGGCCAGAGCCCGGCAGCCCAGCTCGGGAGCTCAGTGCCGGGACCCGAGGGGCTGCGGGGACACCCTCACCCGGAGCGCTGGGCCTGGAGCCGGGCACTGCCCCGCGGGCCCGGCAGCGCTCCGCCAGGGAAATGAGCGACCCTGGCACAGCGGGGGAACGCGCACCGAGACGCGCCGAGCCCCGGCCCAGGCTGCGACACGCGGGACCGGCGGGGCCGCACGCACCGACAGCCGGGACCGGCGGAGAGACCCGCGCTCCCCACGGACCAACACCCGGGACCGGCGGGGCCGCACGCACCGACAGCCGGGACCGGCGGAGAGACCCGCGCTCCCCACGCCAACACCCGGTACCGGCGGGGCCGCACGCACCGACAGCCGGGACCGGCGGAGAGACCCGCGCTCCCCACGGACCAACACCCGGGACCGGCGGGGCCGCACGCACCGACAGCCGGGACCGGCGGAGAGACCCGCGCTCCCCGCGGACCAACACCCGGGACCGGCGGGGCCGCACGCACCGACAGCCGGGACCGGCGGGGCCGCACGCACCGACAGCCGGGACCGGCGGAGAGACCCGCGCTCCCCACGGACCAACACCCGGCCCGCGGCGCCCCCTCCCGCCCGGGCCCGGCAGCGCCCCGGGAGCAGCGGGGGCGGTGCCGCCGGCGCGGAAGCGGAAAGGGCGGGCGGCGGCGGCGCCTGGCGCGGTGTGCCCGGGTGTCCGGTGGTCGGTCGGGCGCTCCGTTGGCTGTGGGTGGGAAGGTGAGGGCCGTCGCCCTCCCCGGGCAGCCGGCATGGCGGAGGCGGAGGCGGCCGGTGACGCGGGGCTGGGTCCGGCCGCAGCCCAGGAAGGCGCGGAGCTGGCGGAGCTGGCGGCCGTGATCGGCGCCACCGTGCCCACGGGGTTCGAGCAGACGGCGGCCGAGGAGGTGCGGGAGAAGCTGGGCTCGGCCTCCAGGATCAGCAAGGATCGGGGCAAGATCTACTTCGAGGTCCCGGCCCGGAGCCTGCCTCAGGTCCGTGCGAGCTCCCTGCCCCTCTCCGCCCGCCGCTGTTCCCCCTCTGGCCGGTTCCGTTCCGTTCCGTTCCGTTCGGTTCGGTTCGGTTCGGTGGGCCCCGGCCCCTCCGAGCGGAACGGTGTCGGAGCCGCCGGTCCGGACCGCACTCCGCACCGGCCGGGGCCGGCCTGGGTGCAGCAGCGGTATCGTCTTTACCGGGGTGTCCGGGGAACGTGAAATGATAGACGGGGTCAGTGCAAAGACGTAAACTGATAACTCGTGGGGACTAAAGGTGGAAAACCGTGGTCTCTGAAACCTCGACGTAAGGTGGCAAAATTCTGACAACAGTAAACACAGTCCCTACGGCACACGGTTAGGAATGTGTCACCTTTTCATCTCTTCCAGGTCCATCGTCTGAGGTCGGTGGATAATTTATTTGTTGTTGTTCAGGAGTTCAAAGACTATCAATTTAAGGAAAATAAGGTGAATTACTCTTCCTTTTTCTGTCGATTCTGGGGTTTGGAGTGTTGTTTGGGTTTTTTAATTTAAGACTAGTACCAAAATAGTCTGTTTATTTAACAAGTTTTTTGTGATGTTAATCTAGTTCCCTTTTTCTGGCTTGTAAATGGAAGTGTGGCCATGTGGTCTAACATAATTTCTGCAGTTAAATACACTGGCAAAATCTGGGATAAGAGGTGATGCTATGTTTGTAGGTCACAGACATAGAACAGTGAAGTGTCACTTTGGTCACTTAATACGTTGTTGTCTGTAATACAAGGTAAATGATGAAATCCCGTGGGTCTTGTGATTTTCAGTGTAATTCCACTTAGTTATAGCAAAAAACAGACAAAAACCTGTAAGATTTGCTTAAACATGTAATGGATTAATGTTTAATAAACTACTTTGAGATACCTCACAATAAAGGATAACTTTTGAAAGGATGGAATAATTTCGAAGCACCACTGTTTCTCTCTTTTAAAGGAAGATGCTCTAAAGGATTTGGAAGATTTGGTTAAAAAGCTACCCTGGACTGATCCGTTAAAAGTTTGGGAGTTGAACAACAGCTTGAAAAAGAAAAAGACAAAACGCAAAAAACACAATCTGCAGGGTCCTGCAAGCAGAGGGAAGCTGAGTGATGGTGGAGAAGAGGGAGGAGCAGAGCAAAATAACACTAATGACCAGGAGGACTGTGCCCAAACCACTGTGGCTGTGGAAGCCACTGGTGGCCAGGATACAGAGCATCCCCAAGGAGTGACATCCAGAAATGGGGTGGAGGAGGAGGAGGAGGAAGACAATGAGCAGCCAGATGTGAGAGCTGAAGCGCAGGCGAGTGCTGAGAGCGGGAGCAAGGCTGGCGAGGGCCAGACGGGCCAAGGAGAGGCCAAGGTGCTGCGGTTCCGAGTGACGTGCAACAGGGCTGGGGACAAGCACAGCTTCACGTCCAACGAGGCCGCCAGGGACTTCGGTGGAGCCGTGCAGGAGCACTTCCAGTGGAAAGCTGACATGACCAATTTTGATGTGGAGGTATGGTGGCATGCCTTGGAAATACCTACGTTTCTGCAGTACAAATATTTAGCTCTTATTTCTGATGCTTAGAGATCTCCAAACTGTCTTCCAGAGACTCTGGAACTGAAAACTGGTAATGCTGAAATTCACCTCTTCTGAAGTGTTCTTCTCCCTGGCAACAGTGTGTGTGTCCTCTGATGCAAGCACTTGCCTTGCTTTCACCTTCCTCTAATGCTTTGTTTAATAGCAGTCTGAGTCACCAGGAAAGGCTCCAAATGTAAGCTGGTTTTGGGGTGAAGGGGACAGAAGGAATTAACAATAACTGTTTATTTTCCGTCAGGGGAGAGCAGAGGCTGGGAAAATACAACCAGCACCCCTGGCCCTTTCGTGGGTAGGAACCACTGATTTTGAGGGGCAGAAAGACCTAAGTTTTTCTTGCAGCTTTACTAAGGGCTGGCCACTGCCCTGGAGTGCGAGTTCACCTTCCCAGTTAATCTAGTCCCTACCATAAATTACTTTTATTGCTGCTTTTGCAGATGGTTCATTTTGTCTTGCAGGACTTACCCAGCTTCTGCCCCAGACTTACAAACCAAATCTTTTAAGAAGCTGGTGCTGTGGTTATAACGCTTTGAGAGGTCTTGTGCAACAGATTTGGTGTGAATGCTCACCTGAATTCTGTCCTATTAAAATGGTGCTTTGCTTTACTTCCAATAAAAGCTTTTTTATATGTCATTCCTGGATTTTAAATTACCATCTAAGATTGTTCTAAGTATTTACTAGGCATTCTGTGGAAAGCTCCTGTTACTCCTGAAATTCACTTCAAGTTTCTTCTTTAGGTTCTTCTGAATATTCACAGCAGTGAAGTGGTGGTGGGGATTGCATTGACTGAAGAGAGTCTCCACAGACGGAATATCACACACTTCGGACCCACCACACTGCGTTCCACTCTGGCTTACGGCATGCTCAGGTCAGGGCAGTTACATTGTATTATGCTCGGTTAACAAGTCTTTTTGTTTAAGAAACTAAACCTTTTATCTCCCCCGCTGCTTCCTCAGAAGCCATTTCTGTTAACTGTTAAAGAAAAATAAATTTAAAAAAACCCTGGAGTTGCTGACACCATGTGCCTTGTAATAACAGTGAGTGTTTCCCAGCCAAGGAAAGTAAACATTTGCTATATTAGCCAAGTTTCAAAGTAGTGTACCACAGTCTTGAAAGAATTCCACTTCGTTGCTGGTTATAAAAAAAAATGTAACTAGTGGGAAAAATAATCACGTCTATTGTTTTGCTAGAAGGGTAGAATCAGAGTGATTAAAATAGTTCACTTTCCCTTACTTACAGAAATTCAGCTTTTTAAGACATTTCTCACCATATCTTTTCTTCTGTTCCTCAGACTCTGTGATCCCCAGCCCACAGATATCATAGTTGATCCCATGTGTGGTACAGGTGCGATACCAATAGAGGTGATTCTTCCTTGATTTTTTAAACTTAATTAAACTTGTCTATATCTTAGCTATATTCTATTATAGCTGAATAATATGTGTAAATCTTCTTAGTAATGACTGAATAGTAAGCTCCAGTCTCACCAGTTTTTGAACAGAGGCAAATACATTTTTTGTAAATATCCTCATTAAATATCCTCATTTTGCTTCCATAGGATGTAGCAGGAAAACACTAAATCCAAAAGTATTTTGAGCTTTAAAGGTGCAAAATACAGCTATCTGTTACAGAATTCCATATTTCCAGCCATCCACTTGCAGTCGTTTTGTTGTTGTTCTGTCATGTTTGAGAACTTACTCTGTTTTTTTAAATTCAGCAATGTTTATGGTAATGTTGCTTATTATTTCCCCCGCAGGGAGCTGCAGAATGGCCCTGCTGCTACCACATTGCAGGGGATAACAACCCTCAGGCAGTGAAGAGAGCAGCAAACAACATCAGCTCCTTACTGAGGAAAAACGAGAGTAAGGACAGGTGAGAGGAGCCTGAGGGATTTACCTTTCCTGCAGCGTTGCATGCACAGAAATCCACTTTGCATTGATGCGCATGTCTGCTTTTGCTGTTGCAGCAGCGCTGCCCTGGGCGCTCCCCTGGACGTCATCCAGTGGGACATCTGCCGGCTGCCGCTGCGGACGGGCTCCGTGGACGTGGTGGTGACGGACATGCCCTTCGGGAAGCGGTGAGCCGGGCTGGGCTGGGCTGGGCCGGGCTGGGCTGGGGCTCTGTGCTCGCCTGCCTGGGCTGGTGCCCCCCAGCTCCCCAGCTCGCTGCTCACCCGGGGCGCTGTGCAAGGAGTCCTGAGCCCCGGGTTAAAATGAGCTTGAGGTCACCGTGCTCCCGAATGAGCAGATTCGTGTCTGAGACACGGCGGCACTGAGCTGGTGCCAGGGGTCACAGTGGGGATCTGAATGTATCTTGCAGGATAGGGTCGAAGAAGAAGAACTGGGACCTGTACCCAGCCTGCCTGATGGAGATGGGCCGGATCTGTACCCCAGGGACAGGCAGGGCTGTGCTGCTCACCCAGGACAAGAAATGCTTTGCCAAGGTTTGTTCTGTTTTTGAGAGAAAATCAAACCTATTTACGCTTGAAAATACATTGAGAGAATAATTGTAAGCTGCCATCATTACAAAATCATTAGTAACACTTGAATTCAATTGTGGACCTGGAGAGCGCTTTGGTGTTCCCATCAGATGTGATCTGGAATAATAAAATGAATGTCATTGTCCTGACGGCGCTGTGTCTGTTTCTGGTGCAGGCACTGTCGCGCGTGGGGCACATCTGGCGCCGAGCTCAGACCGTGTGGGTGAACGTGGGGGGACTGCACGCTGCCGTGTACCTGCTGAGGCGCACCGCGGAGCCGGCGCAGGACACCAGGCCCTTCTGGTGAGCTGCCTGCAGCACAGGAGACACCCCGGGCTCTGTTGGATGGCCAGCCGGCAAAGCAGACCTCTGAGAGCATCGGTCTGTCAGCTCCAAACCAAACAACCTGTGGAGAAATTGTCACACAAATATTAAACCAGGGATCAACTTGAGAGCTGCCAGTTCTACTGTGTGTTCTGAAACCTTATTTGAATCACCTCTGCTCCCTTCTACCCAAGCTGAAATTCATTAGTGAATTAGTAATTCTTTCCTTGGCTTGAATCTTCTGTTGCATTCTTAAGTTAAACGTTTATTTTTTCTGCTTACAGTAGAAAACATGTTGAGGCAGCTCTGGGTGTAACAGTTAATTTATTTACCGAGCTGTATCTTCACATGACTAACAGTACTACTAAGGCAGTCACCTTAAAGGGTTCAGAGGTAGTATCTCGAGTGCAGTTTTCTAATTTATGCCATTGCTCAAATGTAAACTAACAATAAACCAGTATCTGGTTTTTGTGGTCTGATAAGCAGATTCCAGTTGGCAAACAGTATGCTGTGCTACTGGTTCTCTTGCCTGTTAACTCACCTTAGGGCTAATTACCAGTAAATGTCTGATGTGTATTTCAATGTTCCATTGCCATGGGTGAGGGGGTAACACACAGCCCTAGAAAACAGTCTGTAGTTAACTATTTGAGGACAGAGGTTCTTTTAGCTGTTATATTAAAGAGTTCATGGTTTTGGTGTCTACCGTGGATGCATTGAGGTGGCAGTTTGAATTTCATAGGTAATTTAACTTCCACAGCTATGCTGCCACAGTATTCACAAAAGTATTGTTGCAAATATTTTTTTCTTCTGTGACCATACCAGGATTTCTCAGGCCTCTCACTCTGCTCATCAGAGGCTGAAAACAAATTGCCAGTTCGCCATTTCCATTATGGTGTGTTGATGCTAAGATTGTGTAACTGTTCAGAGGTGAATTAACAAGTATTAAAGTTTTAGAAGTTTTGCATAAAGAAATGAGTCTTAATTGTGTTCTTTTTCTGGTTCGTGTCCAGATTTTCCAACGTCTAGTTAATTTTTCTCAAATGTTAGTGTTTTCATGTGTGTAAGAAAGATAATATAGTGTTTGTGAATCTATAGCTGAAGGATAAAGGAATCTTTTGGTACCCTAAGATCGGGAGAGGAAGGAACCGGCAGCTTAACTGTTACTGGCTGAGGAAGAATTGGTTTGTGGCGCCCTGGTGAGCGCAGTGCCTTAGTCACAGGAGCTGTGAACTGAGCCTGCTGGGCGATAAGACGTGGCAGAGACCTCGCAGCTCTCGGTGACGGCTCGCGTTCCAAGCGCCCGTCGCTGTTTTCCGTCTGTTTGTTAAAATGAGGGGGTTTGAAGGCCCCGCCCCTCGCGCCGGGCCCCGCCCCTCAGCGAGCCTCGCAGCGCATGCGCGGTGGGCGCTGCCTGCCGGGGGGCGGAGTCTCTCGGTGCCGCCCCTGGTGCCTGCGCGCGGCGGGCCGGAGCCGCGATGTCGCCGCCAGGCCCGGGGCGCCCGGGCGGGGCTGGGCCCGAGGCCGGGTCCGGATCCGAGTCCGGGTCCGTGCTGCGCTCGGTCAACACGCGGGAGCTCTCCGAGGTCGTGTTCAACAACCACAGCCCCCGCTGCGTGCTGCCCGTCTGGCTGGACTTCGAGGGCCGGCCGCGCTGCTACCCGGTGCTGCAGCCGCGCAGCGGGCGCGTCATGCGCAGCTACCGGGGTGGGTACGGCGGACGGGACGGGCATGGGCCCCGCGGGGCCCGGGTGGGTGAGCTGATGGCGGTGGAATTTACCCTTTTGCCGTCCCACCATCCCCTTTTTCCTTTCTCTTCCCTTTTTCCTTCTTCCACTCTTACCTTTCCTTTTCCCTTTTTCTCTCTCAATTTCCTTTGCTCTTCTTCTTTCTTTTCCTTTTCCCCCTTTTCCTTTTCCTTTCCTTTTTTCCTCTCCTTTTCCCCTTTTCCCTTTCCCCTCCCCATTCATTCCAGTGACTGGGGCCGTGGTGGTGCCCTGTGCGCACAGGGCTCAGCTGGAGAGCCTGGTCCCTTGCGAGTAGATGCCCCTCAGCGGCGCTCATTAAAAAGTTCTGTAATTGGTGCATTCCCACCTTGTTCCCTGCCAGGGCACCTCTGGCTGTTCCGGGATGCAGGGACCTATGATGGGCTGCTCGTCAACCAGCAGGAGCTGTTCGTGGCAGCCCCCAATGTGACCAAAGCTGACATCACACTGCCAGGTAAGGGACAGGACCACACGTGCTGTAGGGAACTCTGAACCTGGTCTCTCTGGACCTGTTAGGATTAGTGAGAAATCAGATCCTCATGAAATTAAACCTGCTCACACACTGGAAGAGGTGGCGAGGGGTTGTAGGTAGAGCTGTTGTATTGGATGGAGCTGGTGGCAGAGCTCCTTTCAGGAGCGTCTCTGAGGGGTTTCTGCAGGTGCCTCATGGCAGAACCACGTTGGTCTCGTGTCTGGAGAGCCCAGCCTGTGGTGGGTCGCTGCTGCGGGCTCTGCTCTGCGCTCGCGGGCTCAGAGCAGCACTGTTGGCATTGGAGCAGCAGCTGTGGGCCCTCGTGACGAGGCTGTGTTGTGCTTGTGTCTGACTGCAGTGTTCACCCTGAAGGAGAGGTGTCTGCAGGTTGTGCGCAGCCTGGTCAGCCCCGTGGACTACAGGAAACTGGACATTGTTCAGTCGCTATACGAAGAGCTGGAGGATCATCCTGACATTTGGAAGGATCTTCGGCGGCTCTCTCTGGAGAGGAGTGAAGCACTGAGGAACTAAATTGTGGAATAACAGCATTATTCACTTCAGACTCCTCATTACAAACCTCTGAGTGAGCAGTGAGAGTCGCCAGGACACACACCAGCTGATGCCTCCGTTTAACGTTTTGAAACATAAACTCAGTAACTTTGGTGACAGTTAAATCCCAAAGACTGAACAGCACTGGGAGGCATGCTGGGTTCTGATGGTTCAGTTAATTTCTTCATTGCAGCTATCGCAAACTGTAGGGTAAGATCAGGGCAGCTAAATGGAAAATATTCATACAAAGTAATTTTCATTGTAGTAGAAAGCAAATTACGCCAAGGATTAATTTAGCCCAGACTAATGGTTTTAAGAGTCATGAGTGTTGTTTGAGTAATTTGTTTTGATGGAATTTCCCTTTCACATGGTGCCTCAATGTGCCTGTGGGTCACAGAGCATGAGGGGTTTGTACATGAGGTTTGTTTTCTAGCAGTGCCTGAGGGTCTGACAAACGTTACACTGGTGGAAAGATGATGTGTAAATGCTTGCAGGTTATTCTGCCTCTTACCTTTCCATGTACAAAACCATGTCCTATCAGCTCTAGGTCTGACATGTTTTTACTGTCATCATACCTCAAATGCCTTATTTGCCTTTGTCGTAGGATTCTTGCCTGGCTGATCTCAGCCCCACAGAGCAGACCCTCATTTTGGAACACCCTTGTCCCCCACAGCTGCTTCCCCAGCAGCCTGTGCAGGGTTCACAGGAGGTGGAGGCTTTAAGTTCTGTCTTTTCCCCTGGCAGTGCTGTAGTCCAGGTTGTAGTAGGAGGCCTTTTCAGGGAGCGTGGCCTCTTGAGCTGCCTGTGTCTTCTCAGGACCCATGGGAGCTGTACTGGCTCACACAAGCCAGCTCACAAACAGGGCCGTGCTTGCGGCAGGCTGGAGATGTATTCCCCACATCTCAGCGGAATGTGCTCTGGTGTGAACACAGAGAGTTCAAAGCAGCGTAGTTTAGTGTTACATGAATTGTCCATCAAGCAAGATGTGGTGCAGCTCAGGTTAGAAGCAGATTGGATAGATTAACTAAAGCAGGTTATTTCTGTGAATATGTTTCTCTCCAGTTGTACATTTTGAGAATAGCTGTGAAACCGAGAATCTCAATGTATTTTGTAAGTATGCAATGTCTCCCTATTTGTAAACTTGTTTGTGTTATATATTTGAAGAAATTGATCTTTGACATAAAAATGGAAATGCCTGCTAGCTTTCTGACTGTAATTCTGTCAGGTTAAGTCCCCAGTGCCTCCATGTATTCTCGTCATACAGACACTGATGATAGTCTGACAGTCGCTGTGGTTGGGCAGTAAACAGACTCTTTGGACTGTAGAGCCTGCCCAGCCCATTGCTGCAGGGCTGTGTTGTGGCTCTCGTGAACTCTGAGCACAGCTTCAGGCAGCGTCTGGGCAGGAACGGGGCTGCTGCCCAGTTCTGCTCTTAGCACCTCTCACATTTCTCTGAGGGGAAAGTGAGCCCATGCAGGGCTCTGGAGCAGACTGGGGTCAGTGCCCCGGGGAGCCTGAGCGTGGGAGAGTGCTGTTCCCTGCTCCTGGCCCTTCCTGAGGGGAGGTTCCCCCTGCTGTCTGTGGGGCTGTGCGCTGCAGTGAGCATGGCAGCATCGCTGACCTGCTTGGCTGCAGCTTTTCCTGTAATGTGAATTGGTATTAGGTGTTGGGTTTAACAGTCTGTACATGGCACACACCTTCTGGGTATTTCTGAGTTGGGCAGGGTCTGTGATTTCTTGTGTTTCTTATTAGAGTGCATTTCTCTGTTCTGGAGTGCTCCTTTGGATCAGAATAAAAGATTGGAGAAACCCCAGCCGGCTTTAACCCGTGAACATTGGGAAACGCAGTCTCGTAGCAGTTAGTCAGATGGGTTAGTACCGAGTGGAAGCTGTCCTTTCCTTGCGTTGGCCCTGGGTGGTTTCAGTCGGTCCAGCACGGCCTCGTTGGGCACCGCGGGAGCAGCAGAGAGCCGGCGGGGCAGCCGGGGAGCGGAACCCCGGGCAATAAATGCTGCTGACACTGCAGCCCCGGCGCTCGGGCAGGGCTCACAGCACGGCGGAGCCCTGCCCACAGCACTCGGAAAGGGAAGGCCTCCGAGCAGGGACATACAGCATTGTTCCAGCCTCTATTCAGTCGATTTCACTTCCCCAGGAAGAACCTGCGTTACTTGTGACATTCAGGGCAGGACTGAAGTCATACACGTGGTTGGATGTGGTCTTTCCCCTTGTTTCCAGCCGAGGTAAATAGTTCAAATGGTTTCACAAGTTTTTCCAGTACCTAAGGGGAAGAAGTATTTTCTTCCTACTTTTATGCAGTTCTTTGCAACACAATTTCAGTCTCATCTTACATCACTTTCAGAACATTTAGGTGTGTGTCAGAGGGACAGTAAGCAGGGGAAAGGGAGGGGAAAACCCCATAAATGCAACTATTATATCCCAAGGCAGTCTTTGAGTTGTCATATTTTAAATATAATTTTGGTAGTTTTGTTTATTTTTCCCATTCTTTGATCTTATAGCTACAACAATATTGCATTTTTCAGTTTTTCATTGTCACAGCAGAGCTAAGAAGTTAATGATTTCTGAGGCCAGGAGTGTAGAAAACTGCAAAAGTTTGAAAGTTTGAAAACAAGAGTAAGCTGTAACATCTATGCAGAGTACATAGAAATGCTGAATTAAAAGCTGTCAAAACTTAGAGCACTTCTTTCAATTCATACAAATTTGGACCTAGAGCTAAGTATGAACAACAGGACCAGAAGACTGATAGTTACACTGATGTATCTGCTGGCAGTCTGTAGCAGCAGTAGTATGGCAGGAAGGCTCTCCTTTTTGCCAGAAGTATTGGTAATATTTACACTGGCAAATTAATTAATTATACGTTTTTATCAAAATCAGGTTAAGCAAAAAAAAAAAAAAAAAAAAAAAAAAAAAACAGAAAAAATTGTTGACTTTAAGAACATATTTTAAACCTAACCCTTGACAAGCAAGACCTGGCGCTGTGACCAGTTCCGATGTTCTTTAGCTCTCACTCGCTGCCTATCGCACCGTACCGCCGACCATGGGTCGCCGGTGATCCCCGGGGCGCAGCCGTGAGGGCGAGCCCGGCCGGAGGGTCCGTGCGCGGCCCCGCCCGGCGGCTGTGCGGCTCCTCCGGCGGTGCCCGATCCTCTGCGGGCACTGCGGGACGGCCCCAGTGTGTTCGCAGCCGCTCTCCAGAGCAGGCCGGGCCCAAAGGAGCGGCGGGCACGGCGCCCGGGATCGCGGCCCGGCCGGGGCCATCCCGCTGGGCCGCACCGCCGGCTCTGCGCAACGCCCGGGACAGCGCCTCTCGCTTCCGGCACTCGTAATGGGGCAACCGGGCTGGAGCAATGACCGCTCCTGGAAAGGAAAATCTGATTTGCATGTGGGGCTGGGGCCTGACGTCAGCCGGAGCAGGAAGCAGGCTCGGAGCCCGCCGGGCAGCGCCGGCAGTGCCGCGGGCTCTCTCCCCGGCAGCGAGCGCGCCTGCCGGGCTGGGACGGGCTGGGACAGGCTGTGAGGGCAGCCCCGGAGAAGAGCAGGCTCGGGGGAACGGAGGAGAGGCCGGAGAGCTGCCCGTGCCCCGGCGCGCAGCATGCGCTGCTGATGGCCGCGGCGGGGACCAGGGGCTGTCCGGACCGGGAGCGGGACCGCGCGGGCATGGCCCTGCAGCAGCCAGCCCTCGCCCCCAGGGCCGGCCCGGCCCCGGCGCTCTACATCCACAGCATGCCCGCCTGGGTGCTGGAAGACTTCTGCCAGAAGATGGACTGCCTGAGCGACTACGACTGGATGCGATTCGGTGAGGGCACGGCGCAGCGCTTCCCGGCGCTCGGCAGGGCACATCCTCTCAACAGGGAATTCCCGGGCAGCGCTCTGGGTTTGCTTCTCCAACACAGCTGGAATGCCAGACTTCCGTGGCTCCTTGGCTTTCCCTGGGCAGCCAGGCTCCTTCCCCTCACTCTCCGCAACCTTTCGCACTTCCCTCTCCAGTCACACTGTGTCTCCTGCCGCTTCTCACTGCCTGTTTCCACAACGTCCCTCACATCTGCTCAGATGTTCTGTTTTTTAATTTCCTCCTTCTCTTCATGTATATTCCCTCCTACTTTGTGCCCCTGTTTTTCTCGGTCCTGGCTGGGTACAGTCAGTAAGTACAGAAAATATAGTCTCTGAGTTATTTACTCTTTTTTCTGTATCCCTGCACAAACAATTCTACGCTGAATCTTTTCTTAGTACCTGCTTTCCTTTATTTGACGTGACATCCCTAACTGTGCTGAATAAGCTCTTACCACAGTTAAACTTCCTGATGTAGGGTGGGAGTAATCTCCACTACCTTCAGATGCACAAAGCTGTATTTCTGATGTCCTTCCAAAGCCAGCCGTGGTGAGAGCTCAGGGATCTCTGTCTCCACACGAGCACCCCAGCCCTGGCCTTTCCCTTCAGCACATTCCCTGAACTGCGGCTCGGGGCTGTCTGGGTGTGTGGGCTGGAGCTGGGCACTCACCAGGGAGCGGGGTTTGTACGGGTAAGTGAGCTGGGGAGAATACAGTGAGGTGACGGGCACGGTCAGGAATTGGGACACATTGTGTAGGGTCAGCTTTGGCACAGGATCCAAAAACAGCTGCATTTCCCTGGTAGCTTTATCGGAGTGTAGCTAACACCCAGGTGATTCAGCTATTGCTTGGCGCACCACAGCACAGGGATTTAGGAATGCAAGTGGCAGTGCAGCCACTCCACTCCACTGATTCTCCTATTTTGGGAGAATCACCCCAGGAATTTAATCTAACCTTACTTTGGTACAAAGTATTAAAGAGAAAGATTACAGGGAAAATACGCTGACAAGTATGAGTGAGTCTTCAAGTGTCTCTGATAGAACAAAATTTTCTCCAGAATAGTTGAAGGAAGAAAAGTGATATCTTACTTTAGGAACAGAAATTTCTTCATGTCCACATAGGTAATTTATTGTGATCCTTTCTTTTAAAGATATACAAATGCAAAAGCAAACTGCATCTCACACCTTAGCCTGCCCTGCTTGCCTTTGCCTGTTTTTTTTAATATTTAAACAGAAATATCCATTCTCTCCCACCAGCCTCTTATGTGATCACTGATCAAACAGAGCTACGGAAAATCAAGTGCATGGAGAAGACAGGGATCAGCATCACGAGGGAGCTCATGTGGTGGTGGGGAGTGAGGCTGGCGACAGTGCAGCAGCTCCTGGACCTGCTGCAAGGGCTGCAGCTTTACCGAGCAGCTCAGGTCATCCTGGACTGTGAGTAGCTGCCCCTTCCTCCCACGGCTCTGTGCTGCTCCCCACAGCCCCCTGGCCCCTCCTAGGATGTCCTCCTTGCTAGCTGAAGAAGCTTTTTGTTAGAAGTCACATCCTGTGTCAAATTCTACAACGCCTCCACTGATTGTGATTCCCTGCTCACTCGAGTGGGAGTGGTGGTGTGAGGGAAGAGGTGACACGGGTGGACTCCCGGCTCCCCGCAGCTCATCACCCCATCTTTGTGGTGTCCGTCTTGGACCCTTCCAGAAGTGCCAGGAGGATGGGCTGTGGCCAGACCAGGCCTGGTGCTTTTATACATCAGACAGCATTTCAGAACACAGAGGCTGCACAAAGAGTCCGTGCTCTTCAGGCCTGGTCCTGTGGCACTAAGTGGTCCTTACATGACTATAGTTCAATTCATTCCTACTTAAAGGAATCAGACACAGCACAAAGGGAGATCTTTTGCTGGCAGATTACTTCCCAAAGAGTTCTACATTCATTCAACAGTTTTTTGCACTCTCTAGTCCCACTTTGGAATGCCTATAGTGATGTTTTCTATGTCAGTTCCTTAGCTGCAGTGCTGCCCTGTTTGTCTGACATGCAGGAAATTGCAAAAGTCATAAAAAACCCTGAAAAGTAGGTTGAATAAGGGAAGTGATGCTAAGTTCTGAGACTTCTAGGTTAAACCATGTGAGGGAAAAAACAGAATACAGGTACTTGCCTGCAGAATGAAGGGACTGTCAGGTTTGATTAAGGGCCTGCAGACTGTTTGACAGCTAATCCTAAAACCATGTAAAATTTGGGATTTCATAGCATTCTAACACAGTAGCAAAAATAGATGAGTGTTCTGAGTTTCAGTTTTCAGACCTGGTTTCATTCAGAGCGGGTTCATGGGTGGCATTGAGGAGAACAGATGGAAACCTCAAAGAGAGCATGCCCATTTCTGCCACTGCGGCTCTTCAGGCCCTGCTGTTCTTCAGCCTCAGCATGAACGTGCTTGGCTTCTCTCCCACAGTTCATACCAGTAGCCCAGATTACACAACAAACACTGGGCTTCCTGCTTGTTCCAGGTACTCCTGGCCTTTGTTTGTACAAGTAAAATAACACAAAGCTGTTGTCTGTTTTCAGATGCAAACAGAGGCCTGGCACATTTGATTCTGAGATCACCAAATCTCTTAGAACAGCAGGTTAAGAACCACCATTTAATAATATTTGGGCTTATGTTTTTTCTGTATAATATAAAAAACATTAATTTGGATTTTTTAAGAGAATGTTAAATGTATTGCTGATAAAAGGTGCCATATAAAAGTTTAAAACTACAGCCAGGAGAAAGCCCTTATATCACCCCTAGTGCACACTGGGCATTTTCAGGCTCCTTTTCAACCTCAGTTTTAAGAGCATTTTAAGAGATAAGAATTCACCTGCTTTGGAGATTTTGACAACCTCATATATCACAGCATTCTGAACTTTTGTACTGTATTTCTTCCCATCCTAACTGTAGCCTAATCTCATCTGAAGTAAAAGTATGAGTCTTTCTTGCAAATAGTCCTGTAGAGGAAAGTTTTTCCTGGGAATGAACCTAGGATGGCACTAAAATCACACAATTGAAAACAGTCCTAAAATATTTAACTGGCTAAACCCAAGATAGTTCTGTCCATCTTCCCCTCGGTCCTATGACAACTGCAGAGAACTCAATGCCTTCCTTAGGCTGGGAGGTATTTGTGATTTGAGATCATTACCTGAAGGATGTTATATAGAAAATGATAAACATATCATTATTGCTAATTTCTTCTTGTAAGAGTCTTGGCATCTCTGGAATAGTCATTGCTGGTATTTATTTGAAGCAATTAGTTCCTGTTAATTTTAAGTAAAAGTTAATGTCATGGGTATAGTCTCAATTTAAATACCATCTAAATTGCTTGAATGTTCATTTTAATGTTTATGTTAATTTGAAGTCTGATGTCCTGATTAGGATTATTTTGTGGTCACTGATTAGAGTCAGACTCTGTTTTCTCTGGTTATCTTTATCTTCCCTTTGCTCTGTTTTGAAGGGACATCAGCCTCTAGCATCACCAGCCCCGGGAAAGAAGAGCCAGAGCCACCCAAACAGATTATATCTGTCCCTCCCACAGAAGGCAAAAGGAGAGACAAAGAAAATGCCCTAAGTTTGTTGCCATGCCCAGACTCCTCGCACCTGGGAGCAGTGCCATCAGGCAGTAAGTACAGCGCTGGACTCTGGATTTGCTCTGACACGAAATGACTGCATGGCCAAGGCTGCTGTGTGTCTGTGGTCAGGACAGTACACTGAAGACCTTGTCTCCCAGATGGGCACAGCTGAGTGCTTGCTGTTTTCCTAGCACTGCTGTCTCCTGTTTATTCCTGCTTCAGCACACAGCTCCCTGGTCATCCTTCCTTTGGGCCCCTTGGCCTGAGAGGTGCTGGCTGTCTCTGTGCTCTGGGGTCTCAGGATGATTCCCAGGTCTCTGAATGCCTTGATCCCATCCTGGCTCCACACAAAGACTACACCAGGCATGCATGTCCTGCCCCTGTCCCTCTCTTCATGCACAGTAACCCTCGGCCAGCAGAGAGCCGGGCAGGGCTCAGCAGCCCCTCTGCTGGGAGAGGGAAGGGAGAAGCCCAGCCCGTGCTGGGAGAGCATCTGCAGCAGCACAGCACAGGGAGCTCCATGGCCCCAGCAGGGCTGCAGAGGGCTGCACAGTCATCCTGCAAACAAGGACCAGGAAGAGAGCTCCCTGTCTCCACACAGAATTTCACAGTTTGACAGTTTGTCACAGATTATCTTTGATCAGAAGGTTGAAAAAATAATACCCCAGATCTTCATAATTCTTAGACCTTTGTCCTTAGTCACAGGTGGTGGTATCACAAAACTAAGGTGTGTTTTCAATGCTGTTATCTCAGTTTCAGGTGCTGCTTCTGAAGGAGCCTTGTATTCCCTCCCTGCTCCACCACCTCCCCCGAGAGAGCTTTTGAATTCCCTACAGTCCAATCCTCCTGTTTTATCGAGTGTGAAGGTAAATCCCCTTAGTGCTCTCTGATTATACAAGGAAAATTGCCTTTATGACATTCTGTCTTTTTCCAGTTAAAGTTTATCCCTCTACTTGTACACAAATGATGCTGTAGTGGAAACATTGAGCTCAATACCAAGGGTTTGGACTGAATACAGTACTAATGCTTCAGTTATACTGCTTGTGGTTACATCACTTTTTTTGCCAGTGAAGGACCAGTGAGGGAAAAATTTACAGTATTATTTCCTGCACAGCTCAGAAGGGATAGCATACCCACAAATAGCAACTGAGTTTGAAGGACTCTCACATGTAGATTTTACAGAGGACTTACATTTCTGGTGCAATAGCCAGACAGGACAGTATATACCACTGATTAGTCAGAACCACATACCTCGTATAGTTTCACTCTAGACTTAAAATGTGGTTTCTGCTCGAAACTGGGCTAGTATTGAATTTAGTCATGTTGTTCAAAGCCTTGTGTAGCTGACAACTGAAAATCTCCCAAGATAAAGGTTCCGTCACCTCTCTGAGCCCCTCTCTGAGCTGCTTAACCATCACAGTGGGAAAAATTCTCCTCATGTTCCAGATGATTTCAGCGTGAAGTGTCCTGTTCCTTCCTCCCCACAGTTGTCTCGTCTTTCATAGAGTCTAACTACATCTGTCCTGTCCCCAAAGTGTTTCCCAGATCTGTGGGCACACCTTAGTCCCTACATGGTTGTTCTTGACCTGTTTTCTTTGGTTTATTTTGTCTGAGGCTTTAAACTCTTCCACAGTAACATGGTCCAGGACTACCAGCCAGAAGGGAAGACTGACTCAGAGTGCAAGTAGTTTCAGAGTTTCTTGAGAAGAAGTTAGTGCTTTATTTCCTCAAGTTGGGTGCACATTAAGGTTGTGAAAGCTGCATGATTAGGCTCCAGCAGGACTGTAATTATACTTGGTATTAGGACTTGCCACACTGGAAGCAACAAATTATTGTGCAACTGACATCAGGTGCTTCAAAAGTAGATATGAAGTTTACCAGAGCATAATTACATTATGAGGGACCCCACTTTCTCATCCAGCTGTTTCTTAATATGTAACCCAGCTATAAAGATTAAGATCTTTTGTAAATCAGACTAACATCACTTCACATAAATATATGGACTTTTAAACAAAACTAAGTCTGTTTCCTGGGAAAGGTGGAAGTGCAGGATTGGTAACTGATTTCACTTCTACTGTGCAAAAGTTTTACTCATCCCAACACATGAATACAGGAGTTGCCTACACCCTAAGGAGTGATTGCATAGTGCCTTTCACAGTTTCATTCAGCAATCACAATGATTGCTTAAAACATGGGAGGGAAAATATGACCCTGAAAGAGGGAAAAAGCATATGAATTATCATGAGATAAACTTGTTTCTCCTACACATGTGCAGCCCTGCAGCTCTTCTGCTCCCCAGCAGGAGACGATGGCTGACCTCCCTAGCGGGAGTCTCCTGTGGACCCAGAGGGAAATTGCCAATGCCACCAACAGCTTCAGTGACAAGAACAGAATCTGTGAAGGTACTTTCGCAGATGTCTACAAAGGTCAGAGGAACAACATGCTGTTTGTCATCAAAAGACTCAAAGAGGCAAGTACTGCACCTTTTTGTAGAAGAGGGTGTGTTATTAGCATGACATTGCAGGTGTCCATTAGCAGGTGTTGTCTAATATTGTGTGGGAAGGAACCAGAATAACTACACAAGAGGGGAGGTAAAAATGAAATTATGTAAATAATTAAACCTAAATTCAGAATACACACTTTGATGAATACTTTACTCATGTGAGTAGTTCCATTAACTCTATAGATAGGAGTAGCCTACAGTATAGCTGCCTGCATTGATGATTGGATCGGGGGTGTCTTTACACAAGTTTTTGTTCTAATTGCCAATTAATTACTGCCTTTGACTTAATGTTGCAATGAGTGGTACTTGCCTGTTTCCTGCACTAGCTTGTCATCTAGAGACTACCAGATCTGTATAAATGCAAAGTCCTAGTAATTTCCAATGACATTCTCTTGCATGTTTTCATCTTTCAGCTGGAATGCACGAGCCCAGATTCCACCCAGAGGTTCTTTCATACAGAGGTGCAGATTTGCTTTCGGTGAGTGGTTGGCTGTCGGAGGCAGTGGTGCCTGTCCTGCTCGTGGTCTGGTGCGGGGTGTTAAACAGGGGGCGTGTGCTCCAGGCACTGTTCTGGGCTGGGACAAGCGGGCTGGTGCTGCCTGTGTGGGAGCCCTGGGCAAGCAGCACAGTGCCCGGGGGTACTGCTGGTCCTGGCTGGCACAGCCTTGGGCTGGGGAGGACACAGTGCCCGCCCTGTACCCCTGCTGCAGTGTGATGGGCTCTTGCTCAGTCAGCCTCCTGCTCTCTGCTGCCCAGACCGTGCTGTGCCCCCAGCTGTGCCTCCAGCTGTGCCTCCAGCTGCAGCACACCCTTCCAGTTGCCTTGAATTTAGGAACTTACTCCAGCTCGGGAATGTATTTTTCTGCGTTGCTGTTACATCATTTGCAAGTCACTGCTGATCTGTGCCTGCAGGTGCTGTCACATAAACATTCTGCAGCTGCTGGGCTTCTCGGTGGAAACTGGATCACACTGTCTGATATATCCCTACTTGCCCAATGGTTCCCTGCAAAACAAGCTGCAGTGCCACGTGAGTAATAATCTGGGGCTGACACCTACTTGTGATTGCAAGTCCTCTCCTGCAATTCCAGGAAAAACAATTGCATCTCTTTGATTTCTGAGAAACAGACAGAAAAAAAACGTGCCCAGTGCCCTGGCTGCAAGCACCAGAAAGGCAGCAGCTCCTCTCCTGGGGTTTGGAGTTTTGCCTGGAGTTTGACTCAGCTGAGCCTTTGGTTTTCTAAACTATTGATGTCTTACAGTGTTTTATTCCATTAATTAACATTTTTTTCCTCCTTTCCTTGCAGGATGATTCTGCTCCATTGACCTGGGAGATGCGAATTAGCATTTCTTTAGGAGTTGTCAGAGCAGTAGAGTATTTGCATAATTTTGGAATTCTTCATGGGAATATCAAGAGGTGAGTGCTTTGGCATATGAGCACTTCCTTGGTTACCTGGTAATTACTCATGGCTAAAGTTTATACAATTTGGAAATGCATTTGCAGTATTTTCTGCTGTCCCTTGTTCTGTAGGGCCTTTGCCATTTTTTGTTTAACCTGCCTCTCTTTCCTAAATGATGGCAGTAAATTATTTTGAATTTTTGGGTGCTTGATTTTTCCCCTTCTTGCTTTCTAACATTCTTAATCCTTTCAGTGCTATGCAGGAGGCCAAATGCTTGACACTTTCAGTGCTTAAGTTTAAAAGTATAAAACTAACTCTTTGCCACAAGATAAAATAATTACTTGACCAATATTGTTATTTGTCTGTCATTATCGCAGCTCAAATGTCCTGTTGGATGAAAACTTTACACCAAAGCTTGGGCATTCTGGACTGCGGCTGCATTCTTCTGATAAAAAATCAGAATATGCCGTGATAAAAACCAAAGTCCTGCAAGCTTCTCTTACTTACCTGCCAGAAGATTTTGTCAGACATGGGCAGTTAACAGAAAAAGTGGATATATTCAGCTGTGGTGTGGTATGTTGCCTTTTTTCCATGCTCTGGTTTATATTTTGATGTATATAGACAAGAAATTGAATATGAGAGCAAGTACCTGATATGGTTGTTTTGCTGGCAATTTCATATTATAGTTGTGGCCTCTATAATGTGTTGAAATCCTGGTTTGAATTGTTCACACTCCAAATATATCTCAGTTTGTGGCAAAATTAGGTGAATCTTTTGAATAAAATAAACAAGTGTTTTTTATTGTAAATAAAGTACTACTGCTGATGGCTTAAAACAAACCAGATGCTCAAAATTCTGGCAGACTCACCACATGAACTTCTACAAACATTGCCTGTTCATTTATAGTTTCAGCTAAAATAATTGATAGTCTATGATGTCACCCATCTCCAGGTGTTTCCATTTAAGTAGGAAGTTACTCTGTTCAGTATGATTTCTTATCTACATTTAGCTTTACTTTCTTCTTATTCTTTGTTTCAGCAATATCTATTGAACTATAAAATCTGGACTTGGCTCTTGAGGTAGATCTAAAGTCTCATAAATACCCTGAGCTGGCATTGTTAAGCCATCTGAAGTAAAAATATAATACCAGAATGCATTGAAAGTTCAATACTTCTTTAGTTAGAAAATTAATTTTAAAATTATAGTTCGTTCTGAACAAATAATTTTATCTTTCAAATATACTTTCTAGGTCTTGGCAGAGATACTGACTGGGATGAAGGCACTGGATGAAGACAGACACCTGATTTACCTGGTAAGAAAAAGCAGCAGTAATGAACACCAATAGAAATTAATGGGGTCACTGTCATAAAAATAATTTTAATTTTATTTAAATACAATTTGATATTTGCTGTCTGCTGTACATGTCCTGCAGAAGGGAAGTTTAGGAGCCACATCCTGGTTCTATGAATGTCAGTAGCCTGCCTGCCATTAGAACAGAAGCACAGTAGATATTCCCATTTCACATACCCACTCATGGGTGCTGGCCTGAATTGCACTGGAAGAGACTGCAAAATAGATAAATATTTAGGAGACAAGGCTTTGTGCTGAAATGCTGCTGCATATTTTCTGTGTGCCAGGAGGAGGTGGTATAAGCCACAATGAGTGGGGAAACCTGGGCAGGCAGGAGCTGCAGAAGCTCATCATGATGTTTATCAGGCGTTTGTCTTGTGCTCATGCCTGGAACTGATGTCCTCACCCGTTTCCCAAGCTGAGGTTAGAGCTACATGAACCACTTTCACAAGCAATCAGAAGAGCCAAACTCACTGAATGCATTAACACCATCTGTTGAAAGCAGCCTTCACCTGCATTCCTTCTGTGGCATGTGCTCCTGATTTCTTGTCTGGCTGAAGCCTTGGAGGGGAGAACAGCAGTATTCCCACTATCTGCAAGCAATTCAGAAGTGTCCAGAGGGGTTCAGAAAATCAAAGATCCTGTGTTCCTGATTTCTTTAACATGTGTTATAAAGGCCTGCGTAAGAATGCTGCTCTACACAGTGTTGGCTCTTCTGCATTCCTATATAAATGAGCACACGCCAGGAAGAGCTTGCCCTGCTTTAGGGAATTTGACATTGGACACATGCAGAGAAAGCCACTGGCCTTCTTTTCTCCTGTGAGAACAAATGTTTCAGTCAGTTGCATGAACAGACTTCATTAAAGGTTTTCAGTCTGTAAACCAGGCATTGAGGAACCCCAATGACAAATACACAGCAATACTGATTCTCAGAGATTCAGACAAAAATAAATGCTTGTGTTCATTTTGCCTTCACTAATGCATCTCCTTCCTTTGAACAGAAAGATATGATTGCCGACGAAATTCAAACAGCAAAAGAAAGCTCAGACTCCAAAGGAAAAAACTTGGAAAAACTGGCTGCCAAGGAAATCTGCTGCAAATACCTAGACAGAAAAGCAGGGCACTTGCTGGAAGAGGTGGCTGTTGATTTTGCATCAGCCAGCTGCCTTTGCCTGAGAAAGAAGAATTCAAACATAGCAGAGGTAATATTTTAAATACATGGCCAAGATTTAAGTCTCCTTGTCATCAGGGTGTAAAGCTACAACATTCACGTCATGCTTATTTTGTGAGTGTTGACATAGGAGAATATGTGTAAGCAGGGGTACAACAATTATTACACATTCACAGATTCGGTTGTTAAAAACAGGTACGTGAAATTATGGAAATGGCTGAAAACAAATTAAAGGAGCATTACATCTGTGGAAGCAGCACTTGTGGATTGTCCATGAACACTCCAGAAGAAACTGATGATGAGACAGCCAGTGTGAGCGTGGACGTGCCCTCAGCAGTGGGCGGCGGGGAGGAGAGCGCGCGGGCAGCCGCGGGGAGCGGCGCCGGCCCCTGCGCGCCTGCGGCGCCCGACACCTGCGCCATCTACGTGTCACGGGTGCCCTGTGAGTCAGATGAGTCCAGCAGTTTCGTGTGGAATCCTCCAGAAAAATCCTCCGAGGAGTTACCTAGCCACAAGTGCAGCAGCCCAGAAGAAGGGTCAGGCTGTGGTGACAGGGTCAAGCAGGGGAAGCCTGCCCAGGGACTGCAGGAGAGAAGCCTGGCGTGCGCCAGAGGCGATGGCACCCTGGAGACAGCAGCTGCTGCACAGGGCCCCTGTGTGCAGGGAAACACAGACCTGGACTCCTCGTGTGCTCCACAAGGTAAAAGTGCCCTCCTCTGACAATATAGGGACTAATTACTCCTTCCTCCAGAACTGCTTAGGTTCCACTTCCTACTTTTAAACACGTATCAGTAAATCTTTTCTCCTTGGTTATGAATTTACTAATAAATCTACAAAACATTTAGCAGGTTTCTCTCAGATTTTTTCTGAAGCCAGTTTTGGCTGGTTGGTTGGTTGCTTGCTTGCTTTTTCTTAAATTTAAAATTATCATCTATTCCTTAGACAATACATGGATTTTTTCCCTCAGTATTTGGGCTTTTTTTGTTTTTCAGCTTCAGCCAGAGAGACATCTTGGAAGATACAGATAAATGATCAAAAAAAGAAGCTCATGGAAAATATTTTGCTGTATGAAGAGGACAAGTTAAACAGTTCTGAACTTTTTGAATCATAAATTGGATGGATTAATCAGCAGTGGCCAGCTCAGAAGAAGAAAGAAGGACTGTGTCCTCATTAGAAGGACGGTAAAAGTGCACCTTTCACGTAAGATTAGGTAGCAGGTTTCAATCAGGAACACTAGCCCTGACTGAAGGAAACAAGAAGTACCACATAGAGAAGCACCAGAAAATAACTGTTCTATAGCAGATTAAAGCACAGTCCCACTTTTCATCTGCAATGTGTAAAGGAATGGCAAATGCAAGTGCCATAATAATTTGTGATTGATTTGCAGTGTGTTTCAGGAAGCATCTGTTGGCGTCCTTAAGCCACAGCCCCAGGAGCTGCAGGGCAAACACTGAGCAGTGGCAGGCAGCAGTGCCCTGTGCTGTTTGCCCAGACAGGAATCCCCAGAGCTGCTGGGAGTTTGCCAGTGGCTCTCTCCTGTTCTGTACAATCTTAGTCCACACACCCAGAACCACTGCATTACCTGAGAGGGATTTTTGTGCAAGTTCTCAGAATGTTGTACAGCTTCACCTCAGTTTGAACTGCACTGACCACAGGTGTAGGTAATTAACTTCAGCCACTTTCCTCCACTCTCTGAGCTTCCCTCCACATACATGTGACATCACTGAAGTCCAACCTTTCAGTTCACTGTTGGGAGCTCTGAGACCATGTTTAATACTTCATAGGAGTATTTTTGGGAATTATTTTTTTCTAAGTGTCCTATACATGGAAATGTTTCTCATTGTGTTTCACATGGTAACTGTTGTGTATTTTGGATTAGGAAAGATTTTAATTTAAAATAGCTCTGATTTTTTTATAGGACACTTGAAACATAATTTGTTGTATTTATTTTGGCAATGGGTCAAATATAAGCTAATAAGAGGACTTGTTGATGGTTCCACACTCACCAGGCATTCTCAGAGGAATCCTTGTGGGTATCCCTTAGTTGTAGGAGCAGTAGGAGCCTCAGTCTCAGGCCCAGGGATCACATGCAAAAGAAAAAATAGAAACTTGTATGCTGGTGTATTTATGATCAAGTGAAAGCCCCCTCAAGAAAGTATCACTTTTGTTTTTATGATATTTATTATTTTTATTATTGCTAGCATATTTCACTTGTGTGCAGTCTAGGGAAAAACAGGTTTATGAGGGACCAAAAGAATTGTCAGAGTATGTAGCTCTGTTTACAGACAGGTGAGCTGCCTCCTGAGCATGGGGAACAGGGCCTGATGTGCAGAAAGGGCTGCAATTCACAGTGCAGTTTAGGGAACAAAAATAAAATTAATTATATGTAATTATTTTCAGTGGAATTGTGTACTAGTATATATTCCTAGCTTTATATAAAGGCTTCACCCCTTCTATTTTTGTACAGTACCTAGTTCATTGTATGTATTACTATGAGCAAGTAAAAGCATTTTAGCTAAAGACCTGAGTACTGGAGTTATCTACACATTTCTCAAGTTATTCTCTACACTAAAAACTGGTAAAATTCCTTAATTATAAGTGCCTTGGATACTGTCTTTATATTTACATGTGTTTTTTTATTTTACCAGAATCAAACCAAGATAAGATTAGTACTGACGTAAGAAACATTGTATACTCAGATTGGTCAATAACTACTTAATTCTACAGATTTATCAAGATACTTTATGGCACTGAAAATGTAATATTCATTGTTTTTCACTGGTATATTCTGGGAGACCTGTGGTAAAATGCTTGTGTCTTCATTTTAGGAATGCACATGGCTATGCTCCAGAAATGGCAAACCCAAGAGTTTAAACTGAGAAATGTAGTTTGTGCATAGTTCTGTTTCATGGAAGTGCTTTAGAGGTTTTGTTGTCCTGTGGTCACCAGATGGAATTGTTATTCTTTGTCTTGTACCCTGATAGTTTTAAAACATTCTGAGGTGATTTAGGTAGTCTTACAGATTACCTAAGTATTTAGTATGGCACATATAAGACACTGTGTGGTCTTACCTTAACACCTTATGTAACTTGGCAGTTCACAAGAGTTTATGCATTACCATTTACTAATAGCTTTTTGAATAAAAAACCTGAAAATTTCCTCTTTCTAGTCTGCTTTTTCATGATTTATGGCACAGAAAATATATTTCATTCCACCCTATTTGGGCAAAAGCAGCTCAAGGTCACTTTGCTCTCTGTAGCAATTATTAGTACAAACATGTTTATTCAATCTTCATTAAGTGTCAAAAAGCTGATTTTTTTCCTTTCTGATGGCTCTAGAGAAGAATTTCACTGTAAAATTAATTACCAAGGTTCCTGTGGTGCGGGCGGGCCGGGCAGAACTGTCACACACCCGGGGCTCTGCTTTTCCACCGGCTAACACTGGTTTTAAAAATAAATTCAAAATGCGCAAATAGGTTCATGTCCTTCTTTCTTCCCTCATGACGAGTAAAGTTGTAAGAGCAGAAGAGGGAAGCTGGCACTGCTTACATTCTCCCTGGGAATTGCCAAGACCAAAGGAAGAGCAACGGCTTTGTAAAGCCTTGTCTCGTGATGTACCATTACAGGGAAAAAACCCCACAAAAAAAGCCAAGCTCTTGCAAAGCTAATTACATGGATGGGAAGATGTGACTGTGGCCTGGCTGAAGACACACTGCAGATAGCCTTGAAAAGGCAGTCCTGTGAAAAGATTATTTAATACAGCACACCAGGTTTTAACCAATAAGATTTTATTCTGTCGGTTTTCTCAACAAAAAAAATCCAAAGAACTGAGATACAGCACAGAAGTGTGACTAAAAAAAATAAATCTTCAAACCATGGTTTGATTTATTGATGTTGGTTAAATAACCCAGTTTGAGATTATTATATAGCAGAAGACATATGCATTCCACTACTCCTTTTCATCTTCAAGAAAGCAAAGAGACTTTCACCAAGCACGTTATTTTCAGAAAGACACAAATACAACATCAGTTACCAGCAGGGCAAGCTAGCACGCTACCAGCTAACCCGACAACTCCAGCCCATTTCCTCACTTGAAACAAAGTTCTGGTCTTTGAGGGCACAGAGTGCTTGTCCCCTGCATCAAGGAGTATCACACCTTGTTGTTTTGACAGCTTCCCCCTGTTCTGTTGAAGTGTGTGAACTCTGACCACAGCACAGCCATTCACATTTGACCCCTAAACCAGAAAAGCAGGGAATAATTCCTACAGTATCAAGGAGTAGTATCAGGCACAGTACTTGGCTATACTGTTTATCTTAAATTTAAGGGAATGTCAATTAAGGCTGATTATCAACATATTGTAGCCTCCCAGTAATAGAGTGCTCATAAAATTGGATAATTGTTTCCCATGTTCATGTCCAGTTTAGATAAAATCAGTTCTCATCCAGCTAAAGACACACTGCAAATCAGGGACAGTGATCACTTGTTGCAGCTAGAGTACTCCATGGTGCATCACTGCTCGTTCTGCTGCCCTTCTGTCACAGCAGACACCCCTCCTTGGCCCTTGTTCACGTCGCTGATACACGCCCACAGCCCGTCCACCGACTCTTTCCACAGTGTCACCTCAAAAACAGAGCAGGAACAGCTTTCAGCTTTAAACATATCCTGTTTCCCCTTTTCTTGTAGCTACCACAGCATGGGTTTGGTGATAGCCTGCAGTTATATGAGGAGAGTATGTGAATTGTCAGTCCCACACAAAATCAAGTTCAGCCTGCATTTCTACCCTCAAGTAAGGTCTCACAATGCAGTGCAAGCGGTTTCCAAAGGTTATGGTTTTCCTGCCCTCCTGATTAACCAGAAGAAAAAACGTCCCCATGGCAGCAAAGGAGACTCTATGACAGCCTTGTGTTAAACGCGTGACAACAGTCTCACCTCAGCTCCTCTGGAAACAGGCTGCACAGGGCAAAAGCCAAGGCAGCAGTACTCACTTTGTTGTCTCCTCCAGACACTGCGAGGATGTTGGCAGTGATGGACCAGCTCACGTGCCAGACAACATCATTGAACTTGTGCAGCAGCTTTGGTGACCAGGAGTTCCCAGAGGCATCATCACATGTCCAGATAAACACTCGGCCATCCTGCAAAAGCACAGAGACCAAGGCTGGGCACAAGAAACACAACTCTGAATTGCCCCTGCAGCTACATTTCCAAATCACAGCTCGCACACCACCCTTGATGTATCTGCATGGATTTGTGCTCAGCACAGCAAGGGGCTGTCTCCTCGCTATGGATAAAGGCAAGGCAGGAGTACAGCTCTGATGAGAAAAACTACCAACAAACAATGACTTGCAAATACCAGAGAAGAGCCCCCAAAATACATATTATCAGCTGAAATACTTCCCCAGGATGAGATTTTGTTTTCCACTCAATGGCAGGAGCTCACTAAGCAGTCTTCTCGATGTTAAAAAAAGAGCTTTCACAGATGAGCAACAAGAAGACAACAGTCAATATAAAGGCTGATAACATCAGAGCTGATTGAGAATGCCCATTATTAGAAAACAGTATTTTTAGAAGGAAGTTCAGTAAATTTGATCCAAAACCACTAAATATGACATTAGTTGGAAGGTCTTCCTCCCAGTGAGATCATCCTGCTCATAATTTTCCAACCAGAAGCCAGTCTTTGCTACAGAGGCACCTACACCCATAAACCTTTCTCCAGAAATGCTTCTATTTGGCTTCTGAGATGGGGAATAACAGGAGTCAAAGGCTCGTATGCAGAGACCCAAATATAGCAAAGGATGGCCAAGACGACCTGTTAGAGCAGCTCTATCCCTACAATTCCTTCACTAGAGAAACGGGGAAGGAAGCTCGTGGAAGTGAGCACCCCTAGTGCTTGTCCCTGTTGCTCCAAAGAAACCTCACCTGTGAGCAGCTAGCAATGGTGCTGGTTGGCAACCCTATGGATGGAGCCCAGGCCACGTCTCGTACCCAGTCACTGTGAGCCTCCAGCTTCTGCTCTTCTTTCCACTGACCCTCTTCTTCCCTGAAAACACAACTGTACCGTCACCAGGGCAGCGGCAGCATCCTCCATCATCTCATGCCCTGCTCAGGAAGGCTTTGGACTGTAGCATTCAAACTCCGTGTTCATCAATGCAATACAAAGCACAAGTGTTCCCTACTTCTCCAAAAATCTGACAAAATCCCTTCCAGGGACAGAAAGCAGCACAGGCAAAGAGGCTCTGACCTCCAGTTACTGTCAAAAATCTGCTACAACCAAAGTGGTAACCAAAGACCATTACAAAGCTACCCTTGGAGACAAGATCACACAGGGCTGGCACAAACTGCAAGAACCATGGGAGATATTGTGCATTACTAAGTTTCCATTTTTAAAACACTTCTCTAAAACAGTAATTTGAAGATAATACAATAGGGAAGCCAAAAATATTACTTGAGATACTAACAGGGACACTCAAAGCCTAAAGTGTCAGGTTTCATCTGGCGACAGGGCACTTACTTCCAGATCTTGACCAGGTTGTCACAGCCACCAGATGCAAATCTTTTGATGTAGTTTGGCTTTTGACCAGAGGGTTGTTCTATAAGGCTTCCTGGTACAACAGCAGGAGCCCAGCTAACTGCATTACATCCAATCTAGTTAAGGAAAAGCATCACTGTTAAAAGTTGATTACTTTAACTAAATAAATAAATAGATAGAGGCTGCTGAGGGGGTGAAGAACATGTAGCATACTCTCTATTGAGCATGGTGAATAAACCCATCTCAGAAAAAGTGAAGTCTTGCATGCTGGATGAATATTGGATGAATAAGAAATCCAGATGCAGAGTAGCCTCACTAAGGCACTTACTCAGAAAGCCTGAGGTAGCTATAAGGGTATTTGCACACAATAGTTCATCTTGGATGTGCAAATAGGGGAGACAGAGACAGAAACCACAAAGACAAAAGGCACACACAGTTGCTAAGATTGAGGAATACAGGAGTAGAAGGAACCTTTGGTCCTAAGCTGAATTTCTTTCTACTGGGGGCCACTGCCATTAGCTTGTTACATTCTGCTGAAACAAAAATCTCCACAATTTTGGGAAAAACAGGAGTCCCACAGTTTTTTCCAGCTGTTGCAGCTATTCTTAGTACCAAGGCCATTTCTTATCAGGTAACTTTCAGCACTGTGTTTAACAATAATGCCCAATAAACAGGGATTGCCAATGCTGTTTAGTGAACTTCATCATATTTCCACTTCATTTTAGTGACTAAAAAGTATACCTACCTACTCTGGATGAATTGAAACTATTCTTGGGTCTGGATGTTTCACATAATTTCACTGCATTTCAGTATTTATCCACTCAAGTCTCTGAGGTATCACCTCGGTGTTATCTGCAGCTCTGGGCACTCTGGGCTGCTCCAAAGGACCAGACTCACCGTGTGTGCGTTGCTGATCTTTTTGACTTCCCACTGCCCATCGCCCGTGTAGCTCAACAAGGAAATGGCCCCGTCAGAGCTGCCACAGGCCAGGATCAGTCCATAGTCGTGTGGTGCCCAGCAGACAGAATTCACTGGGAAGGGTGAGACAGACCATATTACAGCACAGGGCCTACCTGAAACTGACTGACCAATTCACTGACTGCTATCAGTGGCACGTCACCAAAAGCAAGGGGCTTTGAAAGCTGAGAATGAGTCAAATTTCAGCAAAAGCCAGCCAATTAGCATTGTTTACTGAGTAACAGATCTGCATTGGGAGGGTAAATCATCTGAACACAACAGTTTCAATTTTAAAACAAAATACAGCATGATAAAATGCAGTCTTTCTAACTGGAAACAGGCACTATTTTTTTCAAGAATTCAGTTCCCTGCCATCTTTATTTCAAAGCTGACTTATTTGTATAACAACACCTACAGACACACGGTATGAATCAGTAGTGGCTTATCCAGCAATACAATCTTAGGGAAATGTCCTGTTAATGCTGAACACATTTACTCTCTCTTCAGTTTTTATAGTTTTCTTTTTGACAGAGGCTTTCTTCCTCAACACTAATAGATTTATTCAGTCTTGCCCAAATCCCCTCACCTCCTCAGTCTCCCTTCCCAGCTCCACACTCCAGCCCTCCATACCTGAAGAATCATGTCCTGTGTACTCGTAGGTCTTTTCCCAAGTGCCATTTTCTTCCTTCCAGATAATAACCTTCCTGTCATAGGAACAGGAAGCCAAGATATTCCCATACATAGGATGAGCCCAGGCAACCTGCCACACGGGACCTTCGTGCCTGCAAGAAACAGCAGCATTAGGAAAAGCTGAGAGAAACCCCTTCCAACTGCAGCTGCCTCACAGACCACTGCTGTGCATCGCTGCTCTGGGAGGGATTAGAGATCTGACACGAGGAATGAGTAACACTAAAATGGCAATGTTAGTGCCCTGACACAGGACTCTCACTGCCACAGAAAACAATTCACACCTGTATCAGTCCATGTTACTTCTTGAAAATTACAGATGCAAAGTACTACATGAATGACCAAGCCCCATTGTGCTTCCCACTGGAGCTCTATCCCCAGCCCAGCTGTCAGAAGTTCTTCAGCACAGTCTTGGAGGAGTTCACCCTGGAATTCAGCCTGCACTCTGTGCTGCCCAAGGGCAAAAGGACAAGGCACCAAGGTTTTGCCCTGATTACGCTCTGGTGTTGTGCCGTCTCACCCCCTGAGGTCGGCAATGAGGATCTGCCCCCCGCTGCGGACATCAAAGATCTTCACGGAGCGGTCAGAGGAGCAGGTGGCCAGGCGGGTGCCGTAGTAATCCATCTGTGCATCGTGCTGGAGGAGAGAGGAGAGCTGTGCTCAGCAGGGCGTGCCCGGCCTGCTGATCCCCTGCAGCACACTGCCCCGGGCCGGGCACACAGGAACCCTGTGAAACAATCCAGCCGTGCCACACAAGCAGAGTGCTTCTGCTTCCCCAGCCGCTCCTTCAGTCACTGAACAAATGTTACACTGAAGGACCCGGGGAATTCTGAGCAACAGCCACAGCATCTTCATGACAGAGAATTCATGCTGACTACAAAGCAGTGACAAGTTACGTATTTCTGTTTCTTAAAATGTGAAGTGGGTGTACAAATACTGCTCTTAATTATATTTGAAACTTCACCATTACCAAGCCATAGAATATTTAAGGCTGGAAAAGACCTCCAAGGTCACTGACTACAACCTTTGACCAACAGTTGTCACTTGTCACTAGACCTGAACACTTCGTACCACATCCAGTCATTTCCTGAACACCTTCAGGGATGGTGACTACACCACCTCCCTGGGCAGCCCTTTCCAATGCTTGATAGCCTTTTCTGTGAAGAAATACTTCCTGAAGAATTAGGCTTATCTAACTGGGCTTCTTCCTCCAACAAATTACTTTGAAACCTTTCTTCCTACCCATATTCATACACCTACTCCCAGACACCTCCACTTAAAGGAAAACCATTTTTATCAGCTGAAGGTCCGTACCAGCAAATATACACATATCTCTATTTTTTCACAAAAAAGGGCAGAAACAAGCCCTCACATGAAAATTAGGATTTTAAATAATTTCCCCTTTCCTCCCAGCCAAGTTTTTCTCTCTACACAGTATAAAATGGCAAGATCAGGATTTCAGACAGCGTTCTGCATCCAACACCTCACAAGTGTGCTCTTTCACGAGCACATACGTGCCGCGGTCAGTGCTCACAGAGAGCCCCAGAGCAGCTCTGTCGCAGCAGCCGCCGGACCGACGGAGCAGCTCCCCGCACACTTACGATCATGTCCTCGTGGGACGTGTCCACGGTGTTAATGACCGACACCTGCGGGGAGAAGGAACAGAACGGGCTCGGCCATCATCCCCGGCCGCCCAGCCGGGTCCGGTGTACCCTGTGCCGTGCCCCGGGCTGCCCGGGCCGCGACGGGACGCCGCCGCTCGGGCCCCGCACCGGGACGCCGCCGGTTCCCCGCTCCCCTCTGCCCCGGCCTGCTTGCCCCCGCCTCACCGTGGCGGCGGCCCCGGCCCCGCTCGGCCTCTCTCACCATGGCGGCCCCGGCCCCTCTCGCCCGCCCTCACCACGGCGGCGGCCCTGGCCCCGCTCGGTCCCGCCCGCCCCCTCTCACCACGGCGGCCCCGGCCCCGCTCGGCCCCTCTCACCACGGCGGCCCCGGCCCCGCTCGGCCCCTCTCACCATGGCGGCCCCGGCCCCTCTCGCCCGCCCTCACCACGGCGGCAGCCCTGGCCCCGCTCGGCCCCGCTCGCCCCTCTCACCATGGCGGCGGCCCCGGCCCCGCGGCGCTCCCGGCCCGGCCTCTGCCCGCGCGCTCAGACGTGGCACGCCGGTCCGCGCACAACCGGCCCCGCCGCGCCCCGCCCGCCTGCGACGACGTTCCGCCCGGGCCGGGTTCCGGGGGCGGCCACTGCTTTGGCTGGGCCGGGAGAGGGCGAGGGCGGGAGCGGCCGCTGGCCCGTGCTGCCCCGCCGCCGCCAGCCGGGCCCGCCGAGCGGCCAGAGGCACCGCCGGGACCCGGACGCAGCCTTCATCGGCCCCCAGAGCCGTCCGGCCCGGCTCCTCCCGCCGCCTTGGGGCCGCCCGGCACGGCACGGAGCGGGCGGCGGCCCCGGGCCCCGCAGAGCCCTCCGCCATGGCCAGCGTCTCCTACCACATCTCCAGCCTGCTGGAGAAGATGACCTCCACCGACAAGGACTTCAGGTGTGGCAGCACGGGACGGGCCCTGCGGGCGGCAGCCACCTGCGAACGGGGCCCTGGAGGAGGGGGCTGCCGGAGAGGGGTCCTGCCGCGCCAGGGGCGGGTGCGCAGGGCACCTGAGATTTGCATCAGTTGTATTTACAGGGTGTCTAGCCGACTGTAAGTTGTATTTACAGGGTGTCTAGCCGACTGTGTCCTAACTAAGGGGCCGTGTAGAGAAGCTAGAGGAGCTCCCCTCCCTTGCCTAGATTGGTGCCTGATGAAAGTGGAAGGTGGAATAAGTCTGGGCAGCTGGACTCCAAGTTGTTATTTCTTTTATGAATAAAGAACATCGTAGCAGACATGCTTCTAGTTTGTTTTGATAATTTGTGAGATAGTCAGTGCATTAAAAGGGGTGAGTAGACCCCCGTGTCCCTGGGTGATGGATGCTGCACATACTGGCTCTGCTCAGGCTGCTTGGAAAACTTTTTCTGTGTGATGGGAGAATGTGCCTTCCTAACAGGACTGAGATGCTTTTATTTCTTTATGTCAGCAGAAAAGTTGGCATCTTTTTAGGGTTAGACGGATGGCTTGATATGTAAGGCAGTCTGTCAAAAAGTAATTAAAACTGACATGTATGAAAGATTTCACTCCTTAGTATATTGTTCTCTGAGTATCATCCTGGAAGGTAATGTTTGGGCCAGACTCGGCATTTTGAGGTCTAAGAGAGGGGTTAGTAATAGCCTAAAAGTAGGTTGGTTTTTGTAGAAGGTGCTGATGTTCTCAGATGTTAAAATAGGTACTTTATAAAGAAGTCAGTGATGGAGCAGTTGTGCAGTTTGTTCAAAGAATTTACAGTTAACACTCCAAAGGAGATGTGCCCGATGCCAGGCATGTCATGTCCCAGAGGTACTGCAGGGCCACTTCCTCCCAGCACATGGCCAAGCATGACCCGTTATAGGGCCAGATTGTTCTTGTTCCCCTCACAGATGGATGTGCTGGTGAGATCCTGAGATCCTGGGGCGGGATGGCAGCGAGGCCAGAGCAAGTCCTGGGGCAGGATGGCAGCCAGGCCAGAGCGGGTCCTGGGGCGGGATGGCAGCGAGGCCAGAGCGGGATGTGGGGCGGGATGGCAGCCAGGCCAGAGCGGGATGCGCTGCCGTGGAAGGCTCTGTTCAGCCCGTGGCCATAATTGGTCATGCTGGTTCGGCACAGACGCTGAACTGCGGAGTGCAGCTGAGGAGCTCTGGCGGAATCAGAAATAGATTGCATGTTAACATCTTAGGGCACGTTACTGCTGTTTGATCACTCTGGATTTTGGGCTGGCTGGGGAACACCGCAGCACTCCCCCATTCCAGATGGACCTCATTGCTGCTCAGGAATGGGCTGGCAGATTGAAGCCTCAAATGATGACCTGTACATGAGAGCTCTGGTGTGCTGAATGAGTGACATCAGAGCCTAATTTTAAAAGGAGCTGTCATTTTGTAACGAGAGAGGACTTCGTGGTTCCTGTCAGACATCCATTCTGTGCAGGGCTAACATTGGAAAGCAGCTAACACATGACAGCCACACTGAGATTTCTTAGAACCTCAGACTCCTATACCAGCACCTTTTGCTTTCCTGCTCCTGGGAAAATAAATACTTTCCAGAATTTCTCAATATCCATTCTGTTAGAAAACTGACTGTCAGTTGGGTCTTTGTTTTTCTTTCTAATCTGGAGTGATAAATACTCAATTGGTTTTACTCACAGCAATCTAAATATAGCCTAGTACACTTCTGAGGTGTAGTTTGTGTGGAGTCATTATTTTTTCATTTTTGAAAGTGAAAGGACTTGTCCATGTCTGGGGTCATACTATCAGTGCTAAGTTAGCCAGAAAGAACAGAGCCAGGTGAATTCTTAGACCCCAGACTGCTTTTCCTAGGCCAGGTGAAAATTTGGTGAAAAAAGCCATCATGATTTTTTTCTGGCATAGTTAACCATCTTCATTTGGTCACTGAGAAAAAAATACACATGCTGAGAGCTGCTTTTAAAGTTTTTGTTTACCTGATCCCTGTTAGGTAGTTATCTACTTGTGATATATTAATTTTCCTTTTTCTTAGGACAGTGTTGTAAATTACTCTTTGGCAGTGTGTTTTTATACAAGCACCAGTTGCCAGATTCTGCCCAGATGATGCAAAGGTGATGCATTTGTGTCTGCATATCAGCCAATCCACTTTCTCCCTGTGTCCTTTCAGGTTTATGGCCACCAATGACCTGATGATGGAACTGCAGAAAGACTCAATAAAACTAGATGAAGACAGTGAGAAAAAAGTTGTGAAAATGCTTTTGAAATTGCTGGAGGACAAAAATGGGGAAGTACAGAACCTTGCTGTCAAATGGTAAGAGCCTAGACAGTAATAGCCATGTTCCCAGGCACTAATAAAGCCATCACAGACTGCAGAGAATGTGAGAGCAGAGCCTGGCCCTTGACACGTCCCTCAAACCTCCTCTGCAAGGGACTTTGCCCTCTGTTGCAGGCACTGCACTTTCTCCTGGCGTAGACACTCACAAGGGCTGAGCACACACAGATACCTTTGTAGCAGCAAGAGATGATTTTGGAAGTACTTCAGTGTTCCTGTTATAAACCTAACCACGTGGAAGTTGGAGCCCTAGGATTTTATTTCTTCAGGGAAAAGCACACTTAAAAATTTTGCTCATCAACCTCTTGACCTCTCTCAGGCTTTGAAATCCAGTGCTGAATTTCTCCATGGAACTGTCTTTCATAGCAATGGTACTAAACATGTGCAGCCCTTATGGGCTTTAATTTCAGGCCAAATCCTTCTCTTCAAGGGACTTTTAACTGAACATTATAATGCACTTGGATTTTTCCCTGACTTGACTCTGAGTGCAGCCTGTGCTGTTGCTTTGCCTTTGACCATTCCCATATTTTTTTTAATCCACGTGAGCAAAAGTAGCAGGTTCTTCTATTAGTGAGTCCTCTGATAAAGGGATCCTGCTGCTGACATGTTCTTTCCCATCTCTTTCCCCAGCATGGCTAAGTGGGCGTGTTCAGTCTAGAAATGCCATTGAATGGCTCAGTTCACCCCAGGGCTCCAGAAAGGTGGGCCATTTAAAGACAACTTTGGGTTCCTCTCTTTTTTCCTGCTGTGGATCCTGTTCGTATTCCCTTCTTTTCAACCATGTGCTGCTTCTATCCCTGTTCTTTCCCTGTTATCTTTGGCCCTTTCCTTCTGATTCCCACTGTCCTGACTTCTTTTGGCCCTGCTCCTCTCTCTGCTTGGTTTGGGTTGGTTTATTCTGGGTTTTAAAGCAAAACAGTTGGGCACTGAGCAGAGGACCAGCTTCTCAACTTCTTTATCTCTGGTGGTATCTGCAGTAAGTCCATCTCATTGCAATCTCTGATCCATCCAGAGTGTGATAATGAGGAGGCCTCAAACTGGAACCAGGAAAATTTCCTTCCCGTGCCTAAGGAGGTGCTTAGAGCTGAATAGTCATTCCCAGATAGGTGGCCAGGATCTTTAAGAAGGAGCAGTGTGACAGTTTGAAGGACATGGACACTTGGATTGGGCCCTTCATGCTGACTGGCTTCTCGTCCCGCAGCCTGGGCCCGCTGGTGGGCAAAGTGAAGGAGTACCAGGTGGAGACCATCGTGGACACGCTCTGCACCAACATGCTGTCAGACAAGGAGCAGCTAAGAGATATCTCCAGCATCGGCCTCAAAACAGTCATTGCTGAGCTGCCACCAGCTGCCACAGGTACACTGCCTGTCCCCATTTGTCACTGAGCCACGGGGACTCCCAGCCTTTGGTAAACGGGGGAAAATGTAGAGTCCAGAGCCTGGAAGTTACTGATTCTTTACTCTCCTGCCAGAGGACAGTCTGTGAAATCAGGGAGGGACAGTAGAGCTGAGGTATCAATGGGATGAAAGGCAGAATTAAATGAAAACTTGAGCTGTATTTGGAACTGTGTATGCCAAAAATGCATCAGCTTTTCAGGGGATACCTGAGGCTCCCAGCAACAGGATTTTCCTCTGCAGCCATCTCATGAATCTGTCCTGATTAGATCTCCCAGTGGTGATTTCTTTTTTCAGCGTACCAGGAATTGAATGGATCCTAGCAGCCAAAAGTGTTAACTGACAGCAGGGAAAAATATCTCTCTTGCAGGTTCCACCATGACAGCAAATGTGTGCAAAAAGATCACAGCCCAGCTGACAGGAGCCATTGGCAAGCAGGAGGATGTGTCCGTGCAGTTGGAAGCTCTTGACATCCTGTCAGATATGCTGAGCAGGTACCAGAGGATTTCCTTCTGGCAGCTGTGCATAGAAAGGGGCTGCAGGGATGTGTCTGCTTTTGACTTCTTTATTTCTCTAATCCTATTACTGGGACTTAAAAACACAGGATTTGGTTGGCTGCTCCTAGGGAATATCTGAGTAGAGCAGGTCCCCAGCAGGGATGAGAGATAACATGCCAAGCCTTTCTGTGCTTGGGAATGGCAGTGCCTCTGGTGATGGATCACACAGAAGCTTAGCTCACACAAATGTGGAAGGATGAGGGAGGCAGGGAGGTTTATTTTAGCCCTATGAGCCCATCACATAAGCTTTTTTTTTTCTGGCTGCTTCTTGTTGCATAAGTCAGAGTGACAGTGTCATGTGTCATCTGCATGCAGGAAATTATTAGCACACCCTTGGGTCATCCAGAAGGACACAGTCAAAAACTCCTCCACGATGGAGACAAATTGCCTCTCCCTGTGTTTTACAGACCAAGTCAGTGTTCAGACCAAAATGACAAGCCCATCCTTCTCCTCCCCCTCCCCACAACATGCATGAAGTCTCCAGAGCTGAAGGATTTTCAGATTTGTTGCTGCCAAGAGGGATTTTTTCTGAGCCTTTGACTTTCACCTTGTTCCCTGTTCTGTTCGTTGCAGGTTGGGAGGAACACTGTACTCATTCCATTCCAACATCCTGACCTGCCTGCTGCCCCAGCTGACGAGCCCCAGGCTGGCAGTTCGTAAACGGGCCATCATTGCCTTGGGGCACCTGGTCTTGACCTGCAGTGGAAGCATCTTCTCAGAGCTTACAGAGCATCTGCTGGCAGAGCTGAAGAGGAACGAGTCCACATCTACCACCAGGACATACATTCAGTGTGTGGCTGGCATCAGCAGGCAGGCTGGGCACCGCATAGGTAGGATGGGCACCTTGAAATGATGCTGGGAAATGTACATGCATTTTATAGCAGCTCCTCTTAGTGGTAAAAGAAGAGTGCTCATTGTTCTTAATGTATTAATGGCTTCTGGTTGTGATCCTCTCTGTGGCTCTGGTCTGGTTTTCTGATCGTCACTTGGAAAGGAGACACCAGAGTATCTCTTTGGCTGCCCTTTGCTAGTGACTATGGTCTTCCCCTCAAGGTCTTCCAGCTCTTGCCTGGTTTGAATTAACACCTCTGTGAACCAGGTCAGTGGATTCACCCCCTTTTAAATTACATAGGGGATGGCAACATATTGTATTACTTGTGTAAAAGACCTGCCAGAGTTGAGATTAGATTCTAAGAGATCTCTAATGACAGCCCTTCCTGTAAGTGAAAATGCCAAGAAGGGGCTGCAGACAGGGAGCAGGGATTGGCTGCTGAAAACCAGCACAGCTGGTCTTGGTGGGCTGCTGGCTCCTTGCCCATGAGGTCTGGGGCAGGAATGCTCTACCAGGCACAGGAAGGAAGTGGCAGCTGGCTGAGTTCTCAGCTGCCCAGGTGAGTGAAGGCTGGAATGGATTTTCACTGCTGTTTGCTTTGTCTTTCCCAGGAGAACACCTGGAGAAGATAATTCCTCTGATAGTTCAGTACTGTAACGTGGATGACGACGAGCTGCGAGAGTACTGTTTCCAGGCCTTTGAGTCCTTTGTGAGAAGGTGTGTGCCCTTGGGGAATGCCTCTGCACCATCCAGGGCATCTGTGTCCTCCTGGTGTAGATATCCATACGTTCAGCATCCTCGAAGGAGGGCCTTCCTGCAGGTATTCCTGTTGGGAAGACAGTTCACATATGAAATCTCTTCTGCACATGCAGTTTGGACTGGAATCATGACCTGCTTTACCTCAGCATGTGAGGCTGTCCTTCTGTATTGATTTTGCAGGAGTGGGAGTGGGAGTTTTCCTTGTCCTTGAGGTGTTCCTTAGCCAGAGGGAACTGCCTCGCTCATGGTGCCTGGAGGGAGCTGGAGGCAGCAAGGGGGTTGGGCAGGAGAACTGCTGAGCTGCAGCTCTCCTGTTGTTTGGTCAAAAATTACTTCTTGGAAAAGGAGTATGGGCTCCTTTGGTGTGATTGTATAGTGCTGTTGAGGTGTTCTCCCAAGGAAGGGAGGATTCAACCAGGATCTGTGTGTGTGCATTGACACATACAGGTAACCCAGGGCCACCATCAAACCACAGCTGAAATGCCAACAGTAGGTTTATTTCATTATCTTGCTAATTATACTGGGTGACAGAGACACATGGGGACACAGGCTCTGTTTGGTGTTTGGCTTAGTTATCCCAGCTAAGAGAAGGGCAGGGGGGCTTGCTGCCTGCCTCACTCTAACAAAAGGCTTCCTGCATGTCTGTGAGAGTGTATTATCTCTCCACAGGACTTGTACTTCTGAAAGTAGACAGAGGATTAACAACATTAGGTATAATAAATTGAGTTTTCCCACACTGACATCTTTAGCCTTCCCGGTAGCAAGGTTACTTTGAGTAAAGCTATTCCCTCCTCGCCAAATTTTCTGGTTTTAACTCAGTCCTCCCAACAGGGTGAAGGCAATTGATTTATTTATTTGTCATTAAAAAATTAATGCATCCTCCCCATAGGAGATGTTCCTCCCTGCTGTGCATGAAGCAAAGATGTTCCTTGCTTCATGTACAGCAGGAAGGAACATCTTCGGTTTAACTCATATTATCAAAATGGTCTGTGAAGCACTTTGTGATCATTTTGAGATTAATATTATTTGGATATTTAAAACAGCTTAGTCTCCTACTAACTTAAAATTTTCATTTGTGATAGGTGCCCAAAGGAAATGGACCCTCACATCTCAAGTGTGATGGGACTATGTTTGAAGTACATTACCTTTGACCCAAACTACAACTATGATAATGAGGAGGAAGAGGAAGAGATGATGGAAACTGAAAATGGGGAGGATGAAGAGCAAGGTGCCTGCTTGTGAGGATGGCTGTGCTCAGCAGAACACGCGGTTAACATTTCTCCCCTTCCTGCTTTCTCCTCCTGGAGAGGGCAGCTCTGAGGATCCAGTGCTCCTTTAGCTCCAGTTTTCTCATGATTGCACTTGTTTCCCCTTGTGCTGTTTCTAGAAAGCGACGACGAGTACAGTGACGATGACGACATCAGCTGGAAGGTGCGCAGGGCTGCGGCCAAGTGCCTGGAGGCCATTGTCAGCAGCAGGCACGACCTCCTGCAGGACTTCTACAGAACTCTCTCCCCAGCCTTGATAAGCAGGTTCAAAGAGAGGGAGGAGAATGTCAAAGCTGACATCTTCAATGCTTACATCTCCTTGCTGAAGCAAACACTGCCTACCCAGAGCTGGCTGCACTCTTCGGGTGCCTCTGGCAAGGATGATGTTCCCTTGACAATGCTTCAGAACCAGGTGTGTGAGCAGGTGGTGGCTGGGCTAAATCACAAAGCAATGAGAAGTAGGTACCTTGGGAATGTGGCTAGCTGAAGGAGCCCTGGGTCAGGCATCTAGAGGGCCCCAGATCCAGAGAGGGCTGGCTGTTTACTGTGTGTCTCCTGCCATTCCCGGGCTGGCACAGCACAGGAACGTGGGATTACAGCCAGCGCTGCTCCTCCACCAGCCCTGGCATGTGTGCAGCTGAGGCAGGGTGGCTTCTGGGTGAAGTGTCTGGCTGGTACCTTACTACAGCTGTTGCTCAGGAAACTCAATAAACTGTGGTAGAAATGTACCAGAGTGAGCCTCTGAGAGCAGCTGGGGCAACTGAGGTGTCTCCTTTTCATTTGCTTCTCCAAACTGCAGGTTCCAAACATCATCAAGGCCTTGCACAAGCAGCTCAAAGAAAAGAGCATAAAATCAAGACAAGGTTGTTTCAGCCTTCTGACAGAATTGGCCAGTGTTCTTCCCGGCTGCCTGACAGATCACATACCTGCACTTATCCCTGGTAAGCTTGTCTGTCATCTGGGGTGAAGCAGCAGGGCTGGTAAAATCCATTCTGAACACGGGTCCTTCTTGCCTGTGTGTTCCAGTTTTACTTCTGTGAGTTATTCTGCTCAGCATTAGGACAAACACATGAAGTTCTGCTCTGTGCTGATGTGCTGAACAGCTCCCAGATTAATTCTGGCCTCTGCACTGAAAGCCAGGATAAAAATGTCAAGTTCATTTCCACAGTCCCCTGACTGTGGAAGATGCTTTTGGGAGGGCCTATTCCAGCCTCCTCTGAAAGCAGCTGGAATTGTGCTGTTACCACACTGAGATCAGAAATACAAATCCCACTTCCTTTTGCAAAATGCAGTGGCATTTTAAAAAATTCTTTATATTGACTGATTCTTTAATTTGCACCACCACATTTCTCTCTGAGCTCTCTGGCTGGTGGGCTTATGAAGCATCCCAGTGCTGGAAGGCTCCTGCCTTGTTTTTGGTGTGATTGTATAGTGAATATGAGAAAAGTCTCCTGTGATTGTCCCTTGCTGGATCCATGAACCTCCTTCTTTGGGAAAAATATGACATCATCATATTTTCTTCTGCACAGGTATTGTTTTCTCCTTGGCGGATAAATCCAGCTCCTCCAACATGCGGATTGACACACTGTCCTTCCTCCACGTCCTTCTCTGCAACCACCAGCCAGAGGTATTTCACCCTCATGTCAAAGCTCTGCTGCCTTCTGTTGTCACCTGTATTGGAGACCCCTTTTACAAGATCACGTCAGAAGCTCTGCTGGTAACTCAGCAGCTTGTGAAAGTTATCAGGCCTTTGGACAAAGCTTACACCTTTGATGCCAAGCCCTATGTGAAGGACCTTTTCCCTGGTATTCTGAAGCGGCTGAAGGCAGCTGACATTGACCAGGAGGTGAAGGAGCGTGCCATCTCCTGCATGGGACAAATCATTTACAACTTGGGAGACCACTTAAGCACTGACCTCCAGCCAACCCTGAAGATATTTCTGGAGAGGCTCAAAAATGAAATCACCAGACTGACAACAGTCAAAGCATTAACCTTAATTGCTAGTTCTCCACTTAAAATAGATTTGAGACCCATCATAGGAGAAGGTCTCCCCATTCTAGCTTCCTTCTTGAGAAAGAATCAACGTGCCTTGAAACTAAGCACTCTGAATGCTCTGGACATCCTGGTGAAGAACTACAGTGACAGCCTCAAGCCTGCCATGATTGAGGCTGTGCTAACAGAGCTCCCCGTCTTAATAACCGAGAATGACATGCACGTGTCCCAGGTGACCATCATGTTCCTCACGACTTTGGCCAAGGTTTATCCATCCTGTATCTCCAAGATCAGTGGCTCTGTCCTTGCTGAAATCTTTCAGCTTGTCCACTCGCCTTTGCTTCAAGGAGGGGCCCTGAACGCCATCATTGACTTCTTCCAGGCACTGGTCCTGACGAAGACGGCTGCCATGGGTTACCCGGAGCTGGTGAAGCAGCTGACAGCACCCGTTTACTCCTCGGGCTCGGCCGGGGCCTCGCTGACGTTGCACAAGCAGGCGTATCACTCCATCGCAAAGTGTGTGGCAGCCCTGTCCTCAGCCTGCCCTAAGGAAGCCCCTGCGACAGTGAACCAGTTTGTCCAGGATGTGAAAAGTCCCAAGTCCGGCCCTGCTGTTCAAGTGCTGGCTTTCCTCTTCCTGGCAGAGGTGGGCCGCACCACGAACCTCAGTGCTCAGAGGGAGCTCAGAACTGTCATCCTGGAAGCGTTCTCTTCCCCCAGCGAGGAGGTGAAATCCGCCGCCTCCTACGCACTGGGGAACGTCAGCGTTGGCAATCTGAAGGAGTACCTGCCCTTCATGCTGAAGGAGATTGGAAGCCAGCCCAAGCGACAGTACCTGCTGCTGCACTCCCTGAAGGAAGTCATCAGCTGCTCCCCAGCTGACAGCCTCACGCCTTACGTGGAGGATATCTGGGCTCTGCTCTTCAAGCACTGTGAGTGCACGGAGGAGGGGACACGCAACGTGGTGGCGGAATGCCTGGGGAAGCTGACTTTGGTGAACCCCGCTGAGCTGCTGCCCCGGCTGAGGAAACAGCTGTCAGCAGGTAGGGCAATGACCAGAGCAGGGAAATGCTGCCTTCTGATGGGAATTCATTTTGTATGCTGCTTGTGGCTACAACAGGGAGCAAGGCCAGTTGAAAGGAGAGCAAATAACAAGATGGATCTCTCTGCAAGGAGGGTCAGAGGAGCACTGGTCCGCACAAGACCAGGAAGATGCAGAGAACAGGGACTACACAAGGCAATTGTGCAGGAGCAGATTCAAATACAGAGTTGATAAGAAGAATCCTCTACTCATAACACATGTATAACAGGATCAAGGACAGAATATGTATTACAGAGTTACAGCAGTGATTTTCTATCTTTATTTTTCACTGGTTTTTTTCCCCTCTTCGTTGCAGGCTCCCCACATGCCCGGAGCACGGTGGTTACTGCCATCAAGTTCACGATTACAGACCAGCCTCAGCCTATTGATGCTCTCCTGAAAGGCTGCATAGGTAGGCTGGTTTGGACTGGGGTGTGAGCTGGGGGCATGGGAGGTTGGGTGTTGTTAGCAGCTCAGGGATTTTTCATTCCTGTGTGAACCTCATCTAGTCCAGTTAGTGTTTATCAGTGTTTCTCAGCTTTTGGGATTAAACAGCAATGAGTCCTTGCTAACTGCACTGATGCATTGCTCTTGGGCTTGTTCCGTTGTTTTTTAGAATGCTTAAGTTCTTTCTGCATGTAAACTCAGAATTCCAGCACCTCACAAAAAGGATCTTCAGAAGTATAACCTACACGAGGAGTGTCTGATGTCCAGGGACCCCACAAAAGCATTTGCTGTATAAAACTGGCCCTTCTGTTTCAGAGAAGTTTGAACAGATGGGATCTAAGCAACAAAAATCCCCCACAACTTCCTTGAATAACAAAGCTTCTGATTTGACTTTAGGGTAGAGGAGCTAGAGTCACATCATTTGTTTTTATGCCCAAATGCAGGGTAGTCATGTTTCTTTACTGTATCCCAAATGGAGGGAGAGAAAGCATCTCAAATGGCTCTGACAGACTGTGCTACTTATTTTACCATTAATGCTCTCATAACCAGCCTCCTTGAAATACATCCCAATATATTTTAAATTACTGCAAAAATGTTGCAGCCTGTTGGCTGCAGGACTGACTGATGTGCTCTTATCCCACAGGTGACTTCTTACAAACTCTGCAAGATCCAGACCTCAATGTTCGCCGTGTGGCTTTAGCCCTGTTTAATTCTGCTGCTCACAACAAGCCTTCTTTAATCCGGGACTTACTGAACTCAGTCCTCCCCAGCCTGTACAATGAAACCAAAGTGCGGAGGGAGCTCATCCGGGAGGTAACTGGGCTCGGCGGGGGGCACGCGGTGACTCACAGCAGCCTGCGAAGCCCCGATGGAGCTGCTGCTCTCTGCTCCTTGGTGACAGCTGTACTGTTTGTCTCGCTTCAGGTAGAGATGGGGCCATTCAAGCACACAGTGGACGATGGCCTGGATGTGAGGAAAGCTGCTTTTGAGTGCATGTACACCCTGCTGGAAAGCTGCCTGGACCGGCTGGACATCTATGACTACCTGAACCACGTGGAGGATGGGCTGAAAGATCACTATGACATTCGGGTAGGTGCTGTGCCCTGGCAGTCATGTTCTGTGTGGGGTCTGGGCTGCAGTCGGGCTGTGTATCCCCAGAGCCCCGTGGTGCAGCGTCCCCAGGGCTGTCAGCCTTTACAGACACCTGCAGCACTGCACACACCTGGGCCAGCTGCAGCTCCAGCCCCTGGCTGCCAGGGTGCGCTTGCAGCTCTTAGCAGAGCCCCTTGCACAAGTGCAGAGGTACAGCCGAGCCTGCCAGCAGAGCTGGGTGCCCCAGAGCACCAACACGTTGTCTCCCCTCCTGGCCAGATGCTGACGTTCATCATGCTGGCGCGGCTCTCGGTGCTCTGCCCCAACGCTGTGCTGCAGCGGCTCGAGCGGCTCATCGAGCCCCTCCGGGCAACCTGCTCCACAAAGGTAAGAGCAGGATCGGTGTGGGTCCTGCCCAAAGCTGCCCCTGCTCCTGGCCTTTTCCCTCAGTGCTGCTGAGCCACCCGCTTCCCTCACTTCCCCAGCTGGAAAATTCTCTGCTGGCCTTTGCTGCTGTGTTGGTTCTGTGCCTGTATGGGCTTTTCTAAATGCCAGCTGAAAACGGGGCTTTGGATTTGCAGGTGAAAGCTGGTTCGGTGAAGCAGGAGTTTGAGAAGCAGGATGAGCTGAAGCGCTCAGCCATGCGGGCAGTGGCTGCTCTCCTGACCATCCCCGAGGTGGAGAAAAGCCCAGCAATGGCTGAGTTTTCATCCCAGATCAGATCCACTCCTGAAATGGCATCACTTTTTGAGAGCATCCAGAAAGATTCTGCTTCCCTCCCCACCTCAGAGTCAATGGACATGAGCTAAGATGTTTATCCCCACCACCCTCCTGCCTTGGGATACCTCAGCCAGACACCAGCTGGGTGGGGAACAGCAAATGCCACTGGGCTGCTCTTCTGCCACAGCCAAGTCCAAGTCCCCGGGCAGCCCCAGGAGAAACTGGGGACGGTGTGTTAAATTTGACAGCTGGATGTGACTGGCCTGATCCAGCTGCCTTCCTATCGGACACCTCAGAGAATTGGAATGAGACCTGAGATCAGGGAATACAGCCTCACAAAGGGGAGGGGCTGGAAGATTAATATTCCCGTTTTTTCAGGAAGTTTTAAGGGGTGCACAAAGCAGTCACAGTTGTGGTTCCATGAACAATGGAAATTGTTTCCTCAAATACTCCTTACTGCAGTTACAAAGGTTTTTAATAACTGCACATGCACTTTCTACCTTAAATTGCCCAAGAATGTATTTATAGTGTTTAACTAAAAAACATGGCTAAAAACTGGAAGCCATGTAGTAATGAGTTCATCCCACAGGCCTTTTGGGAAAGAAGACTTGCACCTGCCAAGCTGCTGAGGCTGCACAGGGCAGGGGGGTTACCCAACACCCCCACCCTCCTCCTGGGGCTCCAGTTTGACATTTGGGCAAATGAAGCTTTGTTGCTTGGCTTTCATATTTATGGTTTTGACTGCAAAATACCTCAGCCATCTTCCCTGAGAGATGATTACTGACTATTTCAGTGACAAACCCTGCTTAAAGCTTTGCTTTGCACTAACACTGGCTTCTCTCTCCCCTTGGAGCACCTTGGTGTTGGTGTTACCAGCCACAGGGATCTGCTGGTCAGTGTCAGTCACAGGGCTCAGAGGTGGCAGGCAGGAGCCAGGGGTGCAAGCACACAGCCCATAGCGGCTGCTGTGCTCAAATCCTGCTTTGTGCAAGAGAAAATGCCTTAAGAGACAAAGGTTCTAACAGCCAACTAGAGGATGAGGCAATCATGACACATTGCTCTCGCCATGAACTGCTCTGTGCTTTTTTTTTCTCTTTTGACAGAGTGGTTGATGTGAATAGTGTTTATAGTGCTGTGTGAAAGGACATGTGTTGTCCGGGTGCTATAGAAAATAAAATACACTTTAAAGCTGCGTACCCTGAGTTCACTGACCATCACCATGACACTGCTCCTCGAGTGCTCGTGACAGCAGAGCCCTGGAGCCAAACACAGGCTGCTGCCCCTCCTGTGCCCATGCAAAACAGAACCCAAGTTGGACTGAGGCTTTATTAAATACACCTGTGCTGCAGAGGCTGCTACTCGTTCTCCTCGCTGCGCAGTCTGGCGTTGGGGTTGGTGATCTTGATGGCGAGCTGTGCGGCTCTCTCCACGATCACCTTCCTGTTCTTCGAGGACACATTGTGGGCAATCTCTGCACAGTACGACCTGTTGGAGACACACAGCGTTGGCCTTGGCTCCAGCAGCACCCCGAGCTGAGGCAGAGCCCTCTGGAGCCAGGCCACCATGGGACAGCACTGGAGCTGTCCTGCCAGCAGTACTCAGGCACAGCTGGGCTCGGGGGCATCACTGCACGGGCACTGAACCATGACTCCCACCCCTCACTGGCCTGAAGCAGGAGCTCCCCTGCAGAAAAGCTCAGCTTTTCCTGTGAATGACTCAGCCAAAGGCCATTGTTAATTACGGTTCTTACTACTTTGTAGCAAAAACAAGCACTGGAACAGACTTGTGCCCAGGTCTGACCCAGAGCTCCAGTTCTGTCTGTGGTTACCAGTGATGTGGCACAGCCCTGCTTGCCACCGTTGTGTATTTTTGCCAAGGGGATGAGATTGCCAGCTCCAAGGCCCCTCTGTGCCCCTACCCTCCAGCAGCCATTCACTGAGGGAACAGTGATGGCATCTATGCTCTCAAAGCAATGATTTTCCTCGTTTCCCGTGACCATGCCACCCCTCCCAGGCAGGAGTACAGCCCCCACACACTCACTTGTTGCTCATCATCAGCACTTCCAGCTCTTTTACGTTGTGGACCAGGAACTTTCTGAAGCCTGTGGGCAGCATGTGTTTTGTCTTCTTATTGCTGCCATAGCCGATGTTGGGCATCAGGATCTGTCCCTTGAAGCGCCGGCGCACTCTGTTGTCGATGCCTCTGGGTTTGCGCCAGTTGCGCTGCACAAATGCAGAAAATGCAGTTACAAAACGAGACCACCCTGACCACAGCCTACACCGGCCCCCACACTCCCTGCCCAGCTGCTGCAGCTTGGCACCATCCTGCTGGGCTTTCCTTCACCACCTACACCAAAGGTACCCCAAAAGCTCTGTCCTGGGGAAGCTGCAGCAACTCCTCACCTTGATCTTGACATAGCGGTCAGACTGGTGCCGGATGAACTTCTTGGTTCTCTTCTTGACGATCTTGGGCTTCACGAGAGGCCTGAGGGCAGGCATGGTGGCTGCGGGACAGAGCGGGGTGAGCGCGGGGCGTGCCCCAGGTGCGGTGCAGCTCCCCGGGCCACGCGTGTCGCAGACTGCCTTCCCCCAGGGGCCACGGGCGGGCCGGTGAGGGAATGGGTCTTCATCTGCTGGGGCTCTTCCTCCCGCCTCCGAAGCTGGCAGAGCACTGGGAGCTCTCCAGATGCGATCCTGGGAGGTGCCGCGGTGTTATCCCCGCGGCCCTTCGATGCTCCTGCCCGGAGCCCGGCGCCGCACGCCGCGGAGACCAACAGCGACCGAGACCCCCCGGCTCCGCCCGCCCACGCTCCGGAGGCCCCGGCCCGGCTGGTGACCGAGCGCGGCCGCGGCGGCCCCGCCGCCCGGGAAGGGGCGCGGGTGGGCCCCCAGCGCCGCCCATCCTCCGCAGGCAAAGGACCGGTGCCGGCCCGCGGGAGCCGCCTTCCGCGCCACGGGGAAAAGATGCGGCGGAGGGGAAGGGAAAGGGAGGAAACCGGTCCGTGCCAGAAGCGCCGGGGCCCGGATGGCCCCGGATGGCGCGGCCGGGACTCACCGGTGCCAATGGCGCGTCCACCGCGGGCCGGGCGAGAGAGGGAGGGGCCCCGCGCAAGCGCTTATGGGACAGGCGGGCGGTCCTGGCAGGGGCGTGTGGCGCTGCGGCCGCGCACCCGGGGCACCGGGCACCGGCGGGGCGGCGCGGCGATCAGTCCGCCGCCGCGGCGAGGTGGCACCGGGCACGGAGGTTCAGTCCGGCGGGGGCGCCCAGAATCGGTGCTTCCCGCCCACCGCCACGGACAGCGCGCCTGCTACGGGCCTGCCAGGACCTGACTGCGTCACAGCGCAGGCGGTGCCCGCCAGCTGCTTCCGCCAGTGCGGGCAGGCGGGCGAGCGCCACCCGGCGGCGCGGCGGAGCCGGCCGGGCCCGCTCGGGCTCCGCAGGCCCAGAACGGGGGCACGGCCCGAGCGACCGAGAGCGGCCCCGGCTCCGGGAGCCAGAACCCGCCTCGGGCCCTCTCCTGCCGCAGCGAGACGGGGCCCGTCCCTGCATGAGACTGGGAAGGCGCCACTAGCTCCGGCGGCACCGGGGGCCGGGCCAGGCCCGGGCAGCGGGCATGGAACGGGGTCTGCTCGTCCCGGGCTGCTCCCTGCATACGCTCTCCCCCTCAGCCCGTGTCCAGCAGCACCGAGATCAGAGCCCGACTGCTCCGGGCCCGGGGCAGGTAACGGTGGGCACTGGATGGCTGTGCCCAGCGAGCCCCCAACCCGGGGAGGCAGCTGCGGGCACAGAGCTGCACTGCAAGAAGAGACAGGCACTACAAAACAGGGACACGTTTATTAAAAAATAGCAATGACCCCAGCCATGACATCACACTAATATTTACACCCAGAGCTGTGAGGGCACCCGAGGGGAGGTGGTGGGGCAGTTCAGCCCCAGCTCAGCTCAGTCGATGCTCAGCCTCTCTCGGTTCTCCCACAGCCACGTGTGGTAAACGTTCAACTTGTGGTCCTGTGGCTGCACCTGAGACACAGGGAAAATGTCAAATATTTAGTAAAACACCTTAAAATATCTCATCACTCCAACGTTGTGAATGTTGGTTTTCCAGTGCCAGGGGGTCGGTGGGCACAAGTGAGACCCGAAGGGCGCCACCCACCTCCTTCCACTCGTTAACACAGAAGATCCTGTAGGAGTCGTTGCCGTACTTGCCGATGCCGTGCAGCTCGATCGGGTAGCGCCACGCCTTGCTCAGGTACTCACCTGCGGGGCAGGGCACAGCACTCAGCACCTGCACACACACACCTGCCCTCACCGCCTGCACACGGGAGCACCCTGTGCCACTGTTACATGACTTCACTTCGGCACATTTCAAATGAAAACCAAAAGTTTCAGGTGTTTCCTGGTGCACGCAGACCGTGAATCCCCACAGGTTAATCTTAAACTGTGGTGTTTACATTCTCTGTTCAGAGAATATGAATACCACATTAAACTATTTTTCAACAAACCACCACTGGAGTTTTAATCATAATCTCTCTCATCTGAACAAAATTCTCCTCGGCAGGTTCTGAGTACAGAATCAGAAAAATCCCAGCTGGAAGGGCCTTCTGCAGGTCACCAGAGCAGCCCTGAGCAGAGCCACCCTGTGACAGTGCTCAAACACAGCAGCAGTGCTGCGGGCGCTTGGGTCTCTCCCACTCCAACCAGTTTCTGGTCTCCTGCAGAACACACCGTGCCTGGCGTTTCCCTCCCAGGTCACACCGGGATCAGCAGCTTTGCCTGTGTGACACCAATGATCCCAAATGCTGCACAAAACAGACACCAACACACCCAATCCCCAGAGCAGCGTCTGCATCAAAGCTGTTTGTCTTTCGCCAGCATAACCAAGATGGTTCCAGCTGTCAGGAAAACCCACCTGAGAACCTGATGATGGTTTTGGCTCTGAGTTCATAGAGGCCCAGAGGTTTGAGCAGCTCTGACATTTCTTTCCAGTCTGCAGCCCTGGCTACCTCAGGAGAAGGATACCTCCTCAGGAACTCCCAGAGCACTGGAATGGCCATTTTCCCTGGTGAAAGAATCCTGTGAGCAGGAGCCTGGGATGGGGCTCTCCTTCTGCACTATCCATATGCTTTCTCAAGTGAGCGCTTCCAAGGTAAGGTACCTACTAAGGATTACTATTGCACAGTGACACAAGTTAAAAGAAATCAGTTATTTCATTAACACCATTAAAACTGGCAGCTGTTTCAGCCCTGTAACACCTCCCAACATCTACACACCTACTCCTGCTACTCTGCTTACCTGAAGTTTTGTTGAGAAATATGGTGGCAATGAGAAGCTTCCATGGATCATGGAAGAGTGTTTCCTGGATAAGATTGAAAGGAGAACGTGGAGGAGTCCATTTTCTGAGGGCCTTCCTTCTGGGTGGGCTGAGGGCTATACAGGGCCAACACAGGAATGTTTATTAGACAGCAAAGGATGGCTTTACCTATTTAATGAAAAAAAAAAGAAGACCACCTCTGAAGCATTACTGTGGAGGCACTGTGCATAGAGGGAGCCACAGCAGCTCCCACACGGCCTTTGCACGGCAGCAGGGGACTGTCCCACTTGGCACAGCTGCAGCCAGTGTCAAGCTGCAAGGAGTTTTCCACATCATCACTTGATCCTGAGCTATCCGATCCCTTCCCCATAAAAAAATGTATTTCCCTAAATACAATACCTTCTTTGCTGTATTTACTGGAAAAATAGGGACTCGTTTTCCTTCTCTCCACTTGTGTTCGTGGGACAGACTCTTCTGTAAAGAAATAAACTTCAGCATTAAGAAAAAGCAGCAAGTATTTTGTTGTCATGTTTCACACACCAACTGTGCTTTATGCAGTGATGGATACAGGAGGAATTCTTCTCATGTACAGAACACAAATGTACCTTAAATCTCCTCAGATTATTGCCTGACACTGTACAGCTTAAGAGCTTGGCACACTAAGTTTCAGTTTTGAGTAAGTCTGCATTAATTTAAATGCTGTTGGATAAAAATGAGATTTGGATGTCAGAGCAGCTTGACCTGAAGCAGAACACGTGGCCTCATGAGCCAGGAGAGGCCTGGGCAGAAGGTGAGGGCTGGCATCACCCTCTGCTGTCACACCCACCTGGAGGCATTGTGGCTGCTGCGGGGCTGGTCCTGTGCCACGGCTCAGCATCCACCTCGGCGTCAGGCTGCACACTCTGCTCACCCAGAGCCCCCGCATCGGCCACTGGGCCTGTCTCCAGCCCAGAGGGGTTCTCCTCAGCCCCTGCAGCAGGTGTGTCACTGGAGCACTGCCCCTCCTTTGGCAGGTGAGCCAGCTCCCTCTGTGAGCCAGGCACTGTCCCTGCAGCCCCAGGGTCAGCACCTGCTTCACCCACTCCCTGGCTGTCAGCTCCATGCGTGCCTGTCTGCCTGTGGCCCCTCTCGTTCTGAGCACACTTGGTCTCCCGTGTGTTAGGGACTCTTCTCTGCCTCTTGCTCTTGGCGTCACCTTGGTTCCTCCTTTCTGAGTCCTCACGTTTCCTAGTTTGAACGCTTCTCCCATCTGCCCTCTTTCTTCTGGTTTTCAAGTTCTCCTCTGGGTTTGTGCCTACCACTACAAAACCTGTGCCTTCCACAGTAGATGTAGCATCTTCCAGGTGTCCACTCCTAGCCTGGATGTTCTGAATTCCAACCTCAGCACCATTCTGTGCATGGAGCTCCTGCACTTTGCTCTGACAATCCTCCTTTTCCAGGTCAGTCCTCGCAGCTCCTGTGCCATATCCCTTCAATCCTGAGCATGTGCTCCCTCGAGGAGCTGCAAAATCAAAATCTGCTGCTTTCAGTGCTGTCTCCCCAGTTTTCTGTAAATACTCCACAAGTGCTCGTTTTGACCTCAGCTTCTTCCCTTCAGGGCTGTAGTAGGAAAGGAAAGGAAATTAGCAATGGCTTTCTCATTCTACCGCTCTTTGCTTCAATAATATATGAAAACAACCCCAAAACGAAGGACAAGACCAGTTTTTGAGGGCGACGCCTGGGCAGATTTCTGTGGCCCTGCCAAGCAAGGCCACACGGATCTCAGTGACAGCCCCCGCCTCACCTTATGAAGTACACGTCGATCCTCCCGGCCGTCCTGCCCGCCCGCCTGCGGCTGCTCACCCGCTGCCACCCGCGGGGGACGGGGCTGGGGTTGGGGACGGGCCGTTCCGCCGCCGCCGCCGCCGCCGCGCCTCGACTGCCGCCGCCGGGGCTGCAGGGGAAGAAGAGCCCGGGTAAGGTCCCGCTGCCGGCAGAGCCCCGGGGACAGCGGGGCGGGCCTGGGGCCGGATCCCCGCGCGCCGGACCCACCCCGCCCTCACCCGCCCGCCGCTCCCGGCGCCGCCATCTCCCGCGCGCCGCTCACGTGACCCTCCCGGCCCCGCCCCGCGCGAGCGGCCCCGCGCCGCTGGCAGCGCCCCCTGGCGGGTGGCGGACCCGGGGCCGCGGGCGCAGGCGCGTTGCCCGTGGCAGCGGCGGGGCCGGAGAAGCGGCGCCCGGCGCGGAGCGGGCCCGGCCGGGAGGGGCGGCGCGGGGCGGTGCCGAGCCGTGCCGAGCCGTGCGGGGTCCGAGGCATGCGGGCCGCGCTCACCTGGCGCGACAGGGCCGAGCAGTGGTGAGCGGCCCGGGCACAGCCGGCGTGCCGGCCCGTTCCGCTCCGGGCGGCTGCTCGGGGCCGTGGGGGGCTCCCAGCGCGGGTCGGGCCCGGGCGCTCCTGCCGCTCGGGGTTCGTGGGCAGTCACAGCCACGCTCCCTGGGCCGCTGCAGGGCTGGCCGGGCGGCACCTCTGGTCAGTTTCTGTCTCCTGACACGCGGTTCTTGGTTTGTTTGTTTGTTTGTTTGTTTCCCGCAGCATTTACGACCTCGCGTTCAAGCCGGATGGGACCCAGCTGATAATTGCTGCTGGAAACAGGCTCCTGGTAGGGAAACCTCCTTGTCCTCTCTCCTTTTCAGCTGTAGGAGCATGATTTCTTTCACATTAACTTATGAATATAACCTATCTGAAATCCCCTTATCTCTGTTAGTGCAGCCTCACAGTAACATACATATTAATGCAGGCCAATTCTAAAGTGTTTTGAAGTTTTTAAATATTTCTCACCAAGTTTTAAGCTCTATTTCCAAAAGTAATGGGATTTAAGTTATTTGTGTCATCTCGTGCTCCCGTGCGCTGCCCGGGGTTTGAGGTCCGTGAACCCGCCCCTAGTCCTGGCGCAGCGCAGGGGCCGTGCTGGTGCGAGTCTCCTTAAATCTCTGTGGCGAGGGCCGAGGCTCAGACCCGTGTCCTGGCGTTGGGGTGACAGGACCGGTGTGGGAGCATTCACCTCGAGCTGTCTGTGGGTCCCTGGGGCTGCTGCAGGAGCAGCTCAGCACCAGCTGCTCGCAGGTCCTGCCAAGCTTCCAGGTGGGGCAGGTGTAGGAGCTGCAGGAAGGGGCAGATGGGATGGATGGATGGGTTGTAGAGTTCAGCATTGCAGGACAACAGCTGTTGTTTTCAGGGCTAACGCAATCATGTATTTAGTGATGCTCCTTTGCAGTAATTTATTATGCTTAAACATAAAATGCGTAGAGAGATGTTTTAACAGCAAGATGTAAAATATAAAAATAAAAGATAAAAAGCCAATAAGATGTAAAACAAGCTGCCAAACAAGCTGTTGAAAAATGTCCTTTGTGCATGTTATTTTCTAGTACTGACTTCTTTCTTTCTAAGAATATCGAGTTACAGAAAGCTGTGTCTGTGCTAGAGAATGTTTTGTCTTGTATGAACTATATGAAATCCAAAAAGCAGGCACAAAAGGAAGTGCATAATCTGCTGACCTTCAGTAATTTTATATCCCAGCCCTCACACTGGAGGTGTTTACGCCAGGTTGGATGGGGCTTGCAGCAACCTGGTTTAGTTGAAGGTTTCACTGCCCCATGGGGGCATGAAGTGAGTGAGCTTTAAAGTCCCTTCCCACCCAAATGTGGTTCTCTGATTCAATGGAGGGGTTTTTTTGTGCAAGTTCTTTTGTTTGTATATTTGGATTGGTTTTTTCTCCCCATTTGAACAGGTATATGATACTTCTGATGGAACCCTAATTCAGCCTTTGAAGGGACATAAAGACACTGTGTACTGCGTGGCTTATGCCAAAGATGGTAAATAGCACCCTGGGGCACTGTTAGCCTGGTTTGTAGAGTGCATCTCTCCCACTGGTGGTTGATTGCCCATGGAAGTTGGAAGTGGGCATTGTTCTGGTCACAGCGTGGGACTGCTGGGGTTTGTTCTTTAACAAGTGCTGGGTTTGCTGTCCAGTGGAGGCTGTGATCTGCTGTGCAGATCTACCTGCACAGGTACCTGTACGGTCACCTGTGAGCCCAAGAACTGTGGTGCCACTGCTCCTCCTCTTTGACTTTAGTGTTGGGCTTAGCACTGGTGAAGGGTGTATTCATGGGCAGTGTGAGGAGAAGGCTCACCTCAGAGATTCCTGTTTCTACTACTCATCTGCCTCTGAGTTTTATTCCTGTATTTCCTCTGTCCCAGAGCTTCCTGATCCTTCATGTGTTACCTGCTCAGTGCACTCTGCTTCCAGTTCTCTCATGGTCTACAACTCTCATTGAGTGGGACTCACTCTGTGGGTTGGGGGCCTTCCTGCAGCTGCTGCTGTTTGGGTGATGGGAGTTCCTGTGACACTGCACCAGTTTAACTTGTTTCCCATCGATCTCCAGCCTGGGGCTGGACAGCACTGGAAGAACTGGTTACTAGCAAGGCCATGGAAATGGTGCAGTACAGCCACTGGAACTCCATGTGCCCAGGAAAGCACCAGCACATCCAGGACTCGGTGTCAGCCCCTTTATTACTTGAGCCTTATCGAGTTCAAGAACTTCTTGCTCTCTCTTTGATTGAGTATTTGGAGTGAAAGTGATTCTTGTATGTGTGGGATTTAATTTATCTCTAATTCCTAGGCAAGCGTTTCGCATCTGGCTCTGCTGATAAAAGTGTGATAATTTGGACTTCAAAGTTAGAAGGAATTCTGAAGTACACGTAAGTGATGCTGTTCAGTTCTGTGCCTCAGAAGCTGATTTTGATTATTCACTGCTGCAATTAAAGAGCATGAGCTGTTAGATTTGGGAGAAGGTTCACTAAGGTCAGAGAAAATGGGTGATAGGGGAGGGAGGAGGAAAAGAGCAGCTGAAGTATCTGAGTGAGACAGGAAAGCAATTAAAGGCATAAAAGGAGGTGGGGAGTTCAAAGAAATCTGTGCATTTAGAGGGCTGACAGAGAACTAGGGAAACTCATAATAGGTCAGAATAAAATTAAACATAGTATGCCCAGTCTTCTATAATAAACCATAATTCTGGTTCAAAGATCAAATTGAAGATGGGTTTGTCACTTCTGGTAGATTTCAATAATTTGGCTCTGTTTTCAGAGAGCCCTCTGAAGCAACAGCTTCATGTTCTCCTGAGTGCACATTTATCAGGAGTTGGCTGGTCGCTGCACAGGGCCCGCACAAGCGCGCTTGGTTTAGGATTTGGTTACAGCCTTCAGTCATATTTTTCAATGTTGCTGTAATCTTGATGAAATACAGTGAATCCTGCTACTTGGAGATAGTTTTTACAAGGTTTATTACTTAATTACTTTACAGTGATAGCAGACTTACTTGATGTACTATAAACCAATCCAATTATTTTGGCATCTGCTAAAGCTTTCAGCTCACTTGCTGAAAGTCAGAAAAGGGACATTTAAGAATGATTTATTGAAATCTGACTGTAACTTCATTCTAGGCATAATGACTCTATCCAGTGCGTTTCCTACAATCCTCTCACTCATCAGTTGGCATCTTGCTCGTCTGGGGATTTTGGTATGTCTTCTCCCTTGAACTTTTCCATCAAGACAGTGAATGCCATTACGGCTGGATACCTTAGATAACTACAGATAGGTACAGCTCTGTGACTCCAGGAGAGATGGGACACAAAGCTACCTAACATTCAGTGACATTGGATACTGATTTAAACCACTTAAACTCAGTGAGAAAGGACAGTAGTGAGGGGTCACAGGATGAAATGTGCTGCTCTGTTACTGGAGTTTTTTGCAGAGACACCCTCTGTTATTTAGATGGATTCTTTTTCCTCATTTAATAACAAATAATATGTATTTAAATGTCCACTTGCAGTGTACAAGACTTTGGTGCCTCTGAAATCCCAGCTGAGTTCTCTGACAGTATTAGTTTCCAGTCTGAACTCTGGCACATGCTTACTTGTCATTGGCTCTTTGTTTTCTTTCATTGAGGCTTGTGGTCTCCAGAACAGAAGTCAGTCTCTAAACATAAAACAAGCAGCAGGATTACTTGCTGTAGGTAAGTTTTAAGGGTTATCTGTGTCATTTAAGTTAGTTTCAATACAAACCATTTCAAGTAAGATAGAAGCTTTAAAAAAAAATTACTTTTCCTTCCTTCTTTTTCAGTAGCAAAGTGTTGGGTTATGCTTGGTCCTGTTTATAACCAAATCCTTTTGAAGGCATCAGAGACAGATTCTGGTCTTGAGCAGGTGTCTTAGCTGTTCTGTCCCATCTGTTCTTCTCTCTTGTGCCACAACAATAAAATGAAGTTACAGGAGAAATAATTGCAATGTTTGTTTGTTGTTCATTCCCTGTACTGTTGGGGTTTTCAGTTGAAGAAGTTATTATATTTGTGGGGAATCTGAAGTAAGGATTCATAACTGAAGTAATTAATCTGACTGAAGAATAGGCCAGAATAGACCCTAGGCCTCCCCTGTCCTACACCAGACAGTTCCATCTGATCATGTTCTAAATGTGGCTTTTAAAGCATCTTGGTCTGCTCCCAGACTGCCATCCCCAAACTGTATCTGACTTAGCGCATGTTACAAATATTGCAAGCTTTAAATGATTATTTTACTTCTTTATATATGATAAAATGTCCTTGATGTAGAGAGTGCTGTTGCTATAAATGTGGATTTAGATGCATAAACAAACCATAGGATTACTAGCCACCTCCCAGAACTCCCTCTTAGAAATATATTTTAATCTACCATTCCTGTGTGAGTGTGCTGTTCACCATCCTGCCTTCCTGCTGCTTGTTTGTAGTAGTTTACTCTTCAGTGTGTATGTGTTTTCTCAGCTGGACAAATGATGGCCAGTACCTTGCTTTGGGGATGTTCAACGGCATTGTCAGCATAAGGAACAAAAATGGTGATGAGAAGGTGAAAATAGAGAGGCCAGGGGGCTCTTCCTCTCCAGTATGGTCAATTTGTTGGAATCCTTCCAGGTAAATAATTTCATCCTTCTTTTTTTTTCATTCTGAATAGATAATCCTTGGCTCATTGATTGCAGAAAGGCTTGACTTCTATCCCTGCTGGAGCAGATTAATTCCCATATATGTTACCTTCTTTAAGTGATTATATATTGGGGTTTTGGCTTTGCTGCCAATCTTCAGCTGAATAGAGATCCTGGGAACAAGTTTAGATTGGAGACATGGGATTGTTTAGGTTGAAAAAGCCCTTTGAGACATCAAATCCAACCACTCCTACAGCAGTGCCAAAGCCAGCACTAACACCTGTCCCCAAGTGCCACATCCACACAGCTTTTAAATCCCTCCACCCCTGATGGACAGCCCTTTCAGGGAAGAAATTATCCCAATACCCAGCCTAAACCTTCCCTGGCAAAGCTTGAGGCCATTTGCTCTTGTTGTGTCCCTGTTCCCTCCCTCAAGCTTTGAGTTATTCCTGTAGAGGATACTGGTTTTGATTTTGTGTCCCCAAGCTGTTTTCCAGAGGTTTAAATGCCAACCTGCTGTCCTTTCAGTTTGTGACTTTTAAAGAGTAGCATGAAGACAATTCTACTATTCTGTGACTTGGTTCTGTTGCTCTAAGAGATTTGTTAATTAAATTGCTGTGGAATTACTAGTTTGTCTTTTTTTCTGGCAGAGATGAACGCAATGACATTTTAGCTGTGGCAGACTGGGGTCAGAAGCTTTCCTTTTACCACCTGAGTGGCAAGCAGGTATGCCTTAGAGAGTTTATTCAAGAGTCACAGGGTATTTTTGATTCTATTTTGTCCTCAATCAAAATACTTGTATACAGGTGCTTTATTAATTTCATTAAACGTCTTCTGTTTTCCCAGCCTTTTATGAATCTATTTTTTTTTAACCATTCCTCCTTCAGCTCTTCTCACATAGCAGCTCAGCTGCTGTCTCACAGTTCTTCCATTAAAGCCCTTACAACTCTGCTGACTTGTGTGACATGGTTCCCTGGTTTGTAGAGAACATCTCTGTGGGTTTTTTCAGCTGGGTAAAGGGGTTTTGTGACTTGTTGTGTTCTGAGCAGAATGGTTTGGGACTGGAGGGATTCTTGGATGTATTTTAGAGCTATCTTTGGGAATCTTAATATAGCCAGTGGTTCTAGGTATTGAAAGTCCATGCATGGAGGAGATGAATGGTGTCAGCAATGGCACTTATGTTTTCAGAAAAGATGAAATGATCCTTTTGTTAACGTTTTTTATTGGGGTTTTTTGGTTTATTTTCCCTTATAGATTGGGAAGGACAGAGTGCTCAATTTTGACCCATGCTGCATCAGCTACTTTACAAAAGGAGAGTATCTCTTGCTGGGAGGTTCAGACAGACAGGTTTCTCTCTTCACAAGGGATGGGGTACGTCTGGGCACCGTGGGAGAGCAGAGCAGCTGGGTGTGGACCTGCAAAGTTAAACCAGATTCCAACTATGTGGTGAGTAGGGACGTTTTTCTAACATTTTCACAGGGAATTTGGTACTTAAAGATCATACATTCCCATCTTAGTTGCTTGGACATTCCTGCTGAGGCAGTAGAACTTCACCAGTGTCTAGGGAGGTCCTATAACTGCCACTGGAATTACATATATCCCACAAAAGTAAAACCTGAGCTGTAAGAAGGATCTAAGGAGCACAACACCTGCTCTCAAGTGGTAAGGTGTTTGCTGCATTTTGGTTAAAAAAGCGGAGGGGAAAACAATTAAAAATATCAGCTAATAACTTCTGGGCTTGACCAATTCTAATTCCATGATGGGAAGAAGATGCCTACAGGGCAACTGTCAGGCTAAAATGCTGCACTCTTGAGTCCTGTACAAGTGGGAAGAGAATTAAAACAAATTTAAAAGTGAACAAACACACCTCCTCTGTGTGTTTGTCTAATCAAATCTATCCAAAACCCCATCCAAATAAACCCAAGCCCCCTCCCCAGCATGGTGGTCTCCATGGTCTGTGGTGACGTCAGTCCATTCTCAGTGCACTTTTGCCATGGTTAAACACAAGTCAGCTGTAGCTGGTGTTGGTCTATTCATTGTGCAGAAAAAGGGACATGGTCTTTATGTAAACACCACACACTCTGCCAAGTCTCACCTGTTTGTACCAATTAACTGAAATCATTCCCTTATTGTGTTCAGGCAGTAGGGTGTCAGGATGGAACAATCTCCTTCTACCAGCTGATTTTCAGCACTGTCCACGGCCTCTATAAAGACCGCTACGCCTACAGGGACAACATGACCGATGTTATTGTCCAGCACCTCATCACAGAGCAAAAAGGTAATTCCACACTTGCAAGCAGGCCAAAGCTTCATGCAGCTTGTTTTAGTTAATATCCATCAGGACACTTGGAATATACGCTGCATGGACTTGACAGGCTGTTGTCACTTTGGCAGTCAAACCGTGGAACACACTTGGGATGAGGAGAGGGCAAACTTGGAGCATGCAAGTTCATCACTGACAAGTTTAATGAAAGATGTGGGCATTGGCAAAGAGACTGGGAGGGACAGGGGCTCTTAAAATAAGGTTCTAATCTCTGAAAATGAGATAAAAATACTATGTGTTATATTCAGCTTTTATTTTCCTTACTTGTAACCGTAAGCATTTGTGCTTATTTAGTTTCTCCGTTTTTGCTGTCTTTTTATGGCAAGGATTTGAAGTACTGCTCCAGAATGTGCTGTTCATAGAGGGTGGTAAATTGTGACAGGGATAGTAGATTACGTAGATGCAGAGCAGCAAACGTATCTGAGCAGGAATGTGCTTTGAATTTTAGAAGTGCTCTAGGGAGATTCAGTTTTAGTGTATTAGTTCTCTGATTTCTGTATGTTATTTTTGTGTCAGCTTATACTTTATCATTTTGGTGTTTTTTCTTTCTAGTTAGGATAAAAGGCAGAGAGCTTGTGAAGAAAATTGCAATCTACAAAAACAGATTAGCCATCCAGATGCCAGAGAAAATCCTGATTTATGAGTTGTACACGGATGACTCTGCAGATATGTACTATCGGGTGAAGGAAAAGATCATTAAGAAATTTGAATGTAATTTGCTGGTGGTGTGTTCAGATCACATTATTTTATGCCAGGTATGTGCCTTAAAAGCTAGAGTAGTCCTGGGGTGTGTTCAGTGTTCAAGGCAGCTGTCCCAGACAGTGGCTGGCAGGACATGAGTGTCCCGTGGGATCTGCTGCAGCACTTCCCAAGGCAGTCCTGCTGTGCCCTGCAGTGCTCACATGCTGCTGGGCAGCCACTGTGGCGTGGCTCAGGTGACTCTGGTTCAGTAAAGCAGGCTCCAGAGTGAATTTGATAAATTAGCACAGAATCCAGGGGTTCTTCTGGGTGGGAGAGAGCTACTAGAAGAAGATTGGGGGTGTTTGTTTTTGTTTGCTCATAGGATTGGAAAATCTTAAAGAATTCACCCATTAAATTGAGTATTTGACTTTATGATTTTTAAATATAGAAGTAGACACACCTGCTAGTATAGGTATAAACATCACACATCAGACACAGATTTTTGTCTTCACCTCCAGGCTGTGTTTTATACCTTACTGTGTCCTTAGGAGAAGAGACTGCAGTGCCTCTCATTTAGTGGTGTTAAAGAACGAGAATGGCTGATGGAATCTCTTATTCGTTATATTAAAGTAATTGGAGGACCTCCAGGAAGAGAAGGCCTCTTAGTTGGTCTGAAGAATGGTCAGGTAACAAATCAGCTCTGGTATGTGTCTTTCCACTACAAACAAAATGTGTTCTGTGCTCTTGGAGACCTTAAGAGCAGCAGGCTCTTCTGCAACCTAGAATTTTATTTGACAGTCTCATCTTGGGATTAAAAATTAATTACTTCTGTCTTTCTCATTCTCTGACAATAAAATTCATAAATATATGTTTGACTGGGTCTGGAGGTCTGCGAGTTAGTATCAGCTGACAAAATTGAGTTGTTGGTGAAGAGAGCAGGTTTGCCTTTAGTGGGGGTTGGAGATATGTACACTTTTCCTGGTGACCACTTGTGAGGGTGTGGCTGTGCTCCAGGTGTGGGGGCTGTCTGTTTCACACGCCAGGTGGCAGCTGGAAGTGCCAAACTGGAGCCCAGAGGTACTGATAGCAAGGACATTGAGATCCTGTTTGTGTCTTCTGTGTGTAGTGTATTCCTGTATTAATGAAATTGTGTGACTAGTGGAGAGCCCAGGATGCATGGCATTGGATTTATCTGTATAGGCTTGCGACCTAGAGCGTGTTGTATCAACCAGGCTGCTCAGGAGACAAACTGGAAGCATTTCCCTAGTTTTATAGCAGTTTGTCTCTGAAAAAGCTTGCAATTTCACACTTCAGACAGCACTGAGGGTTTGCCGCGCTGTGCTGTTTCCAGTTCTGGGGACAGAGCAGTCTGAGTGAGTTTGTTTCCCAGATCCTGAAGATCTTTGTGGACAACGCGCTGGCGATCGTGCTGCTGAAGCAGGCCACGGCCGTGCGCTGCCTGGACATGAGCGCCTCGCGCAGCAAGCTGGCCGTGGTGGACGAGAACGACACCTGCCTGGTCTACGACATCCACACCAAGGAGCTCCTGTTCCAGGCGAGCATCAGCACTTGCTGGGGTTTCTAAATGGGGGAGCAGGAGGGCAGGAAGTGGTTTGGTGCACAGAGCATCCCAAAAGTGTTGCTGTGCAGAAATTCGCGTAGCTCATTCAAGCTATTAATCGCATCTTGTAGAATTTAACTGTGATCTGTTTATCAAAACCACCCTCTCAGAGATGGGGGAGTAGGAATGAGAAGACGGGAAATCTATGTGAGCAACAGCTGAATAAAGAGCTCTTAGACATGTGACCTTTTCACTTTAATTTAGAACTCTGCCCTGCTTCCCTCTGAAGCATTACAGTTAATGAGCATTTTAGTTTTATCATTAGTACGAACAGAATTAAAGCCTAAACATCTTTGTTCGTTGGGTATTCATAGGCTATAAAAGGAATCATGATAATGCTCTCTTCATTGGCAGTTAGCAGTCACTTATTAATGTTGATTAAATGTTTTCAGAACATACTGGATAGCAAGGATGGAGTGCTGCAAGATAGGGTCTGCAACTTCCTTTGTGTAGTAGACTGAGAAATGATCAATTAAATGCACTAACTAGCAGTGTATTATTGTGGAATTTGGGATTATGTTTACAGATTGATTCTAGAGATTGCTAGTAAATATACATAAAAGGCAAGACAATTATAGCTGAGAATTAAAATGTAAAATACATCCCAATAAATCTGTTTAGGAATGTTCTAGACTTTAGGGTATTGCAAATGTGAATAATCAATGTGTGTGTGTACACACCAGGCTGTAATGGGTCAAACACTTCAGCTGAAGGAGGCATGTTTCTTAGCAAAGATGTGATTGCATCAGTTGTAATCCTGAGATGTTTTTCTCATTAGGAACCCAATGCAAATAGTGTGGCCTGGAATACCCAGTGTGAGGATATGCTTTGCTTTTCTGGAGGGGGTTACCTCAATATCAAAGCTAGCAACTTCCCTGTCCACCAGCAGAAACTGCAAGGCTTTGTTGTGGGTTACAATGGCTCCAAGATCTTCTGCCTTCATGTTTTCTCTATGTCAGCAGTTGAAGTTCCGCAGGTAATCCTTTAATCTCATTAAGTGTTGCTTTATATCTCATAAACATGAATGTTTAACAAGTGAAGAAGCTTTTCTGAGATTTACTTGTATTTCATTACTAAAATGATTGCAGTTCACACTTCCTTAGTTGTTATTTAAGTTATATTGTGTGATCTATTTTATTTTTGTTTCTTTGGCATTAATTAAGCTAACTTCCTTTTTGCCGTTGGTAATTGTCTCTGATTCTCCCTTTCTACTTGCAAATGCACATAATCTAATATAGTGCAGGCCTTACCTCCTGCAGGATTTTTGCTGTGTTCTCTCTATATAACTTTTATCCATTGTAATTTCATTTTCCTTGAATACATAAAATACTGTTTTATTGTTGCTTCATCTAGACGCCTTTAGGCAATATTTAAACAGAATATTTTAGTCTGAATGTTTAGTACCTGTGTGGTCTTTATATTCAAAATTTAGGGATTGCCTTCCATAAAATGCTGATTTCTGTCATCATGGAAGTAAAAAAAAACAAAGCAAAAAAAGAAAGTAGAAGGATTGTGACTCTGTATATCCAAGAGTGTGCAGGACTTGCCTCTGAGAATCAATGAATAAAGCACAATGTCCTGTGCTTGTACTGACTGATGGACACCTGTGTTACAGACCCTCTGTCCCTTGAGGCCCTGGGCAGGCCCTTGGTGGGGCTCTGGCTTGTCCAGGGTGGTTGGCAGCCACAGGCAGGATCACCGGGCCTTGAACACTCCTGTCTGCCTTTGGCATGCTGTAGGCACCAAGGTGCCACAGAATTATTGTGCAGCATCTCAGAGGCAGCTTCTCCTCTGAGAGCTGTGCTTTTGGCAGTAGCAAAGGGTGTACAATGTTCAGATAAACTGGTAACAGTAACGTGGGAACGGACCCGCATCGTGCTGGGGTTGCAAAGCCAGGGTGAGGCAGTGGTGCTGCAGGGCTCCCTGTTCCCCCCAGAGGGCTCTGTGGCTGCAGACCCACGTCTGTCTGTGTGTCACCCTGCAGCAGCTGGCAGCTCCCCACGGGGGTTTCCTTTGGGGCAGGTCCTTGGAAGCCCCAGTGTGCTTTGTGCCGAGTCACAGCCTGGGTAGCACAGCTTTGTCCTCCAGGCTGGGGCACGAGGGCTGCTTTGCTCCCCTGCCTGTGTGTCCGGCTGTGTCCAGGGACGTGCCACTCCTCCTGCTCTTGGCCCTTGAGAGAACACTGCCCCTCCTTTGCTCTGCGTCCACAGTACTAAAAAAGCTCAGTGCACGTCATATTTAGCATGTTCAATGCCCAGAAGAATTCGCATCCTTAACTACTTCCTAATATTGCAGGGAACTGAAGATTTCAAAATGGATGAGGTTGGAATGTAATTAACCCAGCTTGTGTAAAGATAAGATAAAGATCACCCCAGAATGTTGTTCTGTCTGTGTACAAAACTGAGATGTTTATTCTCTGGGCAGCTTGTAATGGTTGTAATTAGAATATATTTTTTTCCCAATATTTGTAGAAAATTTCACTAATATATCTCAGTATTATGCTTTCTGATACATGTTTTTTTCTATGACGATCCTCAGTCTGCACCCATGTATCAATATCTGGAACGAAAAATGTTTAAAGAAGCCTATCAAATTGCATGTTTAGGAGTGACTGATGCTGACTGGAGGGAGCTGGCCATGGAAGCCTTGGAAGGGCTGGAGTTTGAAACTGCTAAAAAGGTAAAGCATTTGTTTACTCGTTTAGCAGAAAGCTTGGGTTTGATATTTATCTGTGTGTGTGTGTGTGTGTGTATGACTATAATGCATGTTTTGTGGCTGGAATATGTGGTGTTCCTGGGTTACTGTCTTGCTTGTCTTTTATGTCTTGTTATAAACTCATGATTTTGAGATGAGGTTTTGACCTGAAATCAAATGTATCTCTCTAGATAAATGCCATGTTCTAAATCCAGGTGTTTGACAGTAGGAAAATGGTTTCATCTGGGAAATGCGTTGATGGGTTTAGGGGAGCAGAACTGGGAAGCAGTGCCCACCGGGTGGCAGCAGAGGATGCTCACCTGCCTTTGGCCCCCGCCTTCCTTAGTGCTGCAAACCTTCCCTTGTCCCCCCAAACATTTAATATAACCTCCGTGCAAATGTGAAGATTTCCTGCTCTTTGGGATCTCCCATTAAGGCTGTGTGAAGGCAGTGGTGCTGGACAGTATCATTTCAGTCCTTTCCTCTGTGGTGTGCCTTGCTTTGGGGAGTGGTCTGTGAGTGGGCATAGACTGAAGAACTGAGTTTTCTCTGGCATAAAATACTTCCCTATTTTCTTTCACCATCTATTCTCAAGTAAGGGAGAGCAAACTGAGTTCAATGTCATGAATATTGTATGAAAGACAAAACATTCTAAAAATACACTGAGAATGGTCTGAAGTGATAGACATCTTTTAATAACAGATTTTTTTTTAAGAAAAGGAAATGAAATGCTTTTTTTTCCTTAAGTGGAGGCATCAGAATAATTCCAGTCTTATGGATGGCTTTATGCAAATAGATACTTTTGAAAAGAAGTTTTCAGTGCCTCCTTGGAATTTTTAAGTAGTGCCCTCTTAGAGCGGATTAATTCAAACAAAAGCAGCTTCTTGACATTAAAGGCTCTTACAGTTCCTAGTTCAATCCGATGTAAGCAGAATATTCTGTGCCCTCTTCAGTTTGGTTGGAAGTCTTGAATGTGCAGCCCAAAGAGTTAAATTTCTGTTTTGTGATGCATGTCAGGAATAAGTGCTGAGCTGCTGCAACTTGCACGTGACTTTGCCACTTGAGACTTTGGGTTGCACATTTATCTCCATTTGCAAAGATATTACACTGTCTTAAAGTACTTTTATCTTATCGTCTTCTTACTTCCTTTCCTCTCTCTGAGCTCCTTTCATGCTGGATTTTCGGAATGGTTTAAAAACTAGGAGCATATGCAGCCGGCTTTGACAATACGATCTGTTATGTGCCCTTCCTTGTAACAGTTTCCTGAAATTTCCTTGTCTGTGTCACACCTCACATCCAAACGGAGAAGCTATAAAATAGCCAGAATAAAAGCACGTAATATTTTAATTGACACTTTGTATTTCTTGGGGGACTGATAGGCGCAGCTCCGCTGCCTGCTGTGCCGAGCTGTTCCTGTTGAGCCTTGTCTCCTTTCTGTCACAACTCAGGGGCCACAGTCAGAGCCCTTCAGGTTTGGGACTACACAAACACAAACCCAGCACACTTCTGCCTGTCCTTTTTGCATGAGGACAGCTTGATTCATGCAGAATAATGTTTGGTGTTTTCTGGGATTTCAAGTTAATGCCTTTTACTCTTTTTTTAAAATTATTTTCAATAGGCATTTACCAGAGTTCGAGACCTTCGATATTTAGAACTGATCAGCAGCATAGAGGTAAGCCAGTGTTCAAGAAGATGTATTTTCTTAAAGTTACTGCTGTACCAAATTCAGTACTTTCTGTTTTGGAAGGACTTCTGGTTGGATATTGCTTCTGACTGTTGGAGATGTGTTTGAAGTGAAAAATCCTGGTTAGTAGAGGTGACTCAAGTTCTAGTCATAGGATTGGAACTTTGTGGACCAAAATGTGGGTGTGGGATGGGAACTTCTGAAACTGTCTTCAGGAGAACTGGAAAAATGTTCAGTATTCAATTAATAATTGGTAGAATACTACTGTGCTGACGGAGCTTAGTACAGAATACTTCATAAACATGAGTTCATTAAGCCTTTCCCTACCCCCTGGAGGTAGGTAATTACTATTATCTCCTCCTTGCAGAGACAGACACAGGCCCAGAGAAATGAAATGACAAACTTGGGGTCTCACGACAAGTCTGTGACAACTGGAAATAGAATTTGGGATTCCGTATTTCTATACTGTGCTCTAATCACTCCTTCCTATTCTTTTCACACTTCTTGATAGAATTTCACTCAACAATCACTGTCTGTCATGAGCACTTGAAAATACACTCATCGCCCTTGTCCTTCTGCAGAGATGGCGAGATAATGCTTTAAGATCTGCTTGGAGATGGCATAAAGGGAATTCCTCTTCCTTGTGTTAATTAGATTTACACCTTCTCTTAAAAGATACACTCCTTGTCTTCATGTCTGCAGAGCTGTCCTGCTGCTGTCAAAATTCAAGCTGGTTGCGGTGAACTTTTCTCTAACACAGGACAAAGGTCTGCATTAAGAGCCCCTTATTTCAGTTGGTTTTCTTTTTTTTTTTCTTTTCAAGGGTATAGGTAGGTGAGAGTGTTTTCTCACGAGGAGTAACCTTTCTTTTCCACATATGCTTCTCCAGATCTTCATTTATTGAAGATATTCTGGATTTGTCATGTCATATTCTGTTAAGTAAGAAAGAATCCCCCTAAAAATAGGCATAAACTTACTTTCACACATCCTGAAAATGCTCCTTTTACAGTGAGTTCTACATCCCCACTTGCTTTCGCCTGCAGTGGATTGGATTCCTTTTAAGGCTTGTAGGGTGTAATTAAACACACATGTTTCATTAATGCCATGGTTTTCTCTCAGTAATGACACTTTTTCCCAATTGATCACAGACAAACATGGTTGCCATCTCTATCTGGCAAGATTCTGTGGAGTCTTCAAAAAAGGGTGTAACAAGTCCTCTGATGAACCAAGGTTTTGAAGGAAACTTTGAACACCAGCTCAGTGTCAGCCCAGTCACTCGGCGTGGCCAGGGAGTGATGGCTGAGACCCTCTGGCAGCAGAGGATTGAATGTGGATGCTGGTGGAATGCTTTTCCCTTTGCATGCAGTTTTCTTTAAATTCAGCTCACAGCTCTGTGTTTCCTACAATGTGGGCTAACTGCAACAATAATTTTATCCCAGGCAGGGTAGTGGTGTGTGTGCAATACACAGGATAAGGCACACACATGGAAACACACACACACACACACACACACACACGTGTGCAAACCTGTCTGGGTCGCTCAGAGTCAGGGTCCTGCTGCAGTTTGATTCATGTGCAGGGTTTCTCCATGGCTCTGCACACACATGGGAGGTTACTGCGTGGCTCTGCACTAATGCTGTCCTCAGGGTCCCTTCCCAGGCCAGAACAGAACAAGCAGTTCTGGTTTCCAGGAGAGCATGTACAGGTGCTCTGGAAGTGACTGGTGCTGACCCAAATCCGTGAGCTCTTGCTTGTGGGGACAGTGGAGGTGTCACTGGTTTGTATTCAGAGGCAGGCTAACATACATCCTGAATCTACTTACTGCTGGCAGTTATCCTCCTGTTTGTCATCCCACCTGCACATATTGTTAAAGTAGCCAAATTATATGCTGGTGAGATTGTAGGGAGAAAATGAGGAGCCCATCAGATGCCTTTTTTAAAATAGACTGGCATAATGATAGCATGTGTTCATTTTCGTGTGTGAAATCAAGAGAAGTGACTTTTCATCACTTTGGTTTGTATAGTGACATTTAATTTTGCTCTTCATAATTTTAATTAATGAGGGATTTAATCCTTTAATTATAAATTCACCAGAAATGTAGGAGAGGCATAATTATGCTATCCCGTTACAGGTTTTTAATTATTAGCAGTTAAAATCTAAGCCTGAAAATCTAATTCCTCAAAGGCTATTTCTCGCCTAGGTGCTGATCATCTAGAATATTTTCTACATCTCTCTTCGGTTTTTTTGTTTTTCCAGGATCGGAAAAAGCACGGAGAGAACAACCAGGAGCTGTTCCTGGCAGATGTTTATGCCTACCAGGGAAAATTCCACGAGGCAGCGAGGCTGTACAAGAGGAGCGGCCACGAGAGCCTGGCCCTGGAGATGTACTCGGACCTGCGCATGTTCGAGCACGCAAAGGTAGGACTGGCACCTGGGCTTCAGTGCAGGAATTCTCATGTGCCTCTCACCGTTCCAGTGTGTGATCCTACAAAGGAACTGTGGGCTTTGAATTCTGATTTCATTTTATCAGGTATTTGTTTGGAGATCTTTTGGCTTATAAGGGGAAAAGTGTTTCTGGCCTGGGTGTAACGGTGGCATTTTCCTTCAGAGTCTGCTACCAAGGCAGCAGATTGTGTTTTGTAGAGTCTCAAATATGGCTGTGGAAATTCAGGGCTTTTCAGTGAATTCTTTTAGTGGACCTTGTGATTACATAGTAATTTTCTTTCTTTCAAAATGAAAAAGTTTGGTTTTATGGCTCTTTTTGCATTATCTCATTTGGGAGTCCCTTATTGTTTGTTTGTCCTCCAAAGATGACAAGGTAGTACCCACGTTATCATGAAAATATATGGGTAGGAGTAAGTCAGATCTATATCGATGCATTTTAAAAACTGCATAATATGCTAACCTAGAATATTTTTGTTTACTACAGAATTTCTTCCAAAGATTCAGTGTCTTGGCTTTTTTTAAAAGTCTGTTCCATGTAGAATAAATTGAATATAATTCTGAAAAGTGATTTTTTATATGGTGATAAGGAGCATTACTTGGCTTTTAAGTCTTCTGTGGTGTTTTCTTATCGAAATCTCCGAGAATGCATGCACTGTTTAGTCTCATTCATCACTCATCAGAGCCCTATTCTGCCCAATCCAGGACAAAGAATTCACCATGACATGCACAGAAACTCTTTAGCAGAGATTCCCAAGCCATGCTGCAGAGATCTTTTTCTTCCAAGAGCTCAACAGAAACATTTGGGGGCTTTGCTGATGTAAGCCTGACTTCCGCTATTTTTGGCTGATGAGTCTTTGTTAGCTTCAGTGTTTTGGCTCCTCTTGAACATAAATGTAATTCATACAGGAAAATGTTCCCATAAGTCTCTGTAAGAATCTTTTAATTCTTGGCTGCAGTCATGTCTAAATTTAACCAGTAGAGAGCAAGAGGTCTCATGTCTCCTATGCTTCGGAGTGATTCCATGCTGAGAAATTTAAGGTACTTCATAAGGCAGCTTCTTGTGCAGGGCATGCACAGGACATGGAAGAGCATGTAAACCCCCCTTGTTTTCAAGTTATTTATCTAAGGAAAAATACATGGGGGAGGGGTGTGTTTTTGTGGTGCTGTTTTCACTGATGCTGCCAGAATTATTCAAAGGGACCCACAGAACCTGCTTTCTTGTGCATGACTTTGATGAGGTCTGGACAGAGGGTCCAGACTGGAGGCAGAGGTTGGGAGTCCTTTGATATGTGGTCACAGGCTCTTTATCACAGCACCAGATCACCAATTACTGGCAACTCACAAAAAACCTTTTATACTGTGGGAAGCTGAGCTTAGCTTTTGATTTTGGGCTTATTTTGGTGACCTAAGCTGGAAAAGTCGTGCCAAAAAGATTGTTTGACTTCACTCTGGAGTGCAGTTCTCCATATTCAGAGGCTGTTGGGATCCCTGTTAGCTGCTCCTGGAGCAGGGCTGTGCTGCAGGAGCAGGCCTGGGGCTCAGTTGGAGCTGGCACAGATGGGGTGCACTTCTGCCTGTAGCAGGGAGCTCCTGAATTGCAGTGCTGAAGCAGACCTGGTGTACAGGCTTTTGCCCATTTGTTGCTTTGGTTCTGTTTTTTTTAAACCTCAGTCAGAATTTGCTAGAAACATAGAGGATATACAGTTTTCCACTCTTTTCCCACCTGTAATTTCTCCTCTGTTCTGATTTTCTTTTGATAGAAGCTGTTTAATGGACAGTAGCCTGTTCTGTTAACAGTCAAAATTGCCCTTAATCGATCTTCTGGTGTTGAAGGGGGGGTTTATATTTTTTTCCTGGCACATGATGTCAACAGATGTGAACCATATGGTGCCAGAGCTTTAGTACTGGCAGAAGAAGCTGAACTAACTATTAGACATATTTCCAAAATGGTTGTCAACACAGGGTCCAGGCTTGGTGTTTGCATTCCTTCCACAAGTCCAAGCAGTGCTTCAGAGCACTCTCACTTTTGAGCAGCTGTGGTTCTGGTATTATAAAAGAACTTAATGGATATATTTTTTAAAATACTTTGTTTCCTGCAAAGATGCCAGTGTGTGATAGAGGGGATGTGCTGCTGTTGGCTGAGCGTGGGCTGGGACTGGGTTGTCATTGAGAAGGAATCCCTACCTGCTTGGCTTGCAAGAGAAGATCTAAAACTTGAAATTATCTATTAGAGTTTTAGATTAGTACCATTTTGTTTTGGAAAGGCTTGTTCCTGACAAGCTTGCAGAAATTGTAACTCGTATCCACTGAACCAGGCTTGGCAGAGAGCAGGAGGGGACATTAGGGTTGCCTCTGAGCACCTGCACTGTCCTTCTCTGGGCCTGGCCACAATCTTCTGCTTTCTTTTTAATTGAAAACTCTATAAATGTGAGACTTGCCATTGTTTCCTCCCAGACATGGGGCCTTGATGATGAGCTGCTGAAGGCTGGCTCAGTGCACGTTGCTCTCCGTGGAATATTTCTGTCCTTGGGAGGCATCATGATTTTCATTACAAAAGTCTTTATCTATTTTAGAGTTTAGACTGTAATGATGTTTGTGACCAGAAGAAAATGCAGACTTCTGTATTGCACTGTTGCAGGAATTTCTGGGATCTGGAGATCCCAAAGACACAAAGATGCTGATAAAAAAGCAGGCAGACTGGGCCAAGGATATCAATGAACCAAAGGCAGCAGTGGAGATGTACCTCTCTGCTGGAGAGCACATGAAGGCCATCGAGATCAGCGGGAGCCACGGCTGGGTGGATATGTAGGTTCTTTGTCTCCTCAGAGATAACACATAATAAAAGCTTGAATGAGATATTATGAATTCCCCGTAATTTTAAAATAAGACCAAATGTATTTAATATCTGCCTTTATATCAGGTTGAGTATCTGAAACACACCTATGATTTAAAATGTTTTAAAAGTTGCGTAAGTTTAGAGGGCAGGGCCATAAATATATTACAAAAACTAATGCGTTACAGCAATTAAGAGTATGCGTAGGTTTATCTACAATATGAGATTGTCTAAAACAGTCTGAATGCCTTCAGAGTGATCATCACAGCAGTAACTGTACCAGGTAGTCCAGTGCTGCTGTTGTCAGATGTTTAGAATAATCATCTAGGGGGTAGAGAAGTCACCTGGAGCACAGAGTCCTTAGAAATTCTGTGGCTGTTCCTGTCTCTGGTCATTTCTCATCACAGTGGGTGGCACTTTGTGTCATTTGCTGAGCTGCCTTGGGATCGTGGCCAGGCCCTTCAGGCTGGCCTTGCCTCTGTTTTGCTGTGTGGCACAGGGGCCGCTGTTTATTCAGGAGCCTATTGCTCAGGTCAGGGTTGGGCAGCGTGTGCCACAGAGTCATGCAGGACGTGCTCCCTCCTTCATCTGCAGAGTCTGAGATACAGAGCTGAATGTCTGAGCAAAGAGGGATGGAAGGGCTTTGAGTCTGCAAAAGGAAAAAGCTGTTTGGAATGTTTCCTGAAACTGCTTAAACAGTGTTGCATGGTAGTACTATTAGGATGTTTATTAAATGTTAACCGATTGAAGGTGAAGTTATGACAATAATTAAAAGGCAAAGCACCAAGGCAAACATCTGGCTTCTTTCTTCTGAGCCTAGGTTAATCGAAATTGCTCGAAAACTGGATAAAGCTGAGCGTGAGCCTTTGGCTAAATGTGCCTTCTATTTTAAGCAACTTGATAACCCTGGCTATGCTGCAGAAACCTACATGAAGGTTGGTGACCTGAAAGCATTGGTCCAGCTCCACGTGGAGACTCATCGCTGGGAAGAAGTGAGTGTGCCCTTGATCTGTGTTTTGAAAACCACTGCTTCTCATTGTCACTGGTTGCAACTAAAAAGGGAAGCAAATGTCTGGCTCCCCCAGCATTGTCATGAGGGAGGAAGGCTTCTGCAGAAGGATTCAGAGTATTTCAGTTAATTGTGTATGGCAGCATGCGTTTGGTGGTGGTGTGGTCTTCTGAAACTGAATCTAAACTGCATTTGTAGTGTTACTTCAATTTCTTTAGAAAATGCATTCAGTAAAAATACAAATATTTTTTGTCTCTTGCTGGGAAATCTACTAAATTTCCCAGATAATCACTTCCAAGTCTTTCTGTTTCAATAGTCAATCTGTTATTATGCTAAGCTTCTTTTCTTTTGTTGTTGATTGCTTTTTATTTTAAAACACATAAGTTTCATGCTGGAGAAAATATAGATTACACTCTCTATTCTGTGTTTCTGTTTCATTGTGAATTCTCTTAGAGCTGAAGGATTGATCCCATGGAATATTTTAAAACCTTTAACCGTTTAAACCGTGCAATATTCTAAGAATGAGCTTTTTATTTATGTCAGGCATTTGCTCTGAGTGAAAAGCATCCTGAATTCAAAGATGAAGTCTATGTCCCTTATGCTCAGTGGCTGGCAGAGAGTGATCGATTTGAGGAAGCCCAGAAAGGTGAGAATGTCACTGACAGATCCATATTTACTCCACAGTAGACTCTGCCCAGGTGAATTTATTATCAGTGGTATTCAAAACCAAATATAACCCATCTTTTCATACTGGTTTTAAAGTAACTGGAAATCTCCCTTTTTTATAGGAAAATGTGATGAATCTATCAGAAATTATGGCATCTAAATATAAGTCCAGATTTTCTATCTTGTTGTATATCTGAGTGTGGACATAAGAGGTATTTGGCATATAATCCTAACCGTTGTAAGATTTTTACCCCACAAAAAATCAAAATATGGCAGCTCTATTATAAACCTGAGTGAAAAACGTATTTTTTCCTTCTATTTAGACAATATTGGACTTGCACAAGTCAAGTTTTCCCGTTCCTTTAAGGTTTTTGCGGGGTTTGTTTGGCTTATAAGATTACATTTGAACGGAACTGTAAACTTTCCATCCTGTGGAAAGCCTTCAAAATTCAGTGCACAAGCTGCTGGAGAGACAAGGAGCTGTTGAAGTGAGCTGTGTGTGCAGTGCCTCGGCTCAGGTGCAGCTCTGTTGGCAGGTGGCCCTGCTGTTCCTGGGCCAGCCCGGATCCCAGCCTGGCACTGCTTGGCGTGAAGGGCCGGGCAGGGCCCGGGCTGGGCCTGCTCTGCCTCTGCCCAGGACGAGTTTGTGTGTTTTGGCACCAAGCCTTGAGCAGCTGGTTGAGGGGAGGGTTGTTTCTGCGCTCTCTGAATGCAGGTCAGAGCCCCATGTGCTCCACAAAGCTCTGTGCTGTGGGGCTCTGCAAGTGTAGGTGCCCGGAGCTGGAGGAGCTGGAGGTCCTATGGGACTGTTCTGGTCTCAGAACAGAATGTGAGGTCTGGTTCAAGCTGAGCTGCCTTCACTCAGGGGGCAGCAGTTCTGTGGGGCTGGGTTTTTTGGGCTTGGTTCCCCCTCAGCCCTGTTCCTTTATATGGAGACTGCATTGGCCAAATGCAGCTTGCCAAGTGGGAATTCAGGGTGTTACTTGGTGCATCAGAAAAGGAGATGCTGTTAGTAAATGACAGGAGGGTGTAGTAGCTGTACTCTTTTAAAGTATTCAGCACAATACTTTAAAAAGTATTCATACACACCAGAGCACTGGATTCAAACAATTTATTGTAGTTTTGAGTGAAGTTGGATTTGCAGTATTTGGAAATCACTGTTGTTTGTACAGAGATCCTAATCATCACAGCATCTTCTCTTTTCTATTTAAAAAACCCCAGTAACCCATATTATACATACTCCTTGAGCTCAAGAGTTGCTGAGACAGTGCAAAAGCTTCAAAATACCTGCAGGTTCTTCTCATGTTCCATTAGTGTCGCTGCATTCAAGGAGGAAAATAGCAGTGTATAATCCCTTTTATCGTGCCCCGGACAGAGTGTTTGCTATGGGCTGAATCGAGTGCTCTCAGTTCAAAACCATTAGTGTCCGTTAATTGATCTAATGGCGCAGTGAGCCCCTCTTTGTTTTGCTGGGCAGCGTTTCACAGGGCCGGCAGGCAGGGGGAGGCCGTGCGGGTGCTGGAGCAGCTCACACACAACGCCGTGCTCGAGAGCCGCTTCAACGACGCAGCCTATTATTACTGGATGCTTTCCATGCAGTGCTTAGACATTGCCCAAGGTGAGTCACCCAGAGCAAGTGTGTGTTTGTTACCGGGTTGTGCACGCAGACAAACAGCTCTGCATTGTGATAGCGGTGCTGCAGCTGCTTCTCCGCTGGGTGGTTTGATTTGGGTTTTTTAATGCTGTGCACATCTTGGGCTTGTGCTATTTTTGTAGTCCCCTGTTTTTCCCATGTGCTAATTTCAAACAAATAAACAAACCAGCGACATCAGCAGGCATAAGGCTCCTTCTGAAGTCGGGCTGGGATGAAAATCCTGCCTCCTGGGACCATGTATCCTCCTTCACCCTCCCACCACACCCATTGCCTGGAGGGTTAAAGTGCTGGTAAATAAAAGATGTTGGAGAGTAAATTACCTCAATTGAAAGGGAGGGAGGTTGAAAATTGTTTCTGCCAACAGGTAAAACTGATTGTTTGCTAGCTGTCATCTTGTCTCCAAACTGCATGTCACTGGGAGAGAGGTGTCAATAGGTGTAGTTTAGTGATAATGCAGAAGGTTGGGAATACTGCCTTTTGTCTGCTGCCTTTGGTTTTAGTTCAGCTGATCTGTCACCCCTCAGATGTTTGAGATATATGTCTTTTCCAAATGGCTTAGTAGTGTATTTTGTATTTGTGAAAGTTTTCAAAACTAATTGCATTTGTGAGCTCTGGCATTCCGGAAGAGGTTTCTAAGGATGCACACCTGCTGCTTTCTGTCTGTAGCTCATCTGTAGCCTCTGGCTGTGTTAAACCATTGCCTCACCTGTTCTGTGTTTTGCCGTGCTTGTTTCAGGCCAGAAGTTTGCTCAGAAGAATAGCAACTTTGTGAGTGTATGGTCTGCATGGGTGGATGGGGCATACTTGACCTGGTACTTATCTCCTCTGGCAGTGCTGTGCTAAAATGATAACAGGTTGTTTTCTCCGAGCTGAGTTCATAGACTTCTCTTTGAGACTGACACCAGTGCCTTTGCCTCCCACAGAGAATGAAGGCCAGCAGACTGAAATGTTGCAGAAGTTTCATCACTTCCAGCATTTGGCAGAAGTTTACCATGTCTATCACTTTATCCAAAGATACACTGTAAGATACTCACTTTAGAATTGTGTATTTATGCTTACTGAGCTTTTTTCCTTAGGGTGTCCAAAAATAACTACGGCTTTTCAGGCAATTAAATGTTGAATGTACATCAGTGATACTGTATAGTAACTTTACTTATTTATTTAACTTTATTTTATTTTATTATACCGTCTTCAGCTGTCCTGTACAAGAGCTTGCTCCTCTCTTTACAGCTGCAGGTTGGGCAGGGCTGTGCTGATGCCTGACCTCCCTCCTGCCCACGGCACTTTCTGCTGGTTGCCTTGGTTTGGTCCCATGGTACGTGAGCCTCTGCTCCTGCACAGGCCAGAGTCAGTTTTTCCCTTAGTCACTGGAAAACAGGGTTGAACAGAAGGCACATTAGCCCAGGGATTTCCACAGGGTGCTGCCTGTGTCACTGATGTGCAGTCACGAGTGAGGAGCTCCTACTAATTCCAGCAATCAGAGTCATGCTGCCATCACCCTTGGTGCAAATACCTGTTGTAGAACATTTGAGAGCCCTTGCTCTGTGCCCTTGCCCAAAAGAAGACTGTGCTGTGGAGTCTTTGCTGCCAGGCTACTTTAGATCTCACAGCGCTAGAGACTCTGCACTGTGGCTGTGCAGACTGCCCTCATTTTTAAATAACTTGTTAAAGGTTCTGTCTTAGCTACACTGATCTCTCTGTCTCTCTTTTCTGTGTGTATTAGGCATGAGCTTTGGTGATAAAGATATGCAAAATCCACTTGTTATGTTCTGTCAACACCTCTTTTCCCAACAGATGAAAGAAACACCGTACTAGAGATGCCTTGTGCTGTGTTGCTTACTGATGTAAGTTGATGGTTTTCCAGCTTAGAAATGTGTCTTATGTTTTTCGTACCACAGGAGGAACCTTTCAGCTTCCACTTGCCTGAAACCCTCTTCAATATTTCCAGGTTTCTGCTTCACAGCTTAACAAAGGAGACTCCTTTGGGGATCTCAAAAGTGTATCCTTCCAATATAGTACAAAACCTAGAAGTTATCATGTGATACATGAAAGGAATAACTGCTGTTGGTCCAAGGCAGACACTCCTGCAGGGAATCTTTGGTGTCACCTATTGGTTATCATTAATGGGAACTGACTTCTGTCCCTCAGGAATAATCAGCATCTTTGAACTGTTGTGTGCTGAGCTGCACTAGTTTGTTATTTGTTATAATTTTGAAAACCTGTGCAAATCAACTAATGTCAAACTCTGTTAGGCCACCTTGAGCGCCTGCCCCTCTGGTGTGTCACCCGTGTCAGAAGAGCAAGTTCTAGGACATCAGTCAGTGCAAAAAGGTGTTGGCTCCGAAGCCTGACAGCGTTGTTACAAGGAGACTGAGCTGAGGCAGAAGCAGGGAAACCCAGGAGGTGTTGCTTCCTGTGAGGCTGGTGTGGGCACATGCTCTGTCAGGCCAACATCTGCATGGCCTTGTTAGTCCTAGTGAACCTCTGGGAGTGCTTCCTAAAGGGGCTCTGTGAGCCCAGTGAAATTCACCTTTCTGTAAGAGATAGCCACAAGGCCACTGGATGCCATAGGGAGGTCTTGTCTTGTTTCACTTCATTTCTGGCTTTGGATGGGATATTAGCTTTCCTTTTCATAACTTCCCTGCTTAGAAATGTAGAATCTTTAATGAAGTTTTTGGTAACAGGCCTTGTGGTCAGTAGGTGTAAACAGCAGTTCACTCTGGTGGGAGGGAAGGACGACACTTGGTTGCTAACATGGGGCACACTCTTTCAAACCACATCAGGTGTATTTACTCAGTGTCAGTGGCTTACTTACACTGTAAAAAATGTTAGGATTTTAGCTTTTTTCTGACTGGGGGAAAATACATGCACCTCAAAATTACTGAAATATTGTAAATGGAGCCATAGCTGTGTTTATGTAGCATCATTTCCTTACCTTGCTAATAATTGCCCACAGATATTTTGATAGTCCTTTCACACATGTTTGTAAATGAAGTTCTGTAAATAGATTTCTCTGGTTAAAACCTGTTTGAAGTCCCGGTGTTGGATATGCTTCATTGCCAAACTTCTGTGATTAGACAGAGTATTGCGTTTTTTCATAAATGCTGTATGTATTTTTATTCCTTAATTAAATTATAGCAATACATTATTGGCCCTGGCAAAGCAGAGTAAAGCTCTTGGTGCATATAAATTGGCTCGTCATGCCTATGACAAGCTGCAGGGACTGCAGATCCCAGACAGGTTCCAGAAATCTGTTGAGCTGGGCAGCCTGACAATCCGATCCAAGCCATTCCATGACAGTGAAGTAAGCTGTAATGTGTTTCATGTTAATCATTAATATGTGGCCTAATCCTAGAATATGAGTTCCTGTGTGCACAAAACAGTCTGAAATATATTATGCATGGCTCTGTGATATAATTGTATTTCTGCTGGAAACACAGTCCTTTTATTGTTATTCTTCGAGTCAGACTTCCTTCTGCTCCTGAGAGCAAATTAAAATCAGCCCTCTCTTTGTGGGCAGCTTCCATCCTCCCTCTCCTCTCTTGAAGTCACCTTCCTCACTGCCTATTAATTCTTCCAAGCCCTTTTCTCCCCAGTTCACATGCTATTGTTCCACAGTCTTTGTCTCTCTCTCCAGCTGGAGGTCACTTTCATTTGTCCCACTCCTAACACTCTTCCCCTCCTCCCTCCATCCCTTCAGTGACCTTCCTTCTGTAAATCTTATTTTAACACCTTTTCTTCTTTCACTGAAGTCTGGCTTTCTGCAGTGTTCTATAAAGCCATGTCTCAGGGAGTACTCACTAAAAATAAATTGCATTGTGCCAGTGAACATACACCTGGCCTCCTGAAATAAGAGAAACACACTCTTTAAGAGCTGCTTAAAATAACTGTACTCTTGAAAAGACATGAATTAATTGGAGAACCTAAATTTGACCAAATCTTAGAGCAAAAAACTTTGTTTCAGTAAACTTCTCTTCAACTTCTTTTGGCCCTGTGTATTTGATGCAGAATTGTGCTTCTGTTACTGCAAAGGCAAGGTGAAAATTTAATTGTTAAAGTGGTGAAGGCAGCTATTTTTAATGGGAAAACTTGCTGTTTGTTAAAAAGGGAAAGCATTTTCAGATGCTGCAGGGTCTGATTTCACAGCAGTGCTTCTCCAGACTGGCGCTGGTGCTGTGTCGGTGTTGTCAGCCGAAGGGGCCCGTATTTAATTGAAAACAAAGAGCTGAGGATGTGCCGGTCTGTGGTTACCATGCTCTCAATCTGTCTTTGCAGGAGCTCGTGCCCCTGTGTTACAGGTGCTCCACCAACAACCCCTTGCTGAACAACCTGGGGAACGTCTGCATTAACTGCAGGCAGCCTTTCGTCTTCTCGGCCTCCTCCTACGGTGCGTTGGGACGCCGCGTTTGCTCGTGCTTTGCAAGTAGATAAATGTTAACAGAGTAGGTCAGTGCCCAATTCCTTCTTTCTGCAGTGCTGTTCGGCCAAACAAATGTTGCTTTACTGTTGCTAAATTTGTCTAAGTGGGGGTTGTTGGCTCTCACTGCAGAGCAGCAGCACAGCATTGTTGCATTGCCAGATACTGAAATGCATCTGGTGTTCTGTGAAGGTGGGCACAACCCTTTCAGAAGCGTGGGGGGTTTGGTTTGCTGCAATTTTATTTTATTAAACTTGTTTCATGAGAGAAGGTGGGCAGAACACCAGTGACATGAAGGAGCACAGTATCTGCAATGAGGCATTTCCTGAGTTCCTGCAGGTCGAACATTTCCTGCCTTTCCCTCCTTTTAGAGGTGCTGCATCTGGTTGAGTTCTATTTGGAAGATGGCATCACAGATGAAGAAGCTGTAGCTCTCATTGATCTCGAAGCTCCAAGAGTGAGTAAAAAAGAGAATAAATGGCAAGAGATGATGACTGACAGTATCCTTTTGATTAAATTTGGTTTTCTTTTCTTAGGGAAAAATTAAACCATTTAGAGTTTATTTTTTCCCCTTAGGTTTAAACCTTTCTGTCATATGACTGATGTAAGTACAATTGCATCTTGTTTCTTTGTTGTGTTAGTATAACAACCAAACCACAGTTTAACTAAACCTAATATTGTCAAGACGTTTTTCCATCAGGACAGTTTATTTATTATCCTGGCAATGTTTGTTTTTAACAGCAGAATGCCATGCTTTACCTTTTCTGTGTGAACTGCTTTCTGACAAGGATGAAGGGAATCTGGAGTGTGTTGCTTCCAATAACAGCTTCTTTTAGAGGCTGCCTTCTCCTAGCCAAGGGAAGTAGCAGTTCACAATTGTTCCTACTGAGATCTGGTTTGGAATGCTTTGGCATCCAGAGCTCCCAGTTGCTGTCGGGGTTATAGAATATGAGATTGATGTAGAGTAATGCACAAGAGCACACAAACTCTGACTAAAGCTGCCCAAAAATGTAACTTCAATAGATTGCTTCCTTTGCTCTGTCATCTGTGGAAGGGTAGGAGCTGATGTCATGCCTGGCTGTGGTCAGTCTGTTCTGGCAGTTCTACAGCACCTGCAGTGATAAACTTCCCCAGTCACTGGAAACCCCAGCAGGGCCTTCTTGGTACTTTTTGTAATGGTCTGTGCACTGTCACAATTTGAGATACTCTGAAGCAGCAAGGGTCCTGCTGGGGTGCTCTCATACTGATTCTGTCAGTGCTGGCTATGGTAAGCAGAGCCAGTTTTACAGGAATTATTGTCCTTCCTTAAGACATGCATACAGATGTTCAGAGTTTGAAGCTTGATGACAGTACAGATATTATTGAGGATGATGATCCCTTTACAGCAAAACTGAGCTTTGAGGTAAGAACTGTACCTGTGTCAACCAACAGAAAAATTTTAATAGAATTTTTTTTTTAATAGAAAATTTTACTTTACGAAGTCACTTTTCTGGTGTGTATGTGGTACAAAGAGAGCTGCAGAGCAGGGGACTGGGAGGGGGATGGCACTTGAGAGGGAAATGGACTAACCAGTTAACTCCTCCCTTAAGAACACAAACAAAACCCCTCAAAACAGACAAACAAACCAGCAAAATCCACACAAACCCCCCTCAAACAAACAAACAAACACAAACCTCGCAAAACAACAATGATTTTAAACCAAACGCTCCTGGAATTTTGTTTCCTCACCATGCACTGGTGCAGCAGCAGCACACCTCTAGAGCAGGCCTTACTGCAGGGTCTCATAGAGACTGTGAGCGTGGCTGTTATTTGCAAGGAGTTGTGTTAAAGGGAAAGGGAAGCTGACTGGAAACAGATGTGTCTGGATGCTGCTGTTGCTGGAGGTTTTGATGAAACTGACAGGGAGTTTGGTGGGACAAGGCTTGGGCCAGGTGTGCATTAGCTTTTTCTGCTGCATTTTACTTAGCTAAAAACAGCTTCACAGCCCGGGGGGGCAGCGTTTGGCAGGCGGTGACGGCGCTCTTTGCCCCGCAGCAGGGAGGCTCCGAGTTCGTGCCGGTGGTGGTGAGCCGCGCCGTGCTGCGCGCCATGAGCCGCCGCGACGTGCTGGTCAAGCGCTGGCCGCGCCCGCTGCGCTGGCAGTACTACCGCTCGCTGCTGCCCGACGCCTCCATCACCATGTGCCCCTCCTGCTTCCAGGTACTGCTGCACACACGGACACAAACGGCGCCCGCCGCTGAAACCGCTGCTCTGAAATGGGCTGGGCAAAGTCCTGAGGGGGGTACAGCTCTGAGCTGTGTGATAGACAGGGGGACAGCTGCCTTGGAAGACTTGGCCAGAGCTGAATTTGAGAAGTTGCCCTGACAGCAAGTCAGAGCCTCTTGAGCAAACCTTGGCTGACCAACAGAAGCTGATTTGTATTTATTTCCTTTTGCTCTGTCTCTCTGACTTGCAGCCTGGTCTAGCAAGGAGACTGTTGCCTTGTGGTTCACTCCTGCTCCTAAAGAGTCCAAAAGGGTCCAAACCCTTGCTCAGAAATAACTTTTTGAAATGCTGGAATTCAGTCGTGTTTGCTTACACAACTGCCTAATTGTCAATCCTTTTGCAAAAGTAGTTAGCAGCTCTGGCAGAGGTCTGTGAAGTTCTCGCTGCTGTGTTCCAGGCTGTAGCATCTCAGGTGACTGGAACCAAGAGGCCCAGTTCTCTGTGGTGGTACTTCCAGAGTGTCTGTGCTATTGAGTAGCCACTGAACTCAGTTTGCTTTTTCTTTGAGCAGGGTACAGGCTAACTTGTTTTAAATCTGTTCCTAATTAACAGATGTTTCACACAGAAGACTATGAGCTCCTCATACTCCAGCATAATTGTTGTCCGTTCTGTCGGCGGAGAATAGATGAGTCAAACCAATGAAGAAAACCAGTCTTTTACCTCAACAACAGACTCCCCTGTTGGCTTGGCAAAACCCTTCTTAGATCTGTAGAGCTTTCCTAATAACTTAGTTATGTCATCTTGTCTCATTTTGTATGTAAGAGTGGAACCAAATTGAAGAATTTTAACTATTTTTTTAAATTAAAACGTCTGTTTTTGTGAATGTGCTCTGCATTTTCCAGGAAAGCAGCTGAAGTGCCACAGAATTTTACAGGAACATTTCTAGAATCAAGTTCAGCCTTCAAGTAATTGGTTTTACTCCAGATTGTGCTCCTTAACACACACCAGTTATTGACAGATCTTCAAATAAATGGGACTATTTTTCACTATTTATTGTCTCAGAATTTTCTATAATACTCATGCTTCTGATCAGAAATTTCTTTTTCCTTTCTATTCTGTTTAGGCAAGAACAGCATTTAGAGCCCTTCAAATATAATCTGAAGAGTTCCACTACTGTTGGCACTGGGGGCATCTCACAGCCACCCTGGGGCAGGTGGTGGCTGAATGTGTGTGGAATTCACCTGGCTGAAGTGCAGCATGTGAGGCTGTGCACACCTGAGCTCCGTGCTGCTGCCGTGGAGGGCAGTGTATGGGAGAGCTGCTGAGCAGGGTGTCCCCAGCATCGTGTCAGTGCTGAGCCCGGCAGGAGCTCTGTGGGCATGTGGCAGGAGGCAGACATGCTGCTCTCTGCTGCAGCCTCTTGTGGAGGCGTGAGACACGGGGGGCGTCAGTCCCAGGCTGCAATGGCTCACTGTCCCTGCAGGACTGGGCAGGAAACAGGAGAGCAAAGGCCAAGAAACTCCTGTGTTGAGATAAAAGTGGTTTAATAGCTGCAGCACAGCTCTGCCTGCAAGCAAAGCAAAGCAAGAAGGAATTTATTCCCTGCTTCCTGGAGAGCAGGGCTCAGCATGAGTAACTGTCACTTGGGACAGCAAACACCACAAACACAACATCCTCCCTTCCTCCCCCTTTCCCTGAGCTTTTATTTTGGAGCACAACACCATCTGGAGTGGCACAGGGCTTTGGCCAGCTGTGCCAGGTGTGTGCCTCTGTTGCCAGCCCTGCCCGGCGTGCAGCTGAGGGGGACGGGGCAGGCAGGATGCAGCTGCTCTCGGTGTGTTCCCGTGCTGCTTCACACGCCAGCACCCAGCACCCACTGTGCTCTGGGAGGGCAGCGAGCTCCGTGCAGTGGCACCAGCGCACCCGGGCAGGGAATCTCGCCAGGAGGGACACAGGGTCATCCCAGCAGCAGGAGATTCACAGGGGTAACCAGCTTGGCTGGAGCTGGGCAGTGGTGCCTCTTGACTCTAATCTGGTATAAGCTGTGCCTGTGTTGCCACCAGTTCTGTTGTGATGGCAGCATGTCTGTTCCAGCCTGCCTTTACCCTGAGTGGGAAAGGACACGAGCAACTGGCTGAGGTGTCGGTGCTGGCAGGGCAGCTCCCACGGGAGCAGCGCTTTGCACGTGAAACGGGATGTCTGTCTGCTCGAGTTCCTCTGGAAAAGGAGACCCTGCAATCACACTGCTGAGTTTCCGAGTCCCTCAGTGGTTCCTGACCAAGTTTGCTTGATTTACCACTTTAAAAACATTCTGTTCTAATTACAGCTCGTCTGCTTTCTGACTCAGCTGTCACTGTTTGCAGTGAAGACTCTGCTATTGACATGGATAAACAATGCTGTTTGAGATGGGAGCCAGGGTGGAATTCAGATCCTTCTGGAACAGAGCTGGCTGTGCAGAGCCAGTGGGAATGAAAAATTATGAAACTGAAGAGAAAGGGTTTGCTGTGACACAAAGACAAAATGGACCAATGTTGTTTTTAAACAACTCCGTGAATATAGCCTAGCTTTGAAAAGTGTTTTGGGCTTTTCTGGGCAGAAGCACTCTGCATGTCTCGCACATACATGATGAAAGGTTCGAGTCCAGGCTGCCCCGTGCCACGGAGCCACCAGCTGGCTTCGTGCTGAGGAGTCCCTGGAGGTACAAGAGGTGCCAGCACGGCACTTGGGTTGGGAGTTGCAAGCAATTTGCCCCGTTCCTCTATCTCTCAGCTGCCTGCCTGTCCCACTGCTGCATCCAGCGGTGACGCACGCCAGCCCTAAGCTCTGCATAGCAGCTGCTACCTCAGCAGTGGCTTATTGCATCAGCTTAAAGTGTTTTAGGAAATAAACCTTTAATCCCTGTGTGCTCAGGTACAAGTGTAAAAAGCTGCATTTGCAGTTAGAAAATGGCACTGCTTTGGCCTTGGAAACAAGTGTGAGAAATTAATTGAGAGGGACTTAGGGTGAACAGAGTGTGTGTGAGGACCTGGTGTTTTCATGTTAAGGTGAAGGAAGACCTTTGGGACTGTCCAGAGACTGTGGCCGGCACTGGGCTGCCAGCAAGGTCTGCCCTAGCCTGTGGTGCCAGCACTTCAGCTCCTTCCACCTTCCCCACTTGGAGGGCAGGTTCCCGGCTTGGTCTCTGCTCTAAGGAGAGTACAGTGCTCTTTGTTTTTTCCATTAAACTTATTTCTGAACTAACTTACAAGGAACATTGGTGAAAACTAGGCCAGGCTGGAGGAAGTTTTCTAAGGCCAAGAGGACATGAACTTCTGCCCACCTCACACCCATGAGCTCCAGCAGCTCTGGCACATCCTCCTGTACTGGACGAGGCCCTCGCATTCACCTGCTCCTGGCTGTGGGGAACACTCAGCTCAGCCCTCAGTGCAGCCAAAACAGCAAGGGGAGCTGGGTGCTCAGCTCCCTTCCAGCCTCCATCACCTACAAAGGGGCAGAGCAAAGTCTCTCTTCGTGCTCACCTCCTGTACATTTTGTCCCACTGCCTCTGAAAAATTAAGATAACTCAGCTTCTGGTTGGCACAAGAAATGTTTCAAGCACAACTGAGTGCACGGAGTGGTGAGTCAGAGAGACATAGAGGGCACAGAAGGCTCCAACAATAGCCTTCCCTGTGGAGTTTGATAATTATGTAAGGTTTGAGGAGAGTGAGATTGTCTGTCAACCTCATGTATATGAAGCTGAGTGCTGGCTTCAGCTCTGAACATCCCATCAGTGCCCTGGTCCAACAGCCTTCTCAGCACCATTGCAGAATGATTCCAGTCCAGGACAGATGGACTAGGTTATTCATTAGCTGTTACCAATGGAGTTGGCATGACCCAAATCAGATACAGAGGGCATGGCCCAACTGGTAACCTGCAAGTGGGCCAAGTGTTTCAAGGTGGTGGTCAAACCTCCACAGCCAGATCCTGAGTAGAGAGGAGGCTGGAGCTTGTGGAAGAAGGTTTGCTCACTCTGCCTTCTGCAGCCTCCCAGAGGCACTGGCAGTATGTGGGGATGGCTGTCCAGTGGGGACTGGCTGGTCTCACAGACCCACGTTCCCCTTGTGAGAATGGGGCTGGGACATTCCTCTGTCACTGAGGAAGTGGAATTCAGGAACCCAGCCAGGCCACCATTTGCAGCCCCCAAACCCACAGTCTAGGGTTTGAACCACACGTGTCCCTCCTATTAGTGGGGAAGGGAAAGGAAGAGCTAGGCTGTGCAAGGGAGGTGCTGCCTGGTTTGAGCCCCTCCAAATAAATGGTGTGGTGCAGAACTACCTCTTTATATATATGTGACCATGAGCCATGGTCTCCAACAATGACAGCACTGGCCAGAAACTAGTGTCACCTTAACACCTTCCCAGGAAAGCCAATTACCCTGGGATGATTATGATTAATAATTCTCTAAACCCTAATCGTGCTGACACCAGTGCCTGGAGCTTACCCCAGGAGCACTTTATAAGAGGTGCCCCGTGGAGGAGAATGTAACTGGTTCTCCTTGGGGTGACAGTGAAGGCTGAGAGGTGGCAGGAGCTCCATTTCAGAGGCAATTTTCCCCTTGCACAAAAGAACTCCTGGAGTAAGAGCAAAAAGCGCCTCACAAACTGCAACCATGAACGGGACAGAAGGCCAAGACTTCTACGTGCCCATGTCCAACAAGACCGGGGTGGTGCGGAGCCCCTTTGAGTACCCCCAGTATTACCTGGCTGAGCCTTGGAAGTTCTCGGCGCTGGCTGCCTACATGTTCATGCTGATTCTGCTCGGCTTCCCCATCAACTTCCTCACGCTGTACGTCACCATCCAGCACAAGAAGCTCCGCACACCTCTGAACTACATCCTCCTGAACCTGGCCGTCGCCGACCTCTTCATGGTCTTCGGGGGCTTCACAACCACTATGTACACCTCCATGAACGGGTACTTTGTCTTTGGAGTAACAGGGTGCTACATCGAAGGCTTCTTTGCCACACTGGGTGGTAAGTTTTCCCAATATTCAAATGTCTTCTGTCAGGAATTTCCCTGGATTTTAGTAGTGGGAGGGAAAACACAAATGATCTTGGCAAAACATGGTACCTGTAGTGTCCTTGACCTGCTGCTGATGTGGACTGAGGCGATTTGCCCTGTTTCTGGGTAGGAGCTGAAGAATGTGACAAGTGACACATTTCAAAAAAACCTTTATTTTGGGAGCCAGCTGCTCAGTATCCTGAGAACCACAGTGCAGCAATGAAAAGCAGCCAACACCAGATTTTGCAGTTGTTGGATTTGTGCATCTCCTTGGCTTTCTGACTCGAGAGATGACAATTTTGTTCCTCCTATTTTACAGGGCTGAATCTGCCATTGGCTCTGGTGTGGTGCATGGTGGTACAGGCAAGCAGAGCTGCCTCTCCTCCCCATGCCAGCCTGGTATGGAACCAAACAGATGTGAAACAGAAATTGTGTGCCTAAAAATGTCCTCTTCCATTTGTCTCAGCCTTCAGCCACAGCTACTGTTTTACTGGTTTGGTCCTTGTGGCACAAGTTTCCAAGTGGGCAGTGAGGGGAAGTCCTGGGATGATGGGCACTTGCTTCATATCGGCGTGTGACCACAGGCTTGCCGGTGCAGATGCTGTCTGGGATGAGTGGTGGGATCAGCCATGAATCTCAAAACACTGCAGCAAAATGGTTCCTGTGGGTCAGCAGTACAGTGAGAAGGGGTCTTCTCACACTGTCCTACCACATCTGCCCTTGACCATTCTTCATTTTTCTTTCTAAACCCTTGCCAGAGATTAAGCTTCTGCCAGGGGTTGTCCTCAGGAACATCAGTCTCAGGAGACCTCATGTTGCCATCAGGGTGGTTTCTTTTCCTGCTCAAAGTCACTGTGTCCTTACTGTCCCCCTCCCTGGTGCAGGTGAAATTGCTCTCTGGTCACTGGTGGTCCTGGCTATCGAAAGATACGTAGTGGTCTGCAAGCCCATGAGCAACTTCCGCTTCGGAGAGAACCATGCCATCATGGGTGTTGCCTTCTCCTGGATCATGGCCTTGGCATGTGCAGCTCCCCCACTTTTCGGCTGGTCCAGGTAGGGAGGGCATTGGACCCAGCGTCAGGGGCGTGGGAGCCTGGCTGTGGCTCAGCTGTGGCTTCCAGGCAGTCTCCTGTGCTGGGTGCTGACCTGCTGGGCTCACCTTGCAGGTACATCCCCGAGGGCATGCAGTGCTCGTGCGGGATCGACTATTACACTCTGAAGCCAGAGGTCAACAATGAATCTTTTGTCATCTACATGTTTGTGGTTCACTTCATGATCCCGCTGGCGATCATTTTCTTCTGCTATGGGAACCTGGTCTGCACGGTTAAGGAGGTGGGTACCTGCCAGATGCAGTGCCCAGTAGGGCTACCCCTGTCCCCAGGGCTCAGGAATGGTGCCAAGGAAGGTCCTCCAGGGGCCAGCCTGGCCATCCATGAAGAGGCAAATCGCAAACTGCAGATGTGCAGCTTGACTGCCGTGAGCCCTGACCCTGTGTCCCTACTGGTGCAGCCCCCACTGGCTCCAACACGTTCCTGTGCCCTTCTGCCCGCAGGCTGCCGCCCAGCAGCAGGAGTCTGCCACCACCCAGAAGGCAGAGAAAGAAGTGACTCGCATGGTCATCATCATGGTCATCTCCTTCCTGATCTGCTGGGTCCCCTACGCCAGCGTCGCCTTCTACATCTTCACCAACCAGGGATCAGACTTCGGGCCCATCTTCATGACCATCCCGGCATTCTTTGCCAAGAGCTCGGCCATCTACAACCCTGTGATCTACATCGTAATGAACAAACAGGTAACTGGCAGGGTGCCCCTCCATTGTGTTTCTCTTCATAAGAGCAGGCAGAGAGTTACAGCATCTCAAGGTGCCAGTGGGCTGCGGCGGGGATTGTTTCCAGGAGATCTAGTCCTGGCACATGAGAAACTGACTGTGCAGCTCATCCTTGGTGCTGCATAAATCTCACAAGTGCAAGGCCATTCCACCTGAAGTGATGCAGGTGCTGGGTTGATGGAGGAGCTGTGATGGGAGCAGGCAGGGCTGGCAGTAGATGCGGTGGGCAGCAGACAGTCGGGCAGGAGACTCCATATAGGCACAGCTCTTCCTGCACCACAGTACTGCTGGGCTTAGAGACAGCTCTGCAGCTAGGGCTGTATGGTGTCCAGCTGGCTCACCCTGGGCTTCTCTCTCTCCCAGTTCCGTAACTGCATGATCACAACCCTCTGCTGTGGCAAGAACCCTCTGGGTGACGAGGACACATCTGCTGGCAAGACAGAGACCTCCTCCGTCTCCACCAGCCAGGTCTCTCCTGCATAGGCCCCATGGGAGCAGCCAGGCCCTGGGGTGCTGCCCTGGCAGCACAAACTTCACCCCACCGCTGCCACCACCTGCCCCTGCTTCACCATGGCCAAGGCTCTGTGGGGTGGGCTCCTCGCTCTGGCTCTAGGAACCCTGGGAACAAGGCTGAAAACGTGTACACATGTTTTGTAATTAAAATGCAAAGGCTTAGCTCCTCTGGCGTAAATCCATGCATTTCTGTTGACTTGCTGAGACCTCATGCTCCTTCTCTGAGTGCAGGCTGGGTCGGAGAGCTCATGCCTGGGGCCATGGCAGAGCTGTCCTTGCCTCCCTCAACCCACCCTAACACCACAGCCAGGGCACATTCTGCATCTGCTGCTGCCAGGGCCAGAGCTGTGGCCACTTTTGGTCCTTTTGTCAGAGATGGATCCTAGCCAGTGCTGCCAGTCGCTCAGTCCCATCACACTGTGTCTGCCCAGAGCACATTTGGCTGCTGTAAAGTGCCCTGGCTCTGCCAGATGCTCCCAGCTCTGGCCCTGTCCCACCTGCCAGAAGTCCTGGGGAACACTGTGATTCCTCCAGGGGGATGGGACAGTTAGCAGTGCCCGGGTCCTGCCTGGCAGGGAGGTGGCACGGCGGGCCCTGCCAGCATGGCACAGCCGTGTGTGGCCACAGCTCTCCGGGACAGCTCAGTGCTCGGTCCTCCAGCACTGGTGCAGCAGCACTCGGATGGTGTTGGCACCCTCAGCAGCAGCAGCTCCGCTCCCTGTCCCCCAGCACCCCTTCCCCACAGTCCTACCTCTCTTTCTTAGGCAGCTTTGGACCCCTCGGGCCAAGCCCCCAGCAAGCCTGCCCATTTTGGCTGTGGTCAGTCTGGCCTCGCCCAGCGGGAGGCTTTGGGTGGCTCTGGTGCTGCTGGGCCCGTGGGGCCGGGGCTGATCTCCCTCCCGCCGCAGCAGGCAGGACCCAGCAGCATATGGCTCAGCCACGCCGACATATGTTCCAAGCACTACGAGATGGCATATTGCAATTGTAGCGGTGTTCTTCATTTTTATTTTTAGCTCAGTTATACAAATAAGATGTTTTTCTCACTGTTCAGTGTTATCAACATTTGAAACTATTTTTGTACATTATTATCCTCTCTGATTTCTAATCCTATGCAGCTTTGCAAGGACTAATAGGGAACGTATAGAGCCCATGCGAGTTAAACCCTTAATAAAGAGCAATTTGCAAGTACAATTCTCTCATTATTTTTTTTTTATTGATACTTCTGCATATTCAGTGAAATCTAAAGATTAGAGTTTTATGAATAATTCAGTGTTTAGGCTGATGTCTGATTCATGCTCTTTAAATCTGGGAGGTGGTTTTGGAGGGAAGAGGAGGAAGGATTCAGTGCTTCTTTGCCGCCCGTGAGGCTGTGCTCCACAGGAGTGTGGTGATGCCTGGCACTGTGGTTCTCCTGCCCGTGGAGGACCAGCCCTGGCACAAGCCAGGCTGGCCCCAAGGCCTGGCCCCAAGACTGCAGGCTGCCCCCACGCTGTGACACCTGGCTGCTGCTGGTGCTAGGGGCAACAAGGGTTTGGGACCCTCCTGCCACTTCAGCCAGGTGCCAGAGGCATCACAGAGCTACCAGAGAGGTGATGGATGGATCCAGGATGAGGAAGTGCAGCCAAACCTTCTGTGGTGCCAGCCCCAGCAGCTCACTGTCCCCTTCCTGGAGAATTCAGAAATGGACTGGAAACAAGAGATGAACAGGCTGGTGCTGGTCTGGGGAGGAGGAGGGCATGTGGGGCTCCAGGCAAGGGGTCTATCTCACAGCTCCTTGCTCCAGACCTGGCTCCTACTGGCACCTCAGCCAGGGTCTGGCCCTTGGGCTCAAGAGGTGGCTGCACACCTTGGCAGTGCTTTTCAGGTCCATTGCTGTGGTCTGCTGAGATGGCCATGAGCCAGTCCTGCCATCATGTAATCCTGCTTTACAACTGCCTCACGTTTCAAACAGACAATGCACACAAAACCCCTGTGACTCCTGCGTGAAGTGGGCAGTCCCTGCCGTGGGGACATTTGCAGTGGGGATTGTTCTACACCAGACTGTGTGGGGAAACAGTGGGGTCTGTTTCTACACCAAAGAGCCATTGGTGTTTTACTCAGGTTCTCCTCACTGCACGGAGGGGTCATGGAACTGACGTGGCTGCCCATGTCCAGGGCTGGGAGTCCTCTCCCCTGAACATGGGATTCAGTGGGTGGATGCAAATTGTTGTCCTGATTGTGACACCTGGCGATGCTGGGTGAGAGTTGCTCCTCCTGCCTCTGCTGGCTAACCAAGCAGCTTTCATTTTCCTCCTTTCACTTGTGAAATCTTCTCTCCCCACCATTTTCAGAGTCCCATTTCCTAGTGAGGCCACACTTGGTAAGGGAGACAGCACATCCCACCTCCACACTGGCAATGGGGCTGTGTGCTCCGGGCTGGTTCCCTGTGCACCCCACAGCAAGTGTTGTCAGCAAGCTGCAGTCCCAGCACCCCAACATTCACCTTGCAGCAGGTAGGCACCGTTTGTCTGCCCGCTCAGGGCACTCACCCTGCAAAGCCCCATCTCTCATCCTTCTCCCTCCAGCCCCTCCCAAAGCTTTGGCAAAGGCCATTCAGCTTCCAGATCCTGGCTTCCACCAGGGCTTCGACCACAGCAATTAGCAGCTGCCAACCAGCACCTGCAGCCAGGCTGTTCATCAGATAAATTGGAGGGAGGTGAGCTGGCTATTGTAGTGGGGTTTGTGCTGCTGTGGGTGGAGGTGCTTGTGACTGCCTGGGTTTGTGTACTGCCATGGAGCCTCAGCTGGGTAAGGGGTCTGCAAGTGCTCTGGGTCCCTCAGAGCTGGAGCTTGGCTCATGCTCTGGGCTAGGGTGGCTGTGCTCCCCGGGGGGGCTGCAGGGGTGAGCAGGGCTGTGGCACCTTGGCTTCTGGGGGCTTTGAGGCTGCTGGGGGTGTGAATGTCTCAGGACTTCAGTCCCAAATGGTCCCTGTTCCAGCAGCCAAGACTGCTGGCACCTCTGTGCGCTGCCAGGCCTCGCACCCTCCAACCCTGCAGATGGTCAAGGAGGCACTGCGGGCCCACGACGAGAAGAAGGGTGCCTCTGTCGTTGCCATCAAGCGTTTTATCCTGGCCAAGTACCCCACTGTGGACCCCATCCGCCTCAAGTACCTGCTGAAGCAGGCGCTGAGCAAGGGGCTGAGCTGTGGGGACCTGGTGCGGCCCCACAACTCCTCTGCTGTGGGGGCCACTGGCACCTTCAAGGTGAGCCAGGGCTGCTGGAGCCACAGGGCTGGGGCAGGTGCTGGCTGGCCCTGTTGACACCTCTCTCTCACCTCCAGCTAGCACGCAAGAAACCAGGGCACAAGCAGCAGCTGGGCCAGACAGATCCTGACAGAGGCCAGGCCTCAAAGCCAGGACAGAAAGGGAGCACCAAGGATTCCCAGGCCCCCGTGGCAGGAGCACGACCACAAGGTAAAGGGCTGTGGGTGCTGTGAACGAGCTGGCGCTGCCTGGCCTCGCCTGGACTCATCTGCTGCCCTTCCTCCACAGGTGCCACCAAGCAGCAGCCCAAGGTGAAGCCCGTGAAGGTGAGTCGGGGCCAGCAGCAGGGTTGGGTGGCTTGTGGCATAGCAGCACCCTGAGGTGCTCCCCTCTCTTCCCTCCAGGCCCAGCCACGAGCAGCAGAGAAGCCCAGGAGCAATAGAGCAAAGCATCCCCAAAGTGCTGACCAGCCCCAGGCTCATGGCCCAGGGCCTTCAGGGCCCCCCAAGGCTGCTGCCCACCGCCAGGCCCCCCGAAAAGGACGCTCAGGACCCAGCACAGCTCGGGCTGCTCAGAACGCAGGGGAGAGCAACAGCGACAGCTCTTCTAGTGCTGGGGCAGAGGCAAAGGCCCCCAGGGGAAAGGGCAAGGGGAAGGTGCCTAAGGGGGCACAGCAGGAGGGCCCCCAGGCACAGGGAGGTCAAAACAAGGTGAAGAAACCCCGGGCAACTGCAGGAGCTGGGCAGGGGAAGGCCAGGGTGAAGAAGGCAGCCCCCGTGGCAGCAGACAGAAAGGCTCCTTAGGGAGCTTAGCCCTGCTTCAGTGGGTCCCAGGCCCTTGGGGTCTGTGCTGTTTTCAGTCCCCAGGCAAGGTTTTAACTCTGTGTTCACATCATCCTAATAAAGCTTCTTTACTTGCCACATGGAATGGCAGGACTGTTGTGAGTCCCTGTCCCTGCAGTTCCATATCTCAGTGCCAAAATCCCTTAACCTGCACAGCACGGTGGTGAGCTGATGCTGCAGGCAGCTACCTTGCTGCCTGCCTTCACAGAGAGGTTCTCTCTCTGTCCCCATGTGTCCCCAGCTGTGGTGCCAAGGGCTGCTGGGCCTGGGGTCTGTGTGCAGGCTGACAGTGTGCCAGGTGACGGGCAGAGACCTGAGAGCCATGGGACACAGTATGGTGACATCCCCAGGAGCAGAGAAGCTCAGGCTTGGCCAGTGCTGTTGTGGAGCCATGGTGCCCACAGGCTGTGTGAGGTGTCCAGCCCCCTGTTGTCCTGGCTGCCCTTGTGCTAATGCCTGGCTGAGCTGGGATTACAGGAGCACCAGGCTGGCAGGTCTGGGTGCATGCCACAGGCAGGTGTCTCCCAGCAGAGGTGAAGCAGCCTGTGCTTTAACTACAGTAAGAGGAAGACAAAGGTGTCTTAGGGCTCAAAAATCGAGTTTGGGGTGTTACTGTAGCCTCCAGTGCAGCTCATGCTCTTATTACAGTCTATGGTACAGTTCCCACCTACAAACTTGTCTTGTGAGCTCCTGTGGTCAGTGTAGCACACTTTTATTTAATACCTTCAATTGCCTGAATTTCCCTTGCTCTGCCCAGAGCGGGGCCCTTCGGAAGGTCATGCTGATCATGTAAAGGGTTACAGTCCTCCTGGGTGGGAGAAAATAAGTGGAAGTAAAACTCTGTCTAAAGAGGATTTTATTAATCTGCAACTGGCCTTGCCATTGCCCTCCAAGGCTCCTGGCCTTGCTTTGGGGCTTAAGCAAGAGCTGAGCAAACTAGCTTCCCTTAAACTTCAGCCTTGGCTGTGTTGCTCTATCTTTAATGGAACTGGAACTTGTGTCCCCCCAGGGACAGGGTGGGGAATGTGGCAGCAGTAACTGAGCAGAGTTCACGGGATTCTCAGATGGGGGTGGCTCACAGAGCACCACTCACCCGTGTGGCAATGTCCCCAACAGCGCCAGGCAGGGACTGTGTTCTTCCTCTCACCAGCCACCAGGTCTGAAATGCAAAGCTCTCTTGCTTTGAGAGGCCAAATAATTTAATGGCTGGATTTAGCTTTGCCAAGAGTCAACTTCCTAGTGGAGGAAGAAAATCCCTCTGGTGTGTGGAAAGCAGAGCCTTTACTAGGGCAGGGGGAAGATTTAGCAATGCTGTGGTTATTAAGGGCCCTGGGCCACAGCTGTTGTTGGGGTGCTGAAGCTGCAGGCTCAAGTCCGATGCAGGGAGGCACCTGGCAGAGGTGAGCAGCAGTTGCTGCTCTGGGGTTACTGATCTCCAGGGGCTGCTGTCCTCATGCTGATTGTCCCCTCCTGTGCCTGCTCCAGGAAGGGGCTGGGGCAATGGCTGTGGGAGTGGTGTGTGTGAGGGGTACAGACCTGTCCCCACTGGGCTGCTGACCCCAACACATGGTGTGTCTTGCATGTGCAAAACTTGTCTGTGCAGCTGTCATCCACGTGTGTCCTCCCTGTGTGCTTGGCAGGAACTGCACTCCACAGGTTCAGCACCTTGTTTTATTACAAAGATAGGCTTTGCCAGGAGTCTGCCACTTCCACTACACAGCAGGTAAGGGCACTACACCCACAACACGTGCCAAAGTTTAAAAATATCTTACAAAGGGCTTGGAGATTCAAGGCAACACTACAAACCCTCTGCTAAAGTTGTTTCATTAAATGGTTGCAGCAACTACTTTTTATTTTTGATTTTTTTTTCCTTTTTTTTTGGCTTTGGAAAAGAATTAAATAATAAAACAATAGCCCCAATATATGGCCCAGCCACAGCACCTGGAGGCAAAATCTACTTACTCTTGGCTTACCTGTATCCTTTCCCTGTAATAAACAACATGGGGCTATAGCTCCATGGTCCTTTCCCTGCCTCCAATCAAGCTCAACATTCTCTGCTACCTTGGTCCTTCTCACCCTGGCCTTTCTTGTGCTGGGCCTGCCTACATCTCTGGCAGCTATTCACAGTTTCTAAAAGACAAAAACATCAAGAAATTTTTGTGAAATCAGTTTCAAAATAAAATGTAGCCCAGCTACATTCTTAGAGTTTCTATTCTGAAGCCACATCCTCAGCAAAGACATTGAGACCTCCACAGTGTAAGTACTTTTTTTGTAATTCTCTTTAAAAAAAAACAACTCTGTTCTTCCCCTTTCCCTCCCTCCCCACTTTTTAACATACTGGATAAAGTCTACTGTTTGTTTTAAAATAGATATCTATGTACACATACACAACTCTGATGTTCTGGTTTCTGACAATTGTGGCATTACTGGAAATGATGGAATGGAGACCACCTGTCCATGGCAGTGAATCACCCAGGTGTTTTAGTGGACAAAGTCATCCAATGCCAGAATGCATCCTAGCCAGCTGGATGACTACCAGAGGCTCCCTTACACCCTCCTGCAGTGAGGTAGTAACTGTGTTTGTTTCCTGTGGTAGCTGGGGTGGTCAGCCTGTGGGCAGGAGCCTTTGCCCATGCAGGGATGCTGGTTTGAACATGTCCAGCCTGCACGGGGCCTGTGTGGCACTGGACACCGGAGCGGTCACAGCTCCCCAGGCTGCAGGAGGGACCGCAGGCCACCAAGCCGGGTTGGCAGGGTGGCACTGGGGTGTCTAGTCTCAGGCAAGCTCTCTTTGTCTGCCCCTCTCAGTGCCCCCAGCCTGAGCTGGGACACACTCTGCCTTGGTTTGCAGCTCCGGGTGCTGGAGATGCTCTGCTGGCCTGTGTCACGGCCGGGCCGGCAGCAGCTGGGCCCAGTCCCTCTGCCCTTCAGGGCTGAAAGCAGGCCGGCCTTGCAGCCTAGCCCCACTGCCCTGGCTGCTCTCAGGTACCAGCCACAGGCTGGCCCAAAGCAAGCAGAATAGGCCGCTTCAGGAGACACCTCTGCAGGACTGGCCTCGTGTTTGGTGATGGTCCCAGGGAGGGGCAGAGACAATGCTCTCTGGTGTCTGCCCTGCGTGTGGCCTGAGGCCGCTGTCACAGGGCTGTCAGCAGGCCCCTGGCACGGGCACACAGGGTGTTACCAAGGCTGCAGTGCCATGGACACGTGTGGGGCCAGCGTGGTGGGCAGCAGTGAGGGCCAGCTCCTTCCCCAGCCGCTGCCCCCGGCTAGTGGGCTATGCAGTGCTCACCTCCCTGCTGAGCTCCAGCCCCCATGAGCCAGGAAAGGGGAACAGCCCTTCCCGTGCCAGCACACACTGGGCTCCCTGCAGCTCCCAAACAGCTGTCTCCACTAGGGATAAAGTGCTTTCACCTTGCCTTAGCTGCTTGGGAAGCAACTGCTTTGTCTCTGCCTCAAGCTCCCTGTGTTGCCCGAGTCTCAGATGGAGGAGTGGTTATGTTTACACATACAGTACAAAAATTAAAAGGCACAAATATACACAGAATGCAGCAGATAGTGAACAGCTGATAAGAGTCCCTGATGTTGGAAAAACAAGGATGTTGGACAGATGGAGTGGGAGCTCAGGCTATGATGGTCTTTGCTGTCTGTGGTCATTACTCCCTGAGGTGACCCTTCTGCTTTGTGTCTGTTGTTCCAGGCTCTGCAGCCCCATCCCGAGGAACCATGCACAGGGTTGCACGGAGTGCTGACGGCTTGGCTGCTGACCAAGGGGAAAGTGGTGAACTGAACTTGCCACAGGCGTCATGACTCCATTTCTGGCTGGCAAGAGCAAATAAATTATGGGTGCCACAGTGCAGACCAGAAGAGTTTTAGCTGCTCGGAAGGGTGTCTTGTGGTTTCTTGTGAAGTGAGGCAAACTTGTAGCCATGGCCAGGCCCACTCCCTCCACAAGGCTGGTTTGAGTATGACCAAGCTGTGCCTGCAGCTGAAGGCGGGGTCCCTTGTGGCACTGTGCTGCAAGAAAGGTCACTTCTAGGGCTGCAGCCAGCCTAGGCTTCACTGCAGGACTCATAGATGTTGTCCTCCATGAGAGCAATCACTTGCTCAAATTTGTGCTGGAGCTGGGTGCGCTTTGTCGTGGGGTTTGCGTCCAGGGCGGCCACGATCTGCGGGAGACACAGGCAGGCAGGGTGCTGAGGCAGTGCGGGGTGCTCACCTGCCAGCCCAGCTCACCCCACCAGACCTATGGAGCCCAGATTCCAGCCAGAGCTCCAAAGGTGAGAGCCCACCCAGTCCCACAGCCCCTGTGCTCACACCCCTGGCACCCCTGCTCTCCCAGGGTCCCTGGGCAGGCCTAGGAGTGCAGTGGTACATGACAAAAATGCACTGCTGTACTAGAGCCGAGGGCACAGCACCGGCCCAAGGTGGCACGGGGGCAGGAGTCAGCCAGGGTCACTGCCTCAATGGGGCGGGGACAGCAGGTGCAAGTTAATTTGGGGGTGGACCTTATCGGCATGTTTTACTCTCCTTGAAAGGGTCTATACATCTGGCAGCCCTTCTTCAGTCCAGCCAAATGCCATTAAGATCAGCAGAGAATAGCCAGCCTCCTCTTCCAAGAAGTTGCCAGCCAAGGGACAGAGAGTAGGTGCATCTGGATATGCATCTATTGCATATGTACTGCAATTATGCACAGCCCAGCAATCCTGCTTTGTGGGACTGGAGGCAGATGTCTGCCTGCAGGGTTGCTGCAGCGATGGTTCCTCCCTTCCCAGGCAGGCCAGAGCCCCTGTGCTGTAATCCCCACTCACCTGGGAGCGGTATCTCTTGGCGTATTTGTAGATCTCAGCCATGGCGACATTGGTGTTGAACTCATTTCGGTATTTCTTTATAAAGACAGAAAACAGAGGGGAGAATATGAGCAGGATGGAGCTCGCGAGTTCTAGCCCAGCCAGCAGGCACTGACTATGGTAAAAGCAGGTTGTGTCTGACTTTATGGTCGGTCACATTGGTACAGCTGGATTTTTAAGGAAGGTGCATTTGCATGCATCAGGATGGGTCTTGATCTTTTCAAAGCCAGTTGTAAATACCCATGCCAGGCAGCACACTTGCATATCCCTCTGTGCCCAAAGCCATTTCACAGGAGGGGACACCAGCTGTGCTGTGGAATATCAACAGAAAAATCCTGCTTGGTGCCCAAAGCTAAAACACCCTGGCGAGGTTTGATTTTGAGGAACCTGTGGTGCATAGCTGGCAGGACTCAGATCTGGAATGTGGCTGCCAGCTCTTGAGGCTGGTACCAGGGCTGGCTGCCTGGGACTCAGGGCTGTCCCTGGCAGTTGTGCCTGAGAGCCAGCTGGCTGGGTGGCTGTGGGACTGCAAAAATCCTTGTCCAAACTTCCTGGCTTTTTGGCACTGAATTTTGCTCTCAATTCCCAGTGGTGCCAGAGCTAGTTAGGCTCAAGCAAACTCATGGGTGTTTTCTGCAGTTCTGGCAGTAATTGAAGATGCTTAGAATTAGGTCAGATGAAGTTTGTGTGTGGAAGTTTCAGGCACAATATCCTTTTTTGTGTGCTCCTTCCAGCATCTAAGCAGTAGCTGATCGCAGCCTATGTGCATTCCCTGCTGTTGCCAGGCTCCAGCAGGACACTGAGCCTGCAAACTCAACCCCATCCTCTCCGCCCACGTACCCGCGACTCTTCGGCGAGGTGGGCGTTCATCTCCTGCTCACTCAGAGGGGGCATGTCGTGGATTTGCTTGTAGTATCTCTGCACTATCTTCCGGTACTCGGGGATCTCCTTGGCATACAGCAATTTGTTGGTCGGGGAGTCCTAGAGCGAGAGCGAGACACAGAACTCAGGCGCTGGGTTGCTCCCAGCTGAAAACCTTACCCTGTGTTCAGAGCAAAGCACTGACACCAGATAGGGACCTCAGCTACAGCTGGCTGCAGGGAACAGCTTTGCCTTTGGTCCCAGCTGTCACCAGAGAGGACTGTGGTGCTGGAGAGTACCAAGGCACAGAACAGCTCATGGCAGAACAGCTCAGACACATCAAGGATCTGTGGATGGGCACCATGTGCCTGTGGACACACAGCCCCATCCTGCTGCCCTTGCATGAGCTGAACATCCATCAGCTCAATGCCAGAGAAGGGGGTGATGGGTGTGTGGTTTAATTTGCAGCAAGCGCAGGCTAAAAGAAAGCCCAGGGTCAGGTGGGATGGATTACTGCCAGGGGATGCTCTGCAGGTGAGGTAGCACACCTGTGCCAGATCAAACACTTGGGCTCTGTGCTGCTGTGTGCGTGGAAATTGGCAACAAGGGAAGGGCTTCTGCATGTCTTCTGCTGGGGGTTTCTTGAGCAGCCACATTGATTTAAGCTAAAGAACAAAGCTATCTTACAAGTTGAACTTTGTCAGCTGAAATGTTGCTTTTGGATTTTTTTCATGTAGCTTTGATTTATTTAGCATTGCCTAATCCAGGCTGCCTGGCCTAAATTGAGTGCATGTAAAGTAATTAACAGAGAATACTGAATTCTCTTGATTAATGTCAGTTTCAAGACAGCAGCCTTAACCTCCCAGCCATACAACTGGGTTGTACCAGTGGAGGCACAACCCTGCTGCCCTCCTTGCAAACACAGCATGAATAATTTTAACCTCAAGGCAATCCTGCCCTCCTGATTTCATTACCCCAGCAACGAACTTGGCTGACTAGCCTGTGTTACATCCCTAAGGGGAATGCCCCAGGCTTGGGGACACCAAAGGGAGTGAGATCACCACGTCCTGTCCTGCCATCCTGACACCAGTGGCGGGACTGCTCCCCAGTGCTCTGACAGGTGGAGAGGGGAGAAGACCTGCTGATGGCAGGGAGTGGTGGCTTCTGCCCACGGGCAGCATACTTGGCTCTGCCAGGCAGGAATAGGGGAGCCTGGGGTGACTCCAATCTGCTGCTGCAATCTGTAGCTTGGCTAATGCTGCAGGGGAAACAGGAAACGGGCACCAGATCCCACAGCAGTTTATTTTCCAACCCAGTGACAAGGCATTGTGAGACTATGGCCAACTGACAGAGAGCCTGCTCATAGCATTATTTTTTCCCCTTGGAAACAAGGAAGGAAAACTATGCTGCCTCTTTTCTAAGTTATTTTTTAATTTATGTCTGATTTGCCTCTATGATGAACAGATGAGCACTGATTTCTTAACTGCTTGTGCACTGTCGATGCATGGACTGAGTCTGCTCTCACATTTGCAGTATCAAGAGCAACGTGCTGAAACCAAGGGAAGAGTCCAGTCTGGAAAATGCTCAGTTATACACTGCGTGTACATGCAAGCTGATTTTTCTGCTAAGGGTTTATTCTTCCCACATTACTCAACAATTCATTCACTTATACTATTGTATTCCAGAGAAGTGTTTCCATCTGTTGTCTGACTCCAGCTGACCCCTCTTCCCCTCATCTGCCACTTGACAAGGACAAATCGTAGGTGTTTCGTAACACATGCAGAAAAAAAGACCAAAACCCAAACAAACAAAAAATCAGGCACTCATTAGATCTTCCTCCAGCATTAACCTCTCCCAGCAAAGGCTTCCTGCAGCTCTGGGGCTGGGGGTGTAGCGCCCACCCCCTCACCGCAGGGTGTCCCCCAAGTCACACAGTGTCACCACCAGCCTCTGGGGTGGGGGGCAGTGGGGGTGATTTACAGCATTTCTTAATAAAACTTTTTTATGTCAGGAAGTTTCAAATGTCAGCACTGTGCTCAGCCAAGGCAGTGGGAGAAAAGAGAATGCACATGGGATGTCTTCCAGCCAGCCAGCCCTGCGGGACTGTGCGTGGGGCCCGAGGGTGGGAGATGGACCCGGCTCCTGCAGCCTTGTGCTTGCTTGGAGCAGGCTCTGGTGCACTGGTGTGCTGAGCCCAGCCCAGCCCCACGCTGGCCACGGCCACTGCGGGCTGGTGCCCTCTGCCAGGCCCTGCCCCCAGCTGGTCCAGGCCCGTGGGTCCCTGGCAGGAGCCCTCGCTGCAGGTACCTTGCCCAGCTGCAGGTCGGAGAGTGAGCAGGCGTCGATGAAGGCCTGGGCGATCACGGACAGACAGGCGTCAATGTGGTCTGTCTTGTCAATGTCGAACACAAACTGGGGGTTTTTCAGGATGTTGACCCAAAACCTCAGTGGTAGGCTGCAAAGGAAGGATCCGGGGACACACACGAGATGAATTTTTGTGTACCAGAGGAAGAGGGGTGGAAATGCAGGAAAGACAGTGTATAGAAAGGGAGTAGTAGAGAGGAAAGCTGAGAGGATGGGTTCTGCTATTTAATGACCCCCGGTACAGACCCCTGCTGGAAAGGCAGAAAAATAAATGAAAAGGATCCAAATATGTGGGTTTTAATATTTCCATGACATTTTTAAGACCTGACATGGTCTTGGACTCTGTCTCAGATCTCCAGTGCTTGCAGCTGACACCATTGCTGTCTGCCATCATCCTATTTCTCCCTTCATTATTTGTGTGTGCCAGTTCTTTCGGCCCTTTGTCTGCCCATGCCTCCTCTTTCAGCTCACCGTTCCCCTGGGCTTCATATTTGTTCAAAGCTCTCCAATCCTGTGTTTGGCTTCATCTTTCACAGCCCTCTCTGCCACCCTCCCTGTTTTCCAAGTCCCTCTTCTACTTATAGAAATCTAATGATTAGTGCAGGACACAAGGGTTTTGCAGCTGCTGTTCCCAAGAGATGGCAGGAAGAAAAGAAAGATTTCCTTTTCCAAACCTGTTGGTCTTCCAGATGTGCAGAGTGTCAGGGTCTGTGATGCCTCTCTTCTCTGCCTGTTCCTCTAGGAAGTCAAAGAAATACTTCACAGCCACGGGTGGTTTATCGTCTCGGATACTGAGAATGGCTTTGAACAAGTCATCCAGGAACTTCTGGAGTGTCCCCTGCAGGACAAGGACACAGTGGACCCTGGGGAGAGCAGCAGCACCCAAGCCCAGGAGAACAGCAGAGGGGCTGGGACTGCTGCACACCAGGGGAAACCCTTTGCTGCCAGTTGGATAAGTCAGAAGAGAGAGGGGATGCTGAAGCAGGGAGGGAACAGTTTGTTTGTGGATAGTGATATGATAAATTTGCATTTAGGGTTAATTTCTTTTGGCATCGAGATTTTCTTTCTTACTGCTGGGATCTCACATCTGTGCTTGGTCTGTACACCACAGACAGAGAAGACTAGAGACTGCTGGCCATCCCTGTGATCTTTGCTTCAGTGAGGCACCATGCTGGGATTAAAGATGGGCCAGATCTGACCTCAGATCACACAGACATTTCTCCTGCTCCCACAGCTGAGCCTCTCCATCTCCTGTCCCAGCAGCATCTCTTTCTGGGCAGATGGCCTCAGGTCTCAGCTATGCATCTCAAGCCCTGAGGCAGCCAGAATCCCTTTAGTCTGCACAGACGCCAGTCCATTGCAGGGAGGTCCTGTGGGGCATCACACAGCAGCAAGGATGCACTGGGAAGCTGGAGGGACACCGAGGAGCCCGACAGCCCCACTAAACATGCTCCAGCCATGCAGGAGAGGGGTCCCACTGCCTCTGGGGAGCAACCAGCCCTGCAGGGCTCCTTCCCTGGAGCAGGCTTCTCCCTACAGACCACAGACAATCCCACCTGCCAAGAACGGGGGTGACCCAGCTCCTACCTTGGTGGAGAGCAGCCGTGTCAGGTAGATCTCTGGAAGAACCTTCTTCCTATGGCTCTGTCTGTGGGACTTCTTATGTTCCACTGACTCGTCAGTTGGGAGAACCTGGTTCCAGATAAAGCACATGGTCAGAGCCCTCTTCCCTGAAAGCATCCCACTAAATTTTCCTTCCAGCATAGAATTTCAACCGCATATAAAATTCAATTAAAAAGCAGTTACTACTTTCTAAACACACCCTTATATGGCTTAAAAAAAGTGATCCATAATACTAATTTTTATGACATTTGTTTCTCCAGTGCTCTTTATTGCCTGTCTCACCCTAGATGAAGGAAATGAACCCATCCATTTTCCTCTGCATGCTGGCCTGTTTGCCCCCCTGGGCTGCACTGCACCTTGGGCTCCCAGCAGCAGTGCACATGGCTTCTGCAGAAACCAGCTTTGCTTGGATTTGGAAAAAGCACAGTATGTAGGAATGCTGGCTTTTTCAAAACAAAAATGAATATTCCACTGGTTAGGTCAGTGAATTATTCTCTATAATGACAAAGCAAGCAACTGACATCCATCTTGGCATTGTTTCACATGTGAACAGTTGGCTTTCCATCCCTTCTCCCTCCTTGCTCTGCATGTGTGTGTGTGCATGTGTGCTTCCACTTGAGCATGGAAATGCTTGCAGAGAAAAAAAAGCCTCAAACCAGGCTATAAAATATTGTTGTTGTCCATGACACCTTTTTTTCATAACAGCTTTTAGCAGCATTTAGCACTTGGCACTTCCAGCACGGTGCAGCAGCAGGAGCCCACGGGCCTGCTGAGCCCAGGAAGCAGGCAGGATGCCAGGAGCTCCCGGCAGGTGACAGCCGAGGTGTCAGGACGCCACCACCGACACTGTGCCACGCTCTGACCTCGCCCCTGAGCTCTCTGTGCTGCCAGCAGCTCCATCGGACACAGCAACTTCTCTGCCATCCCAGTAATTCTTTATCACGTCCCTCAGTCTATCTACAGATAAAGCTTATCTACAGATCACCTTTCTGTGCCTCTTTGAACCCTGCTGAAGAGAACTAATGAGGCCTGACGCAGCTTGTTCATCACATCTTGCACTACAGACCACAGAAATAATTTAAGTTAATATCAGCAGCCCCCACATGCAGCCATCATCCCTGCAGCCAGGAGAGGAATACTTACCAAGTGGAAGTACTTTTCAGTGTCCAAATCCTTCACTGTGAAAAAGAAGAGAGACACAGTGGCTCAGTCAGGGGGGCCCAAACTGAAATCCACCTACACTGGTGACCCTCATGTCAAGAGGCATCTGAACCCCAAGAATCCCAACACCAAGTTGGTGTTATCAACCACAAGTGATCTCACCGTTTCTCCTTGTTTTGCGGTTGTTTATGGCATTATCAGGCTTGTGACAAAGTCCCCTAGGAGATACTTTAAGGGGGACCTGAGGGATATTTTAAGAGAGACTCAAGAGGGCACGAGAGCAGGGTGAGCACAGGGCCACTCCTGCACTGTGAAGCCCTGCTGTGCCCTGCTGTGCCCCACACTCCCAGGACTATTCCGAGCCTCAGCACCAGGGCAGCTCCTTGCCACAGCAGACAAAGGACTCCTGGAGAGCCAGGCTCTCTGGAGGCAGCCTGGAAACAGGGTTTGAAATTCCTTGTTTAATGTGGATTTTTGTCTCACTTGTTCTGTTTTCATTCAGCACAGCCTGAAACCTAGAAATGCACTGGCAAAGGACTGAATATATATAACTGGGAGGGAGAGGACTTTTTCAACCAAGTGATTTCGGATTCTTCCTTTTTCTCACTCTGTCAGCACAGATTGGATGCCAGCTCCCAGTGAGGGTGTGAGATGGAAAGGTGCAAACACCTTGAGGGCTGGGAGAGCACCATGAGGCAGAGGGAGGAGATTGGATAGCACACGTTTAGAGCCACCGCATCCCCAGCACCCAGGAACGGGAGCTGGCAGTGTCTTCCACCATCCCCAGCCAGAGACCACCCTGACAATGCAAGCATTCCTGCCCAGTCATCAGCAGCAGGGAAGAGGAGTGAGATGTTACCTCTGCTCAGCGTGGTGTCCTTCTTGTCTGTCAAACTCATGGCCAGGGATGCCCCTTCAGGGATCTGTGCAGGAAGGGAAGAGCACACATTGATGATAGGGGCCTTATCAGTGCCTCCCTGGTCCTGTGGACATCCCAGGAGCTGGGGGATGCTGGTGCAATCATAGTTCTGCCACAAACATCCCCTGAACCTGCCCTGCTCTGCCCCCGTCCCTCATTGTGTGGAAAGGGAATTTTCAATACAATTACAAGACAGTGAGGTTCTCAAACCCGATGGGAATTGGGCAAATACATGTATCTAAGGTACATTTTTGGATGTCGACACCAGGTAATTTGGAAAGGAAGGAGAGTTTGGCTGTGCAGGGGCTGGTTTGCCATTCCCCAGAGGGGAGAAGGGGTGGTGGCAGCCTGGGGCTGGTGCAGCCGCTGTGCTGGGGGCAGCGTGCCAGCGGCACGGCTGCTGCCCCGATAACCACGCCATCAGCACTCAGCTCCACTTCTGTTTTCCAGGCACGGCTACACACCAGGGAAGATTATGCTTCCAGGCATACCAGGGAATATGAAAATCGTTAAGTATTTCTGGTTTCATTTAATTTTAAACAGAAAAACAGTCAAGAAAACAATCTGATTCACCATGTTTCCTCATATTTTTGGCCTCACTTCCTCGATAGTATCCCTAGCCCCTGCTCTCAGGCAGTGACAGTTGTAGCTGCAATTTCAGCAGGAGTGCGGATCAAGAGCACAGTGATACCAATCAGCCAGGCTGGTGGCCCTTGGGAATAAGAGCTTTTTCCCCCCCTCTTTCTGTTGTCAGTAATAACTTGTTTTGCATGAAGAGTGTTAATTAGTTTCTGTGTGTTGCAATATTAACGAGATTCTCGCCAGGGCAGATGTCTATTCCCTGGAAGCTCTCACGGAGCTATGGCAACCTCTCTGCTTGTTCCTGATGAACCCGTTTTGGAGGGGAACCGCAGCTCGCCCTGGAGGCCAGGCAGGCCCCGGGGAGGCAGGGCTCCCCTGAGGGGTCTGGCTTTACCTTGTAATGTGCCAGCGTGTTGAGTTTCTTCCTGCCGTCCTCCACCACCGAGGTGTCATCGAGGTCCCGCAGGATGTAGCTGTCGGTGCTGGTGGCAAACCACTCTGAACACAGAGAGGGGAGAAGTGAGACCCCAGCCCGAAGGAGGCAGGGCACGGGGGTCTGGGACTGCATGGCTGCCCTGGTGTCTGTCCTCCTGTCCGTGCTGCTTCACCCACTGCTCTGACAGGCACCAACAGCTGCTGCACAACTACAGGTGCTTCATCTGTTTTTACAGAGCGGCTGGCGCCCTGCACCTGGTCCTTACCGAGGTCAACGTCTTCCACCCTTGGCCACTGCGAGTAGGGGACGTTCTTGCAGAAGGCCTCCAGAATTTTCTCTTTCACTTGACTCAGTGTGTCCGTGTCCATGGCTCTGACACTCAGGGAGTCCATCCCACAGCCTTGGAAGGAGACATTGAGGTTCTGCAGGGAGAGGCTGTGTTAGGAACAATCTGCCTGGCTCTCCCAAGAATGCTTGGAACCTGTGGTGTCTGCACAGCTCTGGTTGGTGTGCCCTGGGCACCATGCTGATGGAAATCAGGCTGAACTAATGTGGCCATTGATGCTTTACAGCATGAGAAGCACTGATGTACAGCCTCAGGGACTGAGGGCTCTGCTGACCAAGGTGGGAGAACTCAGGGAGCAACAGAGCAGCCCCCTCTTGTGTTGTCTTGGTAATGGGGTTTGACCACCACAGGCAGGAGGAAGGGCCAGCCCCCAGGACACCAGCCGTGTCCTCAGTTGCTTGGCTCCAACTGGTGATTAACAGGACCACCAAAGCTCATTGCTCAGCCTCTGCTTGATGCAACGGCATCCATGCTTAACCAGTGCTAAGCCTGCTGCAGGATGGGTTTGCTGCAGTGCAGGGAGCCCTTGAGAGCTCCTGGACAGCAAGACAGGCAGCTGTGAGGGCCTACAGGCTGCCACAGACACCTGCTCGGAGACCAGGGAGGCACAGCTACTGCCTCAGTTGCAGCCCAATGCTGCAGGGCAAGGAGAGCAACTCTTTCTATAAGAAACCCTCTCCTCTTTTTGTCTGGGTGGGTCCTCCTCTCAGCAGATGTGCAGACCTAAACGCTGGGAGCATGGCATCTCCCTCTCACCCCAGCTCCGGGGAAGCCCCAGCACATGGCTACTCACCCTCGGCTTTGCCTCTATGTTCTCCCTCAGCAGCCACTCCTCGTTGAGGGTGTACCTGGCCTTCCCTGTAATGGCATCGATGGAACCCTTGTTAATCTGTTGTTTGATGGCACAGATCAGCAGGAAGAAGGGCTCTCCAACTGTCTCCTGGGGAAAGGAAAGAAGACCAAGTCAGCAAACTGGACCTGGTCGTGACAGGTCCATCAGCAACACAGCAGGGACAGGCTCTGTGTGGACAGTGAAGGTGTCTCTGCATACCAGGGAGCAGGAACGAGTCCACCCCAGGTGCTGCAAACACCTGCTGGGCACCACTGCCCCCCAGCTCCCACTTGCCTCTCTCTGAGGCTGCTCAGAAGTTTTCAGACTTGTGGCAACATGACAGCGCAGATGGGGAAGAGGACACAACAGCCAACAACAGCCGCAGGCCGTTTTTGGGGATGCTGTAGCTGTCAGCATCAACACACCCCATCCAAGTTCTGCAGCAAGCACCGGAGCTGTGGAATGCCACCGAGGGCTGTGCCAGCCCGTGCTGTCTCAGGGGCAGAGCTGGGGTGCTGCTCAGAAGGCAGGGGCATATGCACGGCTGTGCTGAGCAGGGACATGCACACATAATACTCAGCAAAATGCAAATGTGCATTAATTTACATGTGAATTACACAGGAACAGGGAGAATCTAGCATACTGTGCTACAGAGATGCTTCCTGCAATCTGACAGGGTGCAGACTGTACAACATGCTCCACTCAGCAGGACAAGACAGGGTTGGTGTGCACAAAAATCCAAGAACAGAGATATTTGGGCACCCAGCTTTCTAATGAACATGTCAGGCAAACCCCTCATTGCACAGCCTGGCTTGAACTGAACTCCATGGGAGTCAGCCCACAGTCTGGGCCTGTGGCTCTGGGAGCCAGCGTTCATACTTCTCATACCACAGCAGAGCCCTCATCACAGCAAAACAGAGGATCAAGGTCAACAAGCTGTTCCCATGTGACAGCAGGCAAACACACCATTTAACTCTTTACATTCATCAAACCTAAGTTCATGGGAGAGAGGTGAACTGTGGCACTCCTGCAGCAAGAACGAAAAATATAACAGGGAGCATCTATTTCTGATGTGATTCAGCTACGCAGTTTAATGCCAAATTTCTGAGCCACTTCTGCCTGCCGCACTGATGTGCGAGGGAAACAAAGCTATTTTCTTAAGGAACTCTTCAGTGTTAGAGTACATCCCATTCTCCCTAACGCTCATGTTCAATTTTCTTCCAAAGAGGCAACTGCAAATTCTGTACATTTATGCATTCTGAGCCTCCCCCCTGCACACACAGGCCTGCCATCTGAGAGCCTGCTCAAGACAACAGATACCCCACGGTTTTGATATTTCTCAGCTAGGAACTGCTAAATCCTGTTCAATCTGCTTCTTAATTAAAACTTGGTGATTCTTTTATTCTAATTGCCCTATAAAATTGCTAATTGCTAAAGCAATTAGTTCGATGTCAATTTGGATGCGCTGCATTTGGTGCGGTTGATGATAGGGTGATACAGCAGGGCTGTCAGTGGGCACACGCCGTCTGTGCCAGCAGGGCACTCACTTCCTTGTCAAGGGGAACTTCATGAATACTGGGAAGCTCTCTGGGTCTGCTGCAGGGGTTTAATGATTCCTGCAACGCTCCTGTGAGCAGGCAGCACAAAATGGGCTCAGAGCAGGGCTGTGGGTGCTGGAATGCAGGAAGGCATGGCTTTCAGAATGTAGAGGAAGGTGTGGAGTCAGGAAGTGGAGAAGCTGAGCATCACAAGGAGTGAAGAATGTGCAGAAGACAAAGAGTTCATTTTGGAGACAAAGGCAGAAGCAAGATATAACAAGGGGACAACACTGACATGGAGACCTCCTTGGGCTGCAGTACCACTGCCCTCATACTGCAAATTGCAGGCACCACTGGCTGGCCCTGCAGATGGGATCATCAGTCTCTGACACTGGCCATGCTACCAACAGGAACCCTGTTTGTGTCCCATGTGAGCAGGGACAAACCTGAGGCTAAACTCAAGGCTGGGCTCTGGAGCCTTCCCATCCCTGCCATGGGCAGCTCCAGCCATAGGGAGACTGCAGTCTCCAGAAACCTTAAAAAGGGCGAGTCCTGCTGATATGGGAGCTGTTATGGGTTGAAATGAGCATGGGCTGCGTGGGTCAGGCTGGCCCTGGGGCACCCTCCTGCTCACACGAGGCTGCCCTGGAAGCCGTGGGGCTGGGGGTCACTGCAGCCACTGCAGGGTGCACGGGCAGCACTGGCCCGGGCCAAATGTCCCCACAGGGGACACAGCTCCACTGCACACAGCGCTACACCGCTGAGATGCTATTTCGGTTTGGCTTTTTGGCTTTCAGGCTCAGGAACCGTGGGATGTTAGGGAAATCTGCAAAAGTGCTAATCAGACAGCAAATTTCAAAGCGGGAAAAGAAGGGCTGGCAGGCAGGGACTAGAGATAAAATGGCAAACTTGTGAAACCTCCAGCATTGTTCAGAAAACTCATCTGGAAAGGAATCAAAACTGTCTTTGGACTTGGCTAGTTAGGAGAAAGGAAGTTTAACCAGAAGAGATCAGTGCTGATTCAGGACAAAAAAATACTTAAAAAAACACAGTCTGGGGCCTTTTTTTCCTCCTATTGTGAATGTATTTTAATGAGACTTCATTTTCATTTTTGACTGAACTGTTATGGGCCCTTAAAGCCACCCAGGGCACTGAAATAACTGCAGTAATGGGAAGCACAGTTCAGGCTGGCAGGACTTGAACTGTTCCACGCACACGGAGCGTGGGAGGGCTTCGGTTTTATATGCTTGGGAAAACAAAAAGGTTTAGAGCACAGACTGGATTCACATGCTGCTGCCCTATTAACACATCTCTGACAAGTTATTATAGATGTCCTCCCAGGAACACACTACAGCCATTTCCAAAATGTTTTGGTGAGCCTAGGGTAGGAACAGCACAGAAAACAGCTGCTTATCACAAGTGCCTGCTAAATTTGGGACAATTATCTGTTTGCATTCTGCGAAATGAAAAACCTCCATCCCACAAGCAAAATTTGGGTAAGCTTGGACCCAGACATAAAAGCCAAATTCCTACTTTTCCTTTAACTCCCCAACCCTGTTAGGAGCCAGGCACAATGGTACCATGGTAGCTCATGGAGAAGGCTTTCTTTTAAAGCTTTTTCCACCAAAACTGTAGCACAAAGTAGAGACGTGGACCATTTCATCTACAATTCTCACTCAGTTCTGCAGCCACAGAGTTCTGCATTGATTGTGCAAATGCTGCAAGTCTCCTCTGAGCCCCCGTGCCTCGCAGCAAGCCCCTGCCAGCCCATCCCAACCCCTCCCACACTGAGCCAGCCCTGCCAGTGGACTCCACCGCCTTCAGGTGCCCTCCACATGTGCAGGCACGAATGCCTGTGGCCAGCAGCTCTTTCCCAGCTGAAGACAGCTCCTTCAAATCATTTTCCCCCAAAACACAAATGGACGGGCTGTTAGGCAGAGCATTAATGCGAAACAAATGTTTTGAGCATGTAGCGTTGACTTACAAGGGAAAATACAAGCACTTGGAATTTTTCCACTGCACAACGGCGGGGACTTTCACAGCAGCTGTTTCAAATAGACATTGTGATTAATGGGGATAATTCAGGAATGAAAACCAGGCCCATCATCACATGTCTGACAGAGCAGAGCTACAGGCAGGCAAGCCTTCTTTTTAACCAAGAAATGCCTCTCTGAAGGCAGCAGAGTTTGATCCTTAGGAACACAAGGCACATGGGAGGCCTTTGGCTATCACTGCCATTTACATCACAGCCCTGAGCTGACACCAGCCGTGTGGAAGGAGGTGCTGTCTGTTCCACCACAGCAGCTCCATCCTCATTTGTGGGGTGGGGAAGATGCCAGCTCTGCTGATCTGGATCAAGCTCCTGTCCCTTTGCACAGCTGGGCTTGTGTCACCTGGGATAAACTTTCTCTCCAGACACTCCTGTCTGATCAATTATTTTCCCTTTTCGTATTTCAGGAGCAGCTCAGTGTCCCCTCTGATCCCACCCTCACTGTGGAGCGTGTGAGATATCAGAGTCTCCTGGAAATCAACTTGATTGTGCATTTGCTTTCAGAGACAGGAAGGAGGCTGCAGCAGCGCTCTGCAGTGCCATGGCTTCAGGCTGGACATGGGAGCCCCGGAGGGGACTGCCAACACAGTGTGTAGCCTTAGCCCCTGCCAAGAACCTGCTGCAGGTGGATGAAAATGCACATTCAGCCAGCAGCCCAGCAGCTCTGCAAAGGACCCGGTCACCTCACAGGACCTCACAGCCCTGCTCCCACCATACCCTGTTCTCATCCTCGCTCTGCGGGCTGGGGGAAGCCAGCTCACAGCTCACAGCCCACAGCCCACAGCCCACAGCCCACAGCAGCACTGCCCAGCTCTGGGGACGGCCACAGCCCCCCGGGCATGGCCACAGCCCCCCGGCCCCAGCCCAGCCTGCATGTGGAGCTCCTCTCCATTAGTGAGCCATGTAATGTGCTCAAGCCTTCAGGCCCACGTGATAAGGCTCCACTTTCCTCTTTTTCTTTTTTCCCTGAGAAAGCCTTCTTGCACAATGTCCATTTTTAGCACAAGCTGGAGCTGGATCAGATGCCTCACATGTGGTCTCCCCTCCCCAAAAGGGAAAATCAGCACTTTTTTTTTCTCCAGGGCTAACTACAGGAACAAAATCTGAAGATTAAAAAAAAATTTACTAATTTTCTCTTTTCTATCCTTACAGGGTGGGTAGCTGGGCTACATTGGCACAGTCATCCTCATCCACTCCTGTAACTCTTCTTTTATTAGACTGGCTAACTGTGTCGGCTAGAATGAAAGATTATGAACTACAAAACCACTGGCTTTAGGACAAAAAGTGATCATCTGGGATAAGAAGACATCACAATATGTATGCAGACAATACAGAACCGCTTCTGTGGATGCAGACAACACTTTGGGAAAAGAGATTTTTTTTCAAAGGCTTTTTCAAGGCTCTTCCCGTGGGCATAATGGGGTATCCTCCAATTAACTGCTGTGGAATCAATTAAGTTATTGCTCAATTCTTCTGGGGAATTCCAAACAGAACTGGCAAATGTTGGAGATAAAGCACTGAGCAGATGGACTGCTGATGGCTCTGAGATGCCAAACATTTTCCTGCTCATTACCGAGAGAAGACCTCAGCCTTCTGGGAGAGACACCCCAGCTCTCCTGCTCAGATCTGTGCAGAACCACGAGGATGCCTCTGCATCAGAGGCCCCACACACCAGTGGGCACTGACACAGAGCAGCCCCTGCCGTGGTGCCCTCGGCCCTTCTGAGCCTCCTGAGGCAGGCACACTGACTGGCCACAGAAACAGCACAAAACCACGTGGGCCCCAAAACCTCCAGCCACTCTGCTTATTTTTCAGTCCTCTATGACTCTTCTCAAGCACAGTGAAAATGCTGATCCATGCTCTGGCTACCATGAAGACTAAGCTCACCAAAATCCTGGGCAGAACTGGAGAAACAACTGAACTTCAGGTTGCTTTCCTACACGTGAATCATTCAATTTGCCAAGTGTTAGTGACCATTTGAGTGGCACTGCTAGCAAGTGTCAGGGCCTACGCTACCCCCTGCATCCCTCCTCCCTCCTCCCACCACAGCAGGACTGGTTCTCTTACTCTGAGATAGCTGTACATGCAGATGGACATCCAGTTGGTGAGCATCTTCTCCACCACAGATTCTGTCCTCCTCAGCATAAGCTTGGGGTTTTTGGAAGCTGAAGCATCTATTAGATCCACCAAGAGGTCCTTCATGATGCTGGTGTAATACTCCAGTTTCCCATGCAGTGCAATAGTAAGCAGGGAGGCCAGGTTACACCTGAAACACAGAATGATACAGGACTCAAGCCCCAACGAGACTGAAGCGCTGACCAGCACTAAAATACCCAACACACAAAGGCAGTCTTTCAGACAATATTCATGAACCTTCTTAATGGTATTAGAAGTTCCAACCCTCATTCAGTGCTGCAGGACCTCAGGTCAGCTTGCACACTTCAGGGTTCATAGCCACCCATCTCTAGCAGAAATGTGTAGGCAAGTGTGACTCAACCATCCACTGAAACACACAGTCCCAGACAAGTCTTTGGTTCTGAAGCCTGTACCTGTCTCTGACAGCAAAGTCCTTCTGTTGCTCGAGAGCATGGACAAATACGATGAGAAAGTGCTTGTTGTTGAGTAAGGTGGAGAACAGAGAAATTCCTTCTTCCATGTTGGGTCTGCAGTTCTCAGGGACCTGAACAAAAATTTAGATGGCAGACTAAGAAAGCCCTGCTTGTTGTTTTCCTCCACATTTTATCCCTCCTGACGGCAGGGACAGCCCTACTGAGCACAGAGACATTACGTAGAAGAGCCCTTCTTCCCTCTACCTGACACAACCAGCAGCTTTGCTGGCAAGGAACACCAGCTGGGTCAGTGGCAGTGGCCATTCCTTTCTGTTCAGCACTCCTGAGGATACCTGGAGCACTGGGGCCAGTTTGGGGCTCCCCACTACGAGACAGATGGAGCAAGTGTGGCTGAGGGCTAGCAAAACAATTAGTGGCTGTACAAGGAGAGGTGAAGAGGGCTGGGTTTGGTCAGCTTTCAGAAGTTCTAGGGAAACCTTACTGCAGCCGCAGGGTTACAGAGCCAGGAAGGATCCCAGGCCAATGCTTCTCCATGCAAGAGCAGATTCACAGATCTGCCTTCTTCAGCCAGCCAAAGCTGATCCAGTGCTGGTCTGTGTTCATGGTTAGCCATACACAAAAGTGTTGGTTCTGTTAGTGGGTTACTCACCTTCCACTCCCCCACCAGGAGTGGATGTGTTTCCTGCACCTGGGAGCCCACCTGCGAGCTGAGCTGCTGGGATGGCAGGATGTAGCACTCCTCGTAGAGAGAGGAACACTGGAACCAAGCACAGCGTTAGGGGAGGGCACCTGTGGGCTGTGCACCTCAGGGGAATAAGATGGGGAGACATGTCACTGGGACTAAAGCCACCCATTCCAAAGACATGCACGGGGCTGGCTTATGGAGCCTTGAAACACTTTGCAAGAGCCTCCTGAATGAGCAAACACCACAAGGATAGGGGGAGGCAGACGTCTGCTCAGATGCAAGGCTGCGAGGGCAAGGAGACTGCAAATAGAGTAATGTGACAGCTAGAAAACTCCCAGAAGAGAAAGCCTTACAGAAGACTATATCAAAATAGAGGAGTTCTGGGTGTTTCAACATATGTAACTTTTAAAACAGATGGGATAAATGTTTAAATATCTAGCACTTATATACAAGCCTGAATCTTAAAGCCTCTAGTGTGCAGAGATATGGAGACTGGGTAACTGAAAAACCTGAGTAATAGCTACTAATGAAACACTCTGCAGTCATAAATCATCATCTCAGTCCTCAGCACTGACACACAAGTGCCTTGGGGTGAAATACAGCCGCAGTGAAGGGCACACAGCCACAGGCAGAGCAGCCGGGGACTGAGCGGCGGCACCAGCACGTCTGCTGCAGGACCCGGGCACACAGACTGGGACATCTCACTGGAGCACCACGCACACAACCTTGGACAGGCAGGAAGGGCGAGACAGAGACATCCAAAGAACTCCCGAGGACTGGCTGAGCTGCTGGGAACGCTTGGGGGCACCCTGCATGGGACAAAAAGCCCCTCTCCTGATTGCCAATTCACCCCTCAGCCACCCTTCAGCCTCTGCTGAATGGAGTGGGGTGACACTGGAGCCCTCGGGAGGAGACCCCAGCACTGTAATTGTGTGAGAGCTCTTTCACAGGAGGTGTGCAATGGCCCCAAACAGGAAGCCAGAGCAACTCCTGGGACAGCTGCCTCCAGCTTCTGTCATGTGCGAGCAAGCCTGATCTTGTGTGACACCCCAGGAGGTGCGGCTCCACTTTTGATGGTAATTAAGGTTGAAATATGTGACAAGTAAATACATAACAGTGGAATGATTTTGTGACACTGTAAAGGCCCTGTAGCAGAGCCCTAAACTGGGTGGGACATATCTGGGAGCAATGAGGTGCCCGTGACACGCGCTGTCTCCTTACTTTGGGGAAGAATGTCCTGGTGACAAAGTGCTTGTACTCCAGGAAGGGGATCCCCTGGCTGCGGTTTAGCTCCTTGGTCAAGTCTGTCATGTCTGTCTGCAGCTCTGCAAAACCTTGTACAAAGAGACCCACAGATGGTGAGAGCCCAGTCCTTCATCAGCCGAGAGAGGCTGGCTCTGGAAAGCAGAGCACATCCCATCTCTGCCCCTGCCATGCCGTGCCCTTGCGGGGGCTGAAGCCGTTTGCTCTGAGCAGCACATTCCCATCGGGGTTTAACCATCAGCCTGTACACCTCGCCCCAGCTTGACAGAACATTCTCTGCCCCAGGAGCCCCAGTGCCCTCAGCACAGGATGTCAGCCGATGTGGCATGATCATGGACTGTGGGGTGGCGGGTGCCAACACCTGGAACACTTCTGCCATTGCTCTACAAAGAGCATGCTGCAGTTTCTGTTGCGCCCAAGAGGAAAGCACACTGAAGGTTAGTGTGACCTTCAAGCAACCCTCTGACACAGCCAAGGGCCATCAACCCAGGGCAGAGAACCTGGTGGCACTGGAGATCAGTGGCTTGTCCAAGCCAGGCAGCAGGACAGTGGCAGGGCCACGCTTCCAGCCACTGAGCCTCACTCCCAAACCCTGTAAAAACTCACAGGCGATCACAGAAATTCTCCTACAAATAGTTCTATAAACTTCTACAGAGCACAAGGTGAATGGCTTCAAGCCTGCTAACCTGACATCTTGCTCCTAGCCATGGTTCCTCGGCACCCAGACAGTGACTTACCTTTGCGGATTTCCTCGCGGATCTGCGACTCCATCTCCTCCATCTGGAGCAGGGTTTTCTGCCAGTAGCGCTCAGCTCTGCGGCTCTTTGTGCAGAACACAAAGAGAGCTGGAAACGAGGAAGAGAATAAGCCTTTTGGACCTGGGCTTAGGAGCAGCTGCAACTGGGATCAGAGCAGTTCTGTCTGACACAAGTGCAGAAAGCTAAGCCCAGAGTTGGTTTCACACCTACCACCAGAGTGGTATCTGCTCAGGCAGTTGTCAATTATTTGTAAATAAGTAGAACCAGCTGGAATTTAATGATCATGCTGTAACTGTCATCTTCAATTTAGGTCTGGGCTGTCGGTATTCAGCTTAACTGTGTATTAATGTGTTCCAGCTGATTAATGAATACAGAATTGAGGACGTTTGCCACCTGTATTACAGTGTTCATATCTGACAGTCTTCTCATGCCTCCAGAAATATGTTTCTAATGATGGGTGATACAGCTAGTAAATAGGGTGCATTAGAGCCTCTGTTAAAAAGAAATTAAATCCTTACTCTAAAGCCTCATCTGCTGTGAACTGGCAGGTTTCTTGCTGCACAGTCATTCTGGGCATGTGATGAGCAGGGACCCTAGCCCAAGGACAAAGGTGTGCAGCACAGCTTCCAGCCAGGTACGTACACTCATGTGCCTGCTTCAGATTTGCAGCTAAGGATGCTGGCTCTGCTCTTCCTACTCGGCCAGACACCTGCCACTGCTTGCTCCTGATGACAGGATCTTGGCCTAAGAGCAGCTTTAGAATGGTCTGGGACCAATCATGCCTGTGACCAAGATCAGTTTCTCACATCCTTCTTTCTTTTGTATTATAGTAACTACTGAGTATTTGGGGGAAAGGGTAAGTTTATAAATATCACAGTTGAAGTCACAGAGTTGAGCTGTGGTTTCAGCCAGGAAAAGCCCTGTGCTGCAGGGAGCTGTGGTCCTGGCACAAGCTGTGTGCCATACCTGCTGCACCCAGACTAGCTTCAGGTACTGCACAACTGCAGCACTCAGAGTTCACACCTCCACATGCACAGAGAAAAACCTTGCCACAGCCTGGAAACACCTCGTTCTTTCCCTTACCTACAACAGAGAGGACCAGCAGGATGCTGCAGATAACGATGGAGACAATGATGGCGGTTTCTCCTCCCCCAAGGTGCAGCATGGCAATTGTGTAGTTGAACTTTCCGACTTGGATCTGAGGAAGGAGAAGGAGGCAGGAAAAGCAGGAGCTGAGCAGCAGGTTGCCACAGGCTGGGAGCAGGGAGGGACACAGGGCAGCACTCAGCAGACCCTCACTCTGAGTGAGAGCCAGGCTGTGCCCCTCACTGCCAGACCCTGGGCACTCTCCAGGGAGCCCAGCTCCCTCCTGTGCTCTGGGCGTGCCAAGGCCACACCAGCAGGCTGTGATGCTGCAGTGGTGCCAGCCCAGCGCCAGCACGGGGCTTTGGTGGCAGAACTGCAGGTCCCATGGCCCCACTGCACCTGCCCCAGGAGAGACAGCCCTTTCCTGGAGAGCCCCTGGCACTGCACAAGGCTGCCTGTGCTGCTCGTACTAGAAAATCACTACCACTGATCATCAGCTTCTTTATGGCTCTGAACAGCCCTTGGAGCCCTGCTGCACTCGCCTTTCTCCTCCCAAATCAGAACAGCTGCCACCCAGAAGAAGTAGGGTTAAGCAACTTTAAAGTCCTTGAAATACAAATAAACTAATGGAATAAAAATAAACGAGACCATAGACAAGTAATGATCTTGTGGCTAAAGCAGTGAAAGGGGTGTCAGAAGGTGCTGGCTCTGCTCCCAGCCTGTACTTCTTGTGACAACAAGCACAAACCACTGGAGCTCAGTCCTTGGGTCTCCTGATCTCCAGAAGGGAAGAGGCCAGCACACATCACAGGCTGGCAAGTTACTGGGTGCCGTTTACAAACAGCTCTTTGGGCCCTTGGGATGAAAGGATTCCACAGCATCATCTGATAAGGAAAACTCATGACCACACAAGGCTTTCGCTTCTGGAAATGTGAGTTTCACTTCTCCCAAGGAACGAGAAGTGAGAGAAACTTGAGAAAAAAACCTTGAAATTAGGTAGGAAAGAGCTCCAATATCCTATTATTTTAATTAATCACTTGATTAATCAAAATTAATCTTGATTTCCTGTGTCATGGAATGCCTCTGGGGAAGGTGCCCACTGGGGTGAAATTCCAGCAGCTCTCAGCCACTGGACCAAAGCTGTCCCACAAGCAGGATCTTCCCACCACCTGCACCACCAGACACACAGCTCCATCCTGAGGGAAATCCGGCCCTAGCTCTGGGAGCATGGGTGAGGGCATGGCTGCTGCCAGGGGAAGGCTCCAGGCACTGAGAGCTTTGGTCTCTACCCTGGCACATTGTCCAAGAGCCATGGTGCTGGCCAGGGACAGGAGCCACAGCACTGCAAGAGCACCCGGGCAGGTTTACGCAGCAGCCTCACAGCCACATGCCCAGCCTCAGGATCTCCACTTTTTCCCTCTGAAATGCTGCAATGAGGCAGCTCCTTAAGGTGTTTTGAGTCTTTCTTCCCTCACCAGCTCAGCCTTTTGCATTTTTCAGAGAAAAAAAATCCCTCAGCTGCTGTTTAATTCAATGCTTAAACTGTTTGGTCATAAACAAAGATGAGCCTGAATGTCTTGACGAGTGTCTCTAGTGTAGTTGGAGAGCTCTACTCAACACTCAGTGCGAGCCAGGCAAGGCCCCTGCAGATCCTGCCCTGTGTCACCAAAGCCATTTCTCGTGTGTGACAAAGCAGCAGCCACTCGTGGAATGGCAGGCAAGGGCCCCAGCCACACCTGTAGGTTTAGTAAGGGTGCACAGGTATGAATATAAGCAGATTAACTAGCTGCACCTTCATTGCTGGTGCACTCTGAACACCCTTGTGATATTTAGGGCTGGGTATCACTCTCCTGCTTCCTGGGGACTTGCTGTGGTTGGTTAATATCACACCAAGACTAGCAAACTCAAAAATTCCTTTTCTTCCACAAAGGAATTCTCCTGTTTCTCAGTTCTTACAAAAAAATATTTTTAAATTACCCCATTTAAAATTCCTGTTAAGATGACTCAAGAAATTCTGTTACTTCTGCATTTCCATGTTTCCAGTTTGCAACAGAATTTCATACACCTCAGACTGCTGGCAGTAAACGGGACAATCCTGTCAGCAAATTGGCAGTGCATTGTGCCTCTCTCCTGGGCAGCCCAGCGCCAGAGCTCTGCAGCTGCCTCCAGCTCTCCCTGCCCTCCCTGCCCATGCCTCAGGCCCCCATCCATCCCCTGCCGGCACACGGACTGGGAGAGGGCAGTGGGGTCTCCCATGGGGCCAGAGGCATTTTCTCTCCAGATACACAGAGCCATGGTCACATCCCTGCGCGGCCACGGGCTGGGTCTGACACGAGGGAAACTGAGGCAAGCACAGCAGCTCAGTCCAGCCCTCTGGAAAACAGGACAGTAACAAACTGTGGGCAGTTGCAGACACAAAGAGAAACTGCAGCCCTGAACACTGAACTCAGCAGCGAGAAAGCAGCGGCCTTTGGAAGCCCTGAGTGCTGCTGTCACCCTCCCGTCAGGGACCCAGCTGGGTGAAGGCTGGGCTCTCATGGCCACTCACAGCCCTGCTGCTGGTGGGGCAGAGCTGATGGCTTAGAGCTGCAAGGAAATCCCCAAACACATCCCATGAGGAGCAGGAAATCAGTGCAGGCGACAACATCTCACATGCCTGAGGCCTCAGTGTGCCTCTCAGAGCTGAGCAGCGTCCCCGGGCACAGCGCTGGAGCTCAGTGGGCAGTGCTGGCTCGGAGCAGCCCTCAGCCCGGCCCCTGCAGCCTGCTGACCGCTGCCCTGCGGCAGCACAGCCTGCTCTGGCCCCTGTTCCCCTGTGCAGCCTCCTGCGGGGCGAGCTGGAGCTGGCAGGGGTGTGCAGGGTGTGCAGGGTGAGCTGGAGCTGGCAGGGGTGTGCAGGGTGTGCAGGGTGTGCAGGGTGTGCAGGGTGAGCTGGAGCTGGCAGGGGTGTGCAGGGTGTGCGGGGTGTGCAGGGTGTGCAGGGTGAGCTGGAGCTGGCAGGGGTGTGCAGGGTGTGCAGGGTGTGCGGGGTGTGCGGGGCGAGCTGGAGCTGGCAGGGGTGTGCAGGATGAGCTGGAGCTGGCAGGGGTGGGCAGGGTGTGCAGGGTGTGCGGGGTGTGCAGGGTGAGCTGGAGCTGGCAGGGGTGTGCAGGGTGTGCAGGGTGTGCAGGGCGAGCTGGAGCTGGCAGGGGTGTGCAGGGTGAGCTGGAGCTGGCAGGGGTGGGCAGGGACCCCCCTGCCCGCAGAGCCCACTCACCGTCACCGGCAGCTGCCTCTCCGAGGAGCTCAGCGACTCGTTGATGGAGCAGTGGATGACTTTGTCTGAAACAATCTGGATCTCACACGAGATCAGGCCGATTTTCACCTGGTATTCATTGCTCTCCAGGCCCAGGCTGTCAGGTTCTTTCTAAAGGCAGGAAAAAAATCAGGATGTCAGGCTGCAGCATAGCAGTCAGAATGGCAATCGATCTTCCTGCCTTACTTTCCATATTCCCTGCTGTTTTGCAGACCTGGGAAGACTCTCCCTCACCAAGGACATTTTTCCAGCACTCTGCAGGAAAGCCAAAACCAGGCCATTCCCCATTTTCCTGTTTCCCATTCTTCACTCAGCATGGGGCATAGGATGAACATGCCCCTCATGGAACCTGGAAAAATCTGCTTTTGATCGGGCCTGCTGTGCATGGAAGATAAGGATGTAAGCACCCATCTGGGAGGGGGGAAGGATGTACAAAGGAGGGGACAGCCAGGGGATGCGCCTGCAAAACCTGAGAAAGGGGGAGCACATTTCTGGAGCACGTTGCAAACCATTAGGATATCCTGCAGCAAACAATGGCCTTTGAATTACTATTGCTCATTGTCCAGGCCAATCAGCTTCTGCACCCCAACTTCCTTGTGCACTGAGCTGAATACAGTAGCCAAAAGAGAAGAATGAATGATCTGTTACTGCAGGAATAAACACCTATCGTCAGGCCCTTCTGCAGCACCTGCCTGGTTTCAGGCCAGGGCATTGTAGTTCTTTTCCACATGTCCAGTATTTCATTTAGCCCCTTGCTAGAGCACCCTCCCCAGGCAGCTCTCTGGCATCATGCCTGAGAAGGCATCCCCAGACCATTTCCTGGGGTGGAGAGGTGCAGAAGCTGCAGGCTGAGCCAAAATCAGCTGCTCCTGCCACCCCAGTTCCCATCCACACCTTTCTCTGTCCTGTGTCTGTGGACAGTCCCCGTGCTGGTACTTAGGACTGAGGAGCTGCCCAGGGTGGAGATGGCAACACGCAGAGAGAAGCAGAGCTGTAACCACCACCCTCTTACATGTATGACCAGAGTCAAGGGCTCGCCAGGATGGTGCTTGATCCACTTCTCCTTCTTGGCTGTGGAGAACTGGGGGTCAGCGTAGTAGCCCAGGCTGAATTTGCTGACGTGCAGGGCCTCCTCGGGGTACATCTCCTCATCCAGGGCCGAGCGCTCGTCAGTGTAGAGGCGCCCGTTGAGGTAGAAATCCACAGGGGCTGGCTTGGTCCCCGCAGTGACGTTGGAGGCAGCTGGAGAGGGGCAGGTGATGGCCGTGTCCGTGTGCACCTTGCAGCGCTGAAAGAGGAGCACGAGCCCGTCAGAACCCAGCCCAGAGCGCTCCCAGCCCGCCCCGAGGCACGGCCAGGCCCGCACCTTCACAGCTGGAGCAGGCACACCCCTGCCCACACGGGGCACAGCCAACCCACACGGGGCACAGTCGGCCCACGGGGCACAGCCAACCCACACGGGGCACAGCCAACCCACACGGGGCACAGCCAACCCACGGGGCACAGCCAACCCACGGGGCACAGCCAACCCACACGGGGCACAGCCGGCCCACACGGGGCACAGCCGGCCCACACGGGGCACAGCCGGCCCACGGGGCACAGCCGGCCCACACGGGGCACAGCCGGCCCACGGGGCACAGCCGACCCACACGGGGCACAGCCCTGCCCACACGGGGCACAGCCCTGCCCACACGGGGCACAGCCGGCCCACGGGGCACAGCCGACCCACACGGGGCACAGCCGGCCCACGGGGCACAGCCCTGCCCACACGGGGCACAGCCGGCCCACACGGGGCACAGCCGGCCCACACGGGGCACAGCCAGCCCACACGGGGCACAGCCGGCCCACACGGGGCACAGCCGACCCACATGGGGCACAGCCGGCCACACGGGGCACAGCCCTGCCCACACGGGGCACAGCCAACCCACACGGGGCACAGCCAACCCATGGGGCACAGCCCTGCCCACACGGGGCACAGCCCTACCCACACGGGGCACAGCCAACCCACACGGGGCACAGCTGACCCACACGGGGCACAGCCGGCCCACACGGGGCACAGCCCTGCCCACACGGGGCACAGCCAGCCCACACGGGGCACAGCCCTGCCCACACGGGGCACAGCCGGCCCACACGGGGCACAGCCGGCCCACACACCCACCGTGTGCTCCCTGCCGATGCCGCGCACAGCCATGGACACGTTCTGCACCAGCCCAAAGCCTCTGCCTTCCAGCGTGATGATCCTGCCCCCGCTGCCACAAGGGAAGAAAGAGAGGCTGACTGCAGAGGACAGTGCAGCTGTGGGATGCGAGGGCTGCATCTTCCTCCCATCATTTTCTCAGAGATGTTTCCAAGCTGCCTGAGCAGAAAATGTGACCCAACGGCCAAAGTCTTCTACTTATAGCAGAAGTAGGAAGCTACCTACACAGCTACCACAGTGTCACGGAAGAAAGGAAGGAAGGAGGAATAGATGCTCTGGTGGAAAGGGGGGAGCCTCTTCCAGCATCAGTGAGCTGTCCCCCTTACTTCCCACAGTCCAGAAGAGCAGCCTCTGCATGCCAGGGTATGCAGCAGGCATCCTGGCCACTGGCCATGGAAGTGACCTGCAAAGTGACGGCCAGGACACATCCCCTGCCCTTGCCCCCCTTGCCCCTGCCCTGCAGCAACCCACACAGAACTGTGAGACTTGGAGAGAGAAACATCCCTCATCCTACATCTTCCAGGAAGTTATTATTTAGATCAAAATGTGAAAATTGCTGTGTTTTGAATCTGCTTGGGGGGAAAGCAACACATGAGCTTCCCACTGTGCAGTCAACTAACAAGATTAATGAGCAGCCCCAATGTGCACAAGGCAGAGCAAGGGCTGGAGAACCATCACCACTCATCTGCACCCTAGATCAACCTTCCCCATATCACATTTGACTTTCTTGGAGTATTTGCCAGGGAACAGGCAAGACTCACAAGTCCTGTTATCTGAAGAGCACTCCAGGCACAGTGACTTCGGGCACGAGGTCCCAGGGTTCTCTGAAGCCTGGGGATATCACTAGGAAGTTATGACCCAAGTTTCTCACTAGCCTGTCACATCTGCAGACTAGTGTACAATTTTGCATTGGTTTAGATTTTGGTTATATGGATTATTTTATCAATATGGTAAGAGAAATCAGAACCAGCTAAATTTTTACACAAGTTATTGGCACCTCATGGTCAATAGTCCAGCAAGGTGCTGAAGCAGTCAGACTGCAAGAGCCACGCCAGAGGCTGGAGAGAGCCTGCAGTTGCCATCTTCATTCTCTGAAATTTGGGAACGGCTCTAAGTACCAAGGAAGCAGACTAAGGTGACTGAGGAACACCCCAGTGGTTTCCTTTGTGACTGCAGGCAGGACATTCTTCCCTTGTCTCTTTTTAGACACTGCTCTTGCCGCTCAGCAGTTGGAAGCCTGGCTGAGTCACGGCTCTGCCTTTCCCCTAGCATTCCCACAGCCTGCAGCCTTGGCATTGTGCTTGGGAACAGAGAGGCAGCTTTGTTCCAAGAGGGTCAGACCACCAGAGCCTGCTCCTGCAAGGCTCTGGCTGTGCTTTCAGCGATGTCCTGCTGCCCTCCCAGATTTCCTAGTCAGCCCTGGGTTTTTCAGCCTCCACAGGTGAGGAGGGTGGTTATTTCACTATGGTATCCAAATGAACAGAAGTCTGAGAACTCCACTGAGATGTGAAACTAAAAGCAACACACTTTAAAAATTAAATACTGTGACCTCGGGGAAGGTTGAAATCCAAAATTACAAATCTCATCCTCCAGCAGTTTTACTGCCAAGAAAAATCCTCAGGGTCTCATAGAGCCCCCACCTGGGCCTACCCAAAACACTCATGAGGTGTGCACAGTATTGTTACCAAGGCTGACATTTTTCCACTTGTAAATGCATCAAAATAAGCTATGTACAGTCCTGGTGTATGACACCTCTTCTTCTGTGCTGGGGTTACCCTGGAGCACCCCAAGAGCAAGCTAAGGCGCCCTCTATACCTGTCCAGCCCAGGGCTGAGAAGCCGCTTTCTCCTGGCAGGACCCTGTCCCCACCCTCTCCCCTTGGAACTGACCCCCCTTTCCCAGGCTGCCTCAGCTAGGGCAGGCTCTCACCTGATCTGGCTCTTTTTGGGGTTGATGTCTGATATAACCGGGTTCTTCTCATACTTGAAAGTGATGTTGTGGCTGGCACAGGACTTGTTCTCGAACTGCACACAGACTGGCACGGCCGCGGTGAGCTCCGCGGCGGGCATGGTGCAGGTGATGCTGCTGTCCGTGCGGCTGCGGGGACAGGAGGGCGAGCTGCAGCCTGGCCTCGCACCCTGACAGGCAGCTGGCAGCCCCCCATGACAGGGGGACACGCTGGCTGGCATGTCACTCGCTCCAGTGCCACGCCACCCAGCTGCTCCTGCAGGCCTGCTGAGGGCAGCTCCCAGCTCAGCACCCGGTGCTGGGCCCGAGCACACACAGGGGAAGGGCAGGCAGGGGATGCCACACCAGCATGCAGTGGTGCCCCCCATCAAAACCCTCGCTCTCCCTGACTTCTTGGGGGACAATACCAACCTCTCATCATTACCCCAGTGCCAGCCCCCAGCCCTGCTCCCACCTGAGGTCCGTGCACTGCTTGGAGGAGTTGATGAGGACACGGAGCTCTGAGCCGACATCCAGCCTGCTGCCTCTGATGGTCACTCTTGTTCCTCCTGCCTTCGGGCCATTCAGAGGAGCTATGGACTGCACCACAGGAAGCTAAAAACAAAGGGGAAATCTGTTTTCTAGTCTGGTAAATCTGCAGCTGGATATTCCACACTGTACATGGGAATTGATTCAGAAGTTTGAGTAAGAGTTCCAGCACTGTAAGGCTCAAACAGCAGCACAGCAAAAGCTTTTGCTGGCAAGCTTTCAGAAAAAGAGAAGCGATACAAACACTAAGGAGTAAGATAAAATAAAACCTCTGTGACTCTCAGTGGTCCCTAAATACTTGCTGTAAATGAAACATGGAGCCAAACAGGAGCCCAGGATCTCACCATTCCCTTCAGATTTCCAGCAGGAGGTCCAGAGCCAGTGACAGCACAAGGTCCATCAATAAAAGGAAATTTCTCACTCATTCCTTCCCTCACCATCTCAGCCCTTCTAGATCCATGTCCTCCTAAATGCAAGGATAATGTTAAAGCCCCACTGGACGATGGCCTTGAGATCAGTAAAATGGCCACCTGGGTTTAGATAATTGAATATCAGACCCCTGCTAAGGAAGCTTCAAATCTGCATCTCTTGAGGCAACAGGAACTGAGGAGGAAGTTACTTTGCCTCTTGCCATTTGCAGCCTAAATTAGCGTGTATGTTATCTGTGTTTGCAGCCCCTGGAAATCTTCCTGAGATTCATGAGCTGGAGGCTTTGATAACTCACGTGGCGCTGAGCCCTCTTGTCTGCTCACAGGCATCCCAGGAGAGGCTGCTGGCAACATCCCTGCTCCATTTGAGCAGGATAGCCAGGGCAGAGCAAAGCATGATCCTGAGACCCTTCCACAGGGCACTGGTGGCTCCCTCTCAGACAGACCCACCCCAGCCCATCCCTCGCTCGTGCAGAGCAGACCCTCGGCCCTTGCACGTGGGCAGTGCAGTGCAGGCTGAGCCTGCTGTTAACGCCTTGCCTGGCAGTCAAACACACAAACCCCTGTGTTAACATCTACCCTTGCCCTTGTCCTACACTCAGATGGTTTTGCTCCTCTACTGACATCTCCTCTGTCAGTTCTGACCGTCACCCATTTCCACCAGATCTGTTTTGCTAATTTCTATTTCTCTGGTGTCTGCAGGCAGCTGTCTCCTGGCCTTGGCCCTTAACCCACATATTCATAAGTACAGCTACAGCATCAGCAGAGAGGATTACTCCTGTTCCCCAAAGCCCTTCCCCTTAGGCAGAGCCAGGGGCTGCTGCTCTTGGTGCACTGCCAGCACCAATCACCTCTATCCCAGCTTTGGCAAATCCAGTTCATCCACAGCCTGCTATAATGTCCTGAGGAAGCCTCTCCCTCCTCCTCAGTACAATTACAGCTGAATTCTGTCTCTTCTAGGCATGTATAATGGGGACTTTGAAAGATGTAGCACACAAACAGTATGTGGTATTTCATGAAGTATCTTCATTCTGAAAGGCTTTTAAACTTTTCCAGGCAACTGTACCAATGCCCAAGCTCAGGTCTCACCAAGACCAGCCTTACATGGTATAGGCTACTCCATTTGCATGCCATCAGATGGGAGAGGAAAACCAAGAAAACAGGAGTGTTGCTTGGTCTGCACATGGTATGAAAGCTACTTTCAGTGTGACACAGCTCCATCATGCAGTGTCCCTCCCCAACACGTGCACAAGGCAGGGCACTCCCTCATGTCTGCTCCAAGCTTTGCTAAGACAAACAAGACAGACAAACAGAGACAGACAGAGAGACAGCAGTTTTCTACTGTGCCACCCAAGCAGGAAGGGATCCTCTCCCTCTCCAGGGAGAAGCCTGCTCCCTAAGCTTGCCCCGGAGCTGCCGGCGCAGGGCTGCCATGGACCCAGGCTGAGGTCAGGCTGGGCTTTGTTCAGCATTGGTGCTTCCACAGGTGTTTCCTGAGAGGCTTTTCCTCGCATGTTAGGAGCTGGTGAAGGAGCTGCCCAGCCCTGTTCCACTCTTGGGGCCCCTCTCCCCCCTCTCAGCCAGCAGTGAGGGATGTGCCAGCTCAGCACACACATCCTGAGGATCCCCAAACCAAGGGGGCTGTTGGGCTGTGAACCTGGACACCTGGAAACTGTGGAAATGGGATCTGGGAACTCCTGCTGAGACTGGCCTGCCTGTGCCATTGCTCCTCAGCCTCTCCCCATGCAGTGTCAGGCCTGGCTCTGCTGGGTGCTGGGGTGTGCCATGCCTGTGCTGGCTGCATGCTCTCAACTCCCTGAACAAACACCCAATCTGTCATTGGCTTCACGGTGGGAGAATCACACTCCATGATCTGCCCCAAATCCCTCACAATGGCCACCAGGAATCAGTGTTTTCTGGGGCTCCAGGTCTCCTCCCAGGCCAACAAGTTGCAGCACAGACTGTCCTGCCCCAGCTAAAGCTGCCAAGGAGGCACAAAGGCTCCAAGCACTGCACGTGCTCTCAGCACCCACCCAGCATGGCTGTCCATGAATACTGTCCAAGAAGAAGGTTCATGTTGGGAAGAGAAAAAATGCATGATTTCTCTCCAGGTTTATAGAGATGAAAGCTATCTTTGTGAAACAGCACAGCACAAAGTTATAAAGGGCTTTTCATTGCACAGTGACATGGGGTTAGCTTCAGTGTAATCCCTACACATTATTTCATGCAAAAACTAACACAATCTCTGCAGCAAAAATATCGTTCTAAACAATGTGAGTTCATGCAATGTAACTTACACAGCACAAAGGGGCTTCACAAGTCTCAAAAAATCTCACAGGTTGTAACAACACTTCAGCAAAAGAGGTAGAAGAAAACTGAGCTCCTTTTCATAGCAGGAGAATTGCCAATAGAGCTGGAATGCGACAGAGCCCTGCAGGAGCTGAGTTTGGGAGCGTGGCTGTGCTGCCAGCATCCTGCTGTGGCCCTGCCACACCCCACACAGGTAACCACAGGTGAGGTGACACCTCAGCAGCTCCTTAAGGACCCCAAGATGTAGTTGTAGATCCTACTTCTCAGCCAGTGGGGGAGGCATAGGGAGCTGCACACCACTTTAAGGGGCACAGGAATCACCATAGGAACACTCACCACGTAGGAGTAGCGCTCCCTGGACCTCCCCTCCCGGCTCACGTTGACCGTGACCACGTCCGAGAACGCCTCCGCAGCCTCTCCGGTCTGGCACACCACTCTGTGGATGGAGGAGGCGGATGGCAGCGGTGAAGGGCAGCGGCAGCTGGCTCTGCCTGGCCCAGGGACACGCAGGGGCCGTGCTCCCTCCCCAGCTCCCCCACTCACGTCTCAGACACGACGTATCTGTGTGGCAGCGGGGCGCAGCGCACGGCGCCCACGCGCACGGCGCCCGCGATGTCGCTGAAGCGCCGGCCCAGGTTCCTCCCGCGGATGGTCAGCAGCGTGCCCCCCTCCAGCGGCCCCCGCAGTGGCTCGATCTGCAGCACCAAGGGGCAGGGCACAAGGTCAGAGCATCACAGCATCCCACAATAGGTTGGGTTGGAAGAGATCTCAAAGATCATCTACGATTCATGCCATTGGCAGGGACACCTGCCACTAGACCGGGTCGGGGAGAACCAGGAGCTTCTGGCCTCCATCCCTGAGCCAATCCTGGTGTCCAAGCACCACCTGAGCCCTGTGAAGCAGACAGAATCACTCCTCACACTCCTGCTTGCCCAGTGCACCCAACACCAGGGTCTCCTCGCTCCGGCTTAGTGGAGGAGAAACCACCACACTTCTCTGCTGTGTTGGGCAGTGGGGTTTAGTCAAGGACCACTTCAGCTGCAAACACATCTGGGAAGCAACATGCTTTCTTCCACAGACCAGCTTTGAACCCACTCCTACACCACTGGTTTCACCGTACAGCTGCTGCCCCCATTGTTGTGAGGGGACAGAGTACTGGTCATGGCAACACCCCAGGGCTGTGAGGGGACAGGGGACTGGCCATTACTGTGCTGCTGTTGTTTTTCCCTCTAACATGATGAAGACTGGATCCTGTCACTAGCAAGATGTCCTTGACAGCATAGAAAGCCAGTGAATAATTCAGCGCTGGCCTGGAGCCCATCCCATGCCAGGGACAATGCGCAGATCCTCCCCTGCTCCAGGCAGCACAGTGCAGCCTGTCCCACCCTTGGCACCACCTGCCACCTCACGCCATGCCCCACTGCCAGCACCCTCCGTGCTGCCTGCGGGTCTTACCTTGCGAATCTCCGGAGGCGGGCAGGCCTCAGCGACCTGTGGAGGCTCAGTCTGCAGCCTGCAGCTGGAGCTGCTCTCGCTCCAGAGGCAGCGGTGGCCCAGGTCCTCCCTGCCCAGGCACTGGGAGCAGTCGGCACTGCCGGTCGCGCAGTTGTACACCTCCACTGAGCACCAGAGACAAAGACAGCGTGAGCTCCTACACCTCCACTGAGCACCAGAGACAAAGACAGCGTGAGCTCCAGGCCTGAGGCTCTCGCAGCTTTGCTTAGCCTGAGGCACTCCAACCCTCCCTGCTCCCACCACCTGCCCGCTACGTAAATCCCAGGAAAATCTGAAATCCAGCGGATCAGCAGAGCACACAGCAAGACAAGGGAGCCCTTGGCTGCCATCCTGCAGATTTCCCAGAAGGCCTGGGCGCTTGTTCACACTACAATATAATTTAGCACGTTCTTTTCCTTTTTCTCCCCCTTGAAAAACAAGCAACACCCAAACTTGGAACCTTTTGTCAATTAATGCTACATGTTTCCAACTCTCAGCATCCACATGGGAAGCCGCTTGGCAAAGCTGGCTCCATCCTGCCAGGAAAGCAATCACATTGCTTCCACACTGACAAAAAACGGGGTAGTTTATGCTTTGTACAGTGTTTACAGTTCTTTCCTTCCCCCTGTGACCGCAGACCCCTTTCATTGACTTCTTCTTCCTTCAGATCTGCTCAGCTCAACTTCCATATGTTTTTCTTATACTGCCTTCACATCTCCATTAGCTGGTGCCCTGGGTTACATTTCCTCTCCAGCCTCAAGACTTCTGCCACTGAAGTGTGGGTATCCATGGAGGTAGCAGTCAGAAATGCTCAGGAAACATGGCTTTCACACCCTTTTCCCCACAGGAGACTTTGCAGCAGCACATAAAGCACAGAAACAGACACATTTGGCGCTTCTGCTCACAGAAGCATCTTAAGGCACTTCCTGAGCAACTAATGAGTCCCTCAGCCTCAACGCTCTGCTGTGCTGTGCTAATGAAACTTCATCAGCACCACCACTGCCTGCATCATGCTAACAAAACATCACTGGTACTGGGGGTCTCTCCCATTCTCCACAAATAAAAGCTTATTCCATGTCATCTGCAGTCTCCCCAGGGGATTACACTGGTGGTTTTCCAACCAATAGCAGATCTTGTATTCCTTCAATGGACTATCAAAACAGAGTGTAAAATAAAAGCTAATAAACATTGAAATAACAAACAACAACATCAGTGATTTCATTAAAGACATTTTAAAAGATGCCCATGTTTGTCTGGCAGATCTCTGATGCAAGGCAGTCTCTCTAATGTGACTCACACCAGCCTGAGCAAAGCGAGGAGGAGCCAGAGCAGCACAACAGTCCCGTGGGAACTCCAAATATTCTGGCCAATTCCGATGGATGCAAACATGGCCTATGTAAACGAGCTCCTTCTCCATGCAGGAGGAGGGGAATTCCACCACGCTTTTTCTGCTGTGGCTCCTGCTCCCAGCGCCACCCACACAGAGAACTGAGTCTTCTACACAGCCAAAACCCCATGTCCCACCCCCCTCCTCAGGGTTGCCACTGTATTGCAAAACTATGCCCTCTTCTTTCTGCAGAGAAACCAGATCTCATGCCTGTCCATGCTGGTATTTCCAGGTATTTTCACTTTGCAAGATAATCCTCCTCCATTGGCAGGGGTTTACCATGGGGAAACCTTTCTATCCTGGTCACTGGTCGCTGGTGCTCGTGTCCTTCTCCCTGTCACAGCTATCCTCCAAAGGAAAGCTCTCTTTGGGCTCTCCTCCTCCTCTGCACCTCAGATAAATCAGCCCCTTCTGCCGCAGCTCTGACCCTGGCGAGAGGCGAAAGGAGCTCGGCAGGGCTGCTCCAGGCAGCCTGGCAAGGGCACCTGTGGGCACGCTGCTGTGCCAGCCCCGCTGGGCACGCTGCTGTGGCTGTGCCAGCCCCGCTGGGCACGCCGCTGTGCCAGCCCCGCTCCGAGCCCGACCCTTGGGCCCGTCCTGCCTGCCCACCCTGCCTGAGTCTGACTCACTTTGGCTCTGACTGCCGGCCTTCCTCGGTTTGCTGATGTAGCAAGGGCTTTTTTGGGAATCCAGCCACTCTTTGCAGAGACAGAGAACAGGCCAGGGGTGAAATGTGCTTACACATTTTATTCCTTCTCAGCAGAGGAAGCAAAAAGAAGGACTCAGTTTTCACAGCATGTGGAACCTCGATGGCATGCTCCTGTGAGAGCTGAGGGAAGAGCCCTGCCCCATCCCTTCTCTCCCCGGGAGGAATTCCTCTCTAGCTCACACCCCGATGGGAGCACCAGGTGAGCTGAGCCCCGCACGCTGGCAGGTGAGACCTGAGCTGCCTGCACTCCTGGGCAGGGCTCGACTCTGGCTGGCTGTAATAGGGATGTGTGGGTGCCAGCCTGGGCTCTGGGCTCACGTTCATGGGGGTGACTCTGGGTAAATAGCAGAGCTTTTTGCATGTGCCTGACAGAAGGAACTGCACTGTGCCCACTGGAGCCACGGTCTCTCTCCTGCAGCCATAAACTCTGCCCAGGTTTGAGAGTCGCTCAAGCCAACCAGATGAGAGAAACATAAAAATATTTTCAACTCAGACCTGTCATCATCTCTGGACTGTCGATAAATCTGTCTGGTTTGTCCTTCAGCTGGAGGTTCACTGGGAAGCGATGGCTTTTCTCTGATGTGTGGAGCTGCACACAAAAAACAAACAAAACCTTATGAAATTTATTCAAATAGGAGGTTACATACACACACACACACCCCCCATGGATTGACCTTTCTTGCGAGGCTTCTTTGACCACTGCTCCTCTAGACACAAGAGTGTTATCCTTAGCAGAAGAAGTGGGACAGCTGTTTTAATAATTTTACTGAAGTCCTAGTAAAGGGCACCAGGACACAGTGCATGTCGTGGTGAGCACAGAGCCCTGGGTTGCTGCTATTTTTAGCAGAAATGGACAGGAAAACGAACAGCCTGGACTGTCTGCACATTCTCAGTGTGGGGCTGTGACACAGGTGACGTGATGGGAAAGTGCTCTTCTCCAGCTTCCACTTGCAATGTTCCTACTGGTGGAAGCCCAAATGTTTGCTGCATTTTGCAGGTGCAGTTTGCCCTCCAACAACCACACTGCTTTCCAGTGAGCATCACAGCATTTTCTCGGGCCAATTCCTTGTTCAAAATAAAAGCTACAGAAATAGCAATCCTGAAAGGTGGCCAAATTTTTTGCCTGAACTAAACTCTTCCCATTTAGAAAGGTAAACAAGCAGCCCTTTCCCAAGCCCCAGGGAGGGCCAAAGCCATTGCACAGAGCTGGGACACAGCACCAGTGACATGTGTGTGCCCCGCCAGCATCAGCGCACGCAGAGAGCCCAGAGGGGCAAAAGCAGGAGTGAGAGATGGAGGGAAGAGAGCAAGTGGAGTCCACTGCCACGTGGGAGGCTGGGGGTGAGACCCTGCTGCCCTCAGACCTGATCCCCAGCCTGGGGGAAGCAGGGTCACCCTGGACTCACCAGCACGTGCACACACTCCACGGCAGAGGAGTTCACCCAGCGCGCCTCAAACGTCCCGTCTGCCCCAAAATGGCACTCCAGAGCTGTCTCCTAGGAGAGGGAAGACAAGGGCAGAACGGCTGCAACAACCATTTTGTGCAGTTCTCTGTCTGTCAGTCCATCAGCAGGGGCCATGTCCCACCTTGATTCTGTCACTGGCACCTGAACTCTGCCCAAGTCAAACAGGAAATCAGTACCTGACACCAAAGGTGCAGAGCAGGTGCTGTGCCTGGCCCACAGCACACACAGTCCAGATGTGCCTGGCTGGGCTCTTGTAACCCCAACAGCTCCTCTGGGCTGAGGTGTGTGCAACTCCTGCTGCAGTACAGACTGAGAGCCAACATTGTCCCAGGCCACCTTCCCCAAACCAGCCCAAACCAGTCGGTGATTTGGGCTCAAAGTCACCTTCCTCTTCCTCCTCCCAACAACTACACTGAGCAAATCTCTAATTCAAACATGGACCCAGCTAAGAACAGGTTCAAAGACAGAATTCTGTGCTGTTGTCCTGATAACACAAGGATGATATCCTGCACCAAATTATTGCCATGCCTGTATCCTGCAGGAAAAAAATCCTATCTCCAAGCAGTTAATGCTATACCACTACTGAGGTCTAACTACCCTTTGAAAACTGGCAGATCTGATAAAAGACATGGAGGGAAGCAGCAGGCTGCTGGCAGGCAGTGCTGGCTCAGCAAACACCCAGGCAGAACCTTGCCCAGCGCATCACCTGCACCCAAGCAGCTCTGGCTCTGCAGGCTGCCCCCAGCCCTGGCCCCATGCCCTGCAGTGCCCCTGCTGCAGCAAAGGGGCTGGGCACACGGCTCTGGGGCTCCCAGCTTCAGCAGCACTCGCCAGCTCCTCCAGAGAGGGAAGCAGAAGAAATCCTGCCCGGCAGCCTGGGACAATGAGCAGAAGGTGATGGAAGGAAGTCACACTGCCAGAGCCTCTCCTGCTGCCCCTTTCCTGCTGACTCCGTTTCCTGTGGGTTCCATGCACTATTGCTTCCTCCTCAGCCACCTCCAGCATCCAGACAGGAAGAAGGATTTCTCACCCTGTTTTGCTGATTGCAGAGGTCACAGCCTCCTTCCTGGAGGCTGGAGCTGGGCAGGAAAAGGACACCCCATAGAGGCACGAGGGTCTGCTCTGCCCTGTGCTGAGGGCAAGGCGGCACGGTGGGAGTGGTGCCTCCACGGCACCCTCCAGCATGCCAGAACAGCTCCACCAGCACCTCCAGAATTCTCCTCTGCTGAAGAACAAGGAGCCACTTGGCTGCCCAGGACGCTGGAATCATCAGCAGGGGCAAGGCAAACCTGGCCCCATGAGCCCTGCTGTTCTGAGCCAAAATTACTCAGGGCAGCTCTCTACAAACACCAGGGCTTACTCAAGCACTTCCCAGTGCTCAGCCTCTTTGCCCCAAATTCCTCTGGTCCTGTCTGGCATGCAGCTCATCTCCAAAGGCAACATTTGATGTCCACTCCCGCTTTTTGCTGTTAGAATTAGCATGTCAGAAAATTTCACAAAAATACTTTTTCACATCAAACAAGCTCTGTAGTGATGTCCTGAAAGACATTTTCACACCAAATGAGCTCTGAAAATCTGAAGTTAAACAATGCTTCCATGCTGTACTCAAACACTGTGGCTCAGACAGGGCTCCCTGCCCCTCACTCAGAGCTGTGTCCTTGTTCCTCACACAGGCACTGGGGCCGGGCTGGATGTGGGGTTGGGAGAGCTGACACTGGCATGCTCTGTGGTGGAGCACACACCCACAAGGGAACAGGGAGTTTTATTTCCCCCAAACACCTGTCCAAACCTTCCCAATGCCTTTAGGAACTCATTTACCTTAGCGAAAGTTGCATTGGCCAGTGAGATCATGATGTTCTGAGATACACCCGTGGGCATTGGCTCCAGAGGGGCAGGTACTATCTGAGGACAGTCAATTTTCTTCTGCTAGGTACAAAAATAAGGAAAAAAAAGGGATTAGGTGGGTGCATGCTGAGCATCCTCAGCAACAAGAGAAGAGGAGCCATCAAAGTCCTTGATAAGATTAATTTCACTGGGAAATGGGCACTGCCAGGTGCACAGTGACCGTGTACCTGCACCTGAGCTGCCACTCTGGCCGTGACAGGGCCAGAATAACTCTGAAAGGAGGCACTGCCTCCTGCAATGGCAGATGCACCAGTGTGAGCCTCTCGCAGCCCTGTGGGCCATGCTGCACCCAGTGCCCTGCTCACTCCTGGCAGCACCTGCAGGGTCTGTGCCCCAGGGCCTCCGCCCTGCATGGCAGCACTGCAGGGCAAGGCTGCCTGTGCACGGACAGGGGGGTGAGCAGCTGCAGGGCTTCAGTGAGGGGCTGCAGCCGTAGGGCAGCTGCAGTGAAAGGATTAAAGGAAACGGAAAAATTATTTTAAAAGGTCATCTGTCTCCTTACTTTTGTTCTTGTTTTAAATTGATGTCTCAGACACTGGAGCAGACTCAGAATTCCAGTCTATGTGACAAACCCGTCCTGTTCTCTCATGAGATGTAAATCACACTGCGAAACTACAGCAAAAATGAAGCCAGATTGTGCATGGCCCCAGGGTACATCCAGAGTAATGCCTGTGACAGTGGAGCCATTGGGCTAAAAGACAACACAATACTTGGTCCATTATGCAGAATCATTTGCAGCAAGCAAGATTTCCTCTTGCTTGCATTAAAGGTTATCCTGCTGTGGCTCCACTGATGCCAGTGCTGCTGCTGCTCCAAGGAGAGGCTGAGCCTGCCCTCCCAGTGCTGGGATGCCCGTTCAGACACGTCCCTGCAGCTGGACACATCCCTGGGACCAGATATGCAGTCAGGGGGAGACTTCTCTCCTGCCCTCCCCAGACCTAGGCAGGGGTCAGGGAACTACCTGGAAGTGCATGTTTGACTGTGGAAAAAATATTTCACTTCCGTCAGGACACTTATCTAACCAAGCATAGTTGGTGCTGCCTAAACAAGGAGATTAAATAACAGAGATGAACGTGATAAGGGACGCAAAACAGCAAAGCAAACAACTGGAGAGAAATTTCACTCCCAAGCCTCTTCCAAGGAAATAAAAAGAGTTAAAATTAAACCAGCACAGCTACAATTTCAAGCAAAACCTCCCCTGGCCTGGTGAGTCCTCACATGTCACCAGAGCTGGCACAGCTTCCCAGAGAAATACATTTTAGAGGACTGATTAACTTGTCATCCTGCAGCCCCTTCTCCTGCTGTTCACCAGCCACCAGAAATAGAGCTTCTGGCTGAATATATCCTTCACATCTGGATCAGAGGAAGCAGGCAGAATGTCCAAGATGCTGCAGATGGAGCTGGTAGGATGCAGCTTTCCCTGCAGAGCCATGCTCAGGTGCAGCTGCACCAGCAATGGTTTGTTTACCAAAAGCTCCAACTGCACAATGAAAGCACCGTGTTTCCAGGGCTACAGAGCACCTCTGCTGCTCACGAGATCAGCAGGAGGCACAGAGAGAAAACAAACATGCCCAAGCAGGTCAGCCTCCAGCCCAAGTGTACCTCTGGAGCAGGGGATCCAAGGAAGTGAGCCCTTTGCTAATCCAGGACCAAGCCAGGGCAGTCCCCAGGTGGCCCCACAGCCCTGATGTCACCCAGTGTCACTGCTGGACTGGCACCCCAAGGCCCTGGCAGGAGCAGCACAGCAGTGCCCAGCAGCACACGCAGCAAGAGCACCCAGTGCCCCAAGGGCCAGCGTGTGCCAGCCCCTGCAGGGCTCCCCAGGCCCTGGCACAGGACAGGAGCCAGCAGGGCACAGGGCAGGGCCACTGGAGGAGGCTGGGAGCCGAGCAGCACGGGGCAACGCTCACCTCCATCCGCAGAGCATCCTCACACTGCGAGCGGTTGGAGACGCAGCTGTAGGCAGAGGGGCACCAGTGACACTTCCACCTGGCTGAGAGGCAGCTGGTGCACCTGCAATGGCAAAGGCAGGGTGAGGAGAGCAGAGTTAGGGTGCTCAGAGGGGCCACACCTCAGCCCTGCAACCCATCTCCACACCGCTCACCCTTTAATGGTGCCTAGAGAAACCCATGGCAAGTGCTGGATTATCCTCTCCTCTCCCTGGCAGCTGGCAGGGAATGTGGCCAGAGCCCATCACCCCCAGGCATCCCTGCCCGGCCTCAGGCCACAGCAGACTGAGAGTCACCTTCCTCTGCTTAGCAAAAAATGTTTTTCCCAAAAAAAATGCTCTTTCCCTCATCTGTCTCTCTGAGGAGCCTGGCATGCTGGACCTGCCTGAGACTGTCCCTGCTGTTTACACAGACATGGGAGTGCTGGTGAGCCCTGTGGTCAGGTCCTGATGCTACGCTCCTGAGAGATGGATGGGTTTGGGCGTGTGCCACCAGAGCCCCCTCAAGCTGATGGGGGCATGTGACTGCTCCCACCCAGGGCTGGAAGGAGCCAGAGAGCTTGAGCCTCCCCTCCCCAGTGCCCACAGATTGTGGGGAGGCCCCCTCTGCTGCTGAAGGGTTAACAGAACAAGCTTTATATAAAAATATCCTTTATGTTTAAAAGAAACCCAACATGTCCAGATGGCTTGAGGACCCTCCTCTGGCAGCACATCTCCCACGATGCTGCCAAATCCTGCCCAGGCCCCCAGCTGCCTTCTCTCAGGAGCTGAGCTCCCCCATCAGCCCCACGCAGCGGAACCCCCGTCCAGCTCTGTGCTGGCACCCTCCCAGCCCCAAACTGCCCCACCAGTGCCACCCCCGTGCCACCCCCGCCCTGCCAACACCTGCCCACGGTCCTCCCTGCCTGCACTCTGGGGACACTTACGCTCTCGTGGGGTAAATGTTCCCAATCCTTTTGCAATCATAGATGGTGAAATTGGCCCGGATTATGTTTTTGTTGTTGACCCGGAGAGAAGTTTCAACGACCACGTGGTCTGAGAAAATCAAGCCAAAGAATATTGGGTTGCAACAGCCCCTTGCTCGCACTCACACTCAGCAGACAAGAGAGACCCTTGGGAAAACAAAGGCTAAATATGATTTGTTTTCTCTAGGGCTTCCTCCGAGCTGCATGTCCGAACTTGGACCAGCCATCCTTTCTCCTCTGACATTCAGCTCTTCCCTCCTAAATCAGCACTTTACTTTACTCGCACAAAAAAGAACATGGTGACTTGCAGCACAAAATTCCAGCATGTTATGCAAGTGTTAATTAGCAGACTTAATTATTGTCTTCACATACAGTTGGTGCTAAACTATAATTTTTAAAATGTGGTAATTAAAACATGTTGGTTATCATGTTTTAAAATCCCGCTCACTTTCCCTGTGCCAACAAACCTGCAGAGAAGGGAAATCCCTTTTTTGGCTGCTCAACACACCATACTACCTTCCCTCACCCCAGAATTGCCTATTTTTTTTTTTCATTGCAATTTTGCCATATAAGCACCAGAGAGAAGAAACAATGCCTCTTTCAGAATACAGACAATAAATCAGCGCACTGGATTCCAGAAATTCATTTGGACATTGCTGAAACCAACAATACAGAGCAGTTAAAGATCTCCCATTCTTTGGATAGTTTGGGAGGAAAGCAATGCAGCTTTACAAAGTGGAATTTTCAACTAGCTAATTCTCCCCTCACTCAAGTCAGCCATCTTCAACAACACATTCACTCCAGGCTTGAAGGATGAGAACTTTACAAGCACTCAAGTCTGGAATAAAGCATCAAACTTCTCCAAGGCACAGAGAGGGGCTGACAGCATCCCTAAGTGGCCAGTTCAGACCTGGTCAGCTCAGCCAGCAGCTCAGCTGGCTTCAGCCTCATCCCCTCTGGAGGCTGCTCCGTGGAGCTCGACAGGCATCCCCCTTTGGCAAACAGGGGACACCGGACACCTCTGGCTGGCTTTGGACTGAAAAATGGGGCTAAGAGCTCCTGAGCTCCTTTAGGTACCCACTTGCTCTTCCTCCAGAACTCTCCTGAAGGGCAGCGTGTGTTTTGGAGGGAAATCGAACAAAGCAATTGAAAATATCAATTAAAAAAAGATATTATTTGACCAGGGCTAGAACATTTTTGGCTTAGTACATACTAAATCTAAAGCAGAAGCTCAAACCAGATAAAAATAAGTATGTGAACTGGCATTTAAATTCTGATGTTTAAAACAAAAATTAATAGATTTGAAATACTATCAATTCATGTAAAGATGGTGGAACTCCTACACTTCAGAGTCATATGCCCTGTAAAACAGACACAGCTTCGGGCTTTCCTTCCCTGTATGTCTTAACTGCACATACACCTGAAAAAAATAAATAAAGCCTATTAAAAATTGTGTCCACAAAAGTTGTTAGAAGGAACCCATCTTGTTTGTTTTTGCATACCTTGGTCATCAGGAAATGCTGGATATTTCTCACGTGAAAGCAAACTGCAATAAATAAACTGGTTTACATAATCCCCAGCGACTCTGGCTACCGTGCGGATGTTGTTTCCATAGTCACATGAAATATCTGTTCCATTCAAGTTCGGGATAGTTCCATTTATTTGTATTATCAGGGCCTACATTAGACAAAAAAGTCATCTATTATCACAGAAAATTATATTTAGAAATTGTCAACATTTTAGAAGCTTTTCAGAGGTAGGCAACTCCAAAACAAGCCCACAGACAAATGTGTATTCTGTATTCTGAAACAAATAATATTTTTATAAAAAACCTTTAAAATATAATTAAAATACTTTTAAATAGCAGCAATACAAAACCAGGAAATTAGTTGACTCAGCTGTCTGCAGCTGACTGTGTTTGAAATTTCGCGACCCTGCCCTGTGTGTTTGGAGCAGCAGCTCTGGGTGGTTTTTCCCTGCAGGCTGAGCTCTGGGTGCTGTTTCCCTACAGGCTCGGCATGCAGCTGGCTCAGGCTCGGGGTGCAGCAGGTCACCCCGATGCAGCAGCATGCAGCAGAGCTCAGCATCCCCTGGCCACACGCAGGAGCCGTGCTGCTCCACGGCACGAGCAGGGGTGGGCAGAGCAGGCTGCGGCTCCACGGGCCCTGCAGGGGATTGACTGGGAACTGGCTGCAAACGCACCGGGTTCTCTTTGTCAATGCTGATCTCAGGCTCCAGGATGGTCATGGAAGGGCACTGCTGCACTCCTTCACTCACGCTCACCCAGAAGTTGGCCCCTGTGAAGTCGGTGCACTCATGCTGCAGAGAACACCTGCAACGAACAGAGGAACAGCTCGCGGTTGACGAGTTTTAAAACAGGTGATAAAAACGTTGAATTCCTTGGGAGAGAAGAGAAAATCTTGCGTCTGTATGTTTCTCCTTCATCCATGCAGCCTAAGACTTAACATTTGCTATGGTTTAAGCGTCTGCTTGCCATGATAACAATGTGTACTCCCACAGCACCAGTGGAGCAGCAGGATTGAGGAAGGCAGGAAAAGGCCAGGCTGAACCCAAACTCAGGAGGAGAGGATGACATGTTGTCTGACATCTTCAGTTTGCAAATGTCGAATCTAATTTTGAATATTCCCTTTTGCATGTGATTATCTTCTACTGATAGATGATGAGATCTGCAGGGGCAAATGGACTTTCACAGGGGGTGGGTTCTCCCAGTCCCATAGTTTGACACCCACAAAAGAGTCTTTGCATCGGCAGGTGCCTGGGGCATGACAATGCAGCTATGGTGAAACCTGGGCTCTGAAGAACATCCCAACCCTTGGGGCCAGACGCAGTACTTTCTAACAGCTCGTATTTTGTAAGGACTGCTGGTACCGTGACTGTGGGGAAAGGCAGAAGGCACCACAAACTCCTGCAGGGCTGAGGGCAAGGGCACGCCAAGCACACCTGGGCACGGCGGGGCGGGTCCTACCTGGTCTCCATGGTGCACCACCCGCAGTAGGCGTCAGCAGCGGCCAGGCACTCCGCGCACGTCGAGTACTGGCTGCAGGCAGCCACCTTCACCCGGGTCATCTGCACAACAACAGCACAGTGCTCCAAACGCGGCACAGCCCCACAGCAACAGCACAGCGCTCCCAAATACAGCACAGCCCCCCAACAACAGCACAGGGCTCCTAAATGCGGCACAGCCCCCCAACAACAGCACAGCGCTCCCAAATACAGCACAGCCCCCCAACAACAGCACAGGGCTCCAAACGCGGCACAGCCCCACAGCAACAGCACAGGGCTCCCAAATACAGCACAGCCCCCCAACAACAGCACAGTGCTCCAAACGCGGCATAGCCCCCCAACAACAGCACAGGGCTCCAAACGCGGCACAGCCCCACAGCAACAGCACAGTGCTCCAAACGCGGCACAGCCCCACAGCAACAGCACAGGGCTCCCAAATACAGCACAGCCCCACAGCAACAGCACAGTGCTCCAAACGCGGCACAGCCCCACAGCAACAGCACAGGGCTCCCAAATACAGCACGGCCCCCCAACAACAGCACAGGGCTCCCAAATACAGCACAGCCCCACAGCAACAGCACAGGGCTCCCAAATACAGCACAGCCCCACAACAACAGCACAGGGCTCCAAACGCGGCACAGCCCCACAGCAACAGCACAGGGCTGCCAAATACAGCACAGCCCCCCAACAACAGCACAGGGCTCCAAACGCGGCACAGCCCCACAGCAACAGCACAGGGCTCCTAAATGCAGTACAGCCCCACAACAGCAGCACAGGGCTCCAAACGCGGCACAGCCCCACAGCAACAGCACAGGGCTCCTAAATGCAGTACAGCCCCACAGCAACAGCACAGGGCTCCCAAATACAGCACAGCCCCACAACAACAGCACAGGGCTCCCAAATACAGCACAGCCCCCCAACAACAGCACAGGGCTCCAAATGCGGCACAGCCCCCCAACAACAGCACAGGGCTCCAAACGCGGCACAGCCCCACAGCAACAGCACAGGGCTCCCAAATACAGCACAGCCCCACAGCAACAGCACAGGGCTCCCAAATACAGCACAGCCCCACAGCAACAGCACAGTGCTCCAAACGCGGCACAGCCCCACAACAACAGCACAGGGCTCCAAACGCGGCACAGCCCCACAGCAACAGCACAGGGCTCCCAAATACAGCACAGCCCCACAGCAACAGCACAGGGCTCCAAACGCGGCACAGCCCCACAGCAACAGCACAGTGCTCCCAAATACAGCACAGCCCCCCAACAACAGCACAGGGCTCCCAAATACAGCACAGCCCCACAGCAACAGCACAGGGCTCCCAAATACAGCACAGCCCCACAACAACAGCACAGGGCTCCAAACGCGGCACAGCCCCACAGCAACAGCACAGGGCTCCAAACGCGGCACAGCCCCACGGGACCCCTGCCCGGCCGGACGCAGCCGCACGGCCACGAGCAGCTGGACACAGGACACCAGCGCCTCGGCTGAGACACCCCTGCCCTGGAGCACGGGCACCCAGCACGCCAGGAGCAAGCCCTGGCATGGCTTGGAAGCTGGAGCTGTGCCACGGCCACCTGGAATGGGGATGAGCCCAAGAAGCCACCTGCTGCCCACTGGGGGCCCCCAGAGCCTGTCCAAGCCAGGGGCTGCGAGGCCCAAGACAGGAATGATGCCCTAGGGCTCAGGAATCCACAGGGTTTGCAGCCAGCTTAGCTGGGCTAGGCTGGGCTGAGCTGCTCCTTTTCATCTGGTGCCATGGCAGGAGCCATGCGAGACCAGGTTACAGAATGTGACACTGCACCTTTCAGAGGTGTCAGATGGACACAGCTTTACAGCTTGTCCCTCTCTTGTGAAAAGCTCTCACCCAGACCTGCAGAAAGCTCCTCTCCAGACACAGCCCAGCACTCTCTGGCTGTTTACACAAAGATCAGAAAGCAGCACCACTCTAGAAACCTTGATTTGTGAAAAAAATCAAAGTACCTCTGGGGACTCACTTGGCAGGAGCAGTTGGAAGGGAAAGCATGTGTTAGTTTCTGCTCTCACCTCCTTTGATCTCTAAACATTTGGGAAGGAAACCTGAATGGTTTGGAACAGTGGGGACTGAAAATGTGAGGTGCCAAGAGCCCTGAGCTCCCACCAGGCAAGCACAGTCCAGGCTGCAGCCCCACTTCACTCACAGCACCTCACTGCTTCCAGCCCTGCAGGGCTCAGCAACCCCACCCCAACCCTGTCCAGCTCCTGAGGAGTCTCCCAGGATGCTCTCTCCACCAAAGAGAAACTAGCTCATCGCATTTATTGGAAAAGGAGCAGTCAGAGGAGGCACCACGAGCACCACACCAGCTGTTTGACCAGCCCGAGTGGAGGGCACAGCCCAGCTGGGGGCTGAGATGAGCCAGTCAGAGCCATCAGCTGAAGAAGCTTCCTGAGAGGGGCCTGTGAAACGATAATGACCAATCTACAGGGAATTAGAGCTTGGAAAATACAAATGCAACATGTAACACTTGGGGTGGTGCATCTGTTTTGACAGATTAAAATGTAATTCAGGACAAAGCCTCAGTGCCTGGAGCGCTCCGCTCTCATCTTCCTACTCTGTTAACTTGATGGAGACGGGACCGCCTGCCTGTACCTGCTGCAGCTCTCCAGGTCTCTGCAGAGCCCTCCTGCCAAGCACTGAGCAGAAACCTCCCCAGGGACCACTTCTGACAGGCAGACTTTTGTCTGTAGGATCTCCTGGAAGCCTCCCTAAAGACCATGTACTGTCATTTTGGGGTTTCTGTACAGGAGCAACCTTTGCTTATTTCTGCGCTTATTTCTGCACTCCCATAAGTGCAATCCGTTTCAGTATCTTTCACTCTTCTTTTTACCTGACCACCACAAAGACCCGATAAGCTCGGCTGCATGGTGTTATTAGCCAGCACAGGAGAACAGATAGGCACCTCCCCAGAAAGCCCAGTGACAGCCAAAGCTCTGAGCATCTTGGCTTTCACTATTAAAGAAAACCTTATTGTCCCTTTCTGCTCCCAGCTCTGAGCTAAATCAAATGCATGCTGTACTCCAATAACTGGTTTGTTGAGGACTGAGGATCTCACCTGGTAAGAGGTCATCAGGTAGAGGTAAGTGGAATCAGAAGGGTCAAATTGCATGATGGGGTGGACCGGCTCTCCATAAGCCACCGAAATGGATCTCCTGCTAATAACCTTCATCGTGCTGTCCAGGTTTATCTGTAGGGAGAAGAGGCCACTCACTGAGAACATTTTCAAACACTAAGGGCAGAAGATTATTTCTCCTTGGTTATAAATAAAGACCAGAGTGGTATTCAGTGGTGCCCCAAGCTGTCAAGCACTGTGAATCTCTGCACATACTGAGCTCTCCTGGAAAGCCAGCTCTGCGTCGCTGGGCAGGCATGGCACGGCCCAGAAAGCCCCAGCCCTGCTCAGTGGGGCAGGACCCTCACTGTCCTGGTTCCTCTGGAAGGTGACAGATTGGAGGCTCTGCCCTGCACAGCTTCATCCAAGGGGCACAGCAGCGTTTGTGTTACCCTCGTGCAAGTGGCACCAGCCTTCAGGCCTCGTCACATACACACTCACATTCTGTACAGAGAACATCGAGTTCCCAAAACTTAATGAAAAACAGTGAAAATCAGCAACAGGGCTGTACAGCATGGCATCTCCTGCTCCCTGCATATTTGAAAAATAAGTGTTGTCACTCCTAGGCAGAAGAAGCTTCTATCCCTGCTGACTCCAGAAGACCACGGCAGCTGCCACCAGAGTGCCAATCCTACCTTGCCTCATGAATCACCAGCCGAAGCGCTGGCAGTGATGGAGGAGGCTGCACAGCATCAGCCTGCCTTTCAGTTCTCTGAATGTCTTGGCATTTGACTTGAAAATTCAGTAAATTAAATGTGGCATTGCTGAGAGGAAATAACAATGGGGCTACACAATTTCTTGTGACAGTCACTTTTCAGCTTAAAACAGAAAGGGAGTGTGGAAAATTCTGGCCTTCTTACTAGCAAGGGAAGGCAATACTTGTAATGACCAAGTGTGCCTCTGTTCTCTAAATGTGGATTAATTAATTAACATAGGTTAATTAATTCTTACACCAGAGCAGCACTGACACAGCCCAGTATGACAGCACAGGCTCAGGCTTCTCTCTGCTAAGAAGCACAGAGAGCTATGCAGAAAAAGGGTACTATTGCTTTGTCCATTTTAAAAGCTGGCTAGCCAGAAGCTAAATTATTTCCCTGCTATCACCCAAGAAGTCCATGAACTGAGCCCTGACATTCCCCGCTGCATCCTCTCTCCCTCGCTGCTGAGAAGTGCTCCACGTGGCTGTTTACAGACACCTGAGTCTGGCTCCCTCTGCCTCCTGGGCACGTTCACCCTGCATCCTCTTCACACAGGCAATGTCCCTGGATTCCAGGGGGCTGCAGGCCCTGGGGAGAGCCCCCACAGCAGCACAGAGGGTGGTGACTGCTGGTCCTGGTGCAGCAGGGGAGCTGCTGGGGTGGCTGGAGGACACAGACTGCCCGGGGTGCTGGTGGGAGGCAGAGCACGTCCTGGGTAATGCCAGGACTCGCCTGCTTGCACACTGCACTTCCACACCCGCACACATCAGGAGAGAGCCCTCCTTGCCACCTTGAGGGCACTGCACCTGCCACGGCTGTGCTGCCCAAGCACTGCTGACCCTCTCATGATGGCTAGATTGGTCCTCACCAAATGCCTGTCTGCAGCCAGAATTGCATTAATTCACCATACATGCCCCTGGTAGCCCTAATTGCTGCTGGCAGGAGCTGGGCAGGCACTATTTCTGCCCCTCTGCTGTCTTTTCTCAGGCCACAAATCTGAATGATTTGCTCACGCCAAGTACCTTGTGTCCCGTGCCAAAGAGCAAGGAGCCCCAAAGGTAGAAGGGCTTCTGGTTATGCAGCTGTGTTGTGGAATTAGATTACAGCTATCTGAGCAAATTATCCGAGCGCAGGGCAGCCAGGAGCCTCTCCCTAATGGAGGCCGGGCAGATAAGGCCGGTGTCTCGGAGATGATAATGGAGCAGAGCTGTTGATGCCGTGTGAACGCGCTGCTCCGCGTGTGGCATGTGCCCCCCGGCCTGCTGCGCCTGGCCCAGCGCCAGCCCCCTCCCACCCGCACAGTTACCTGCCCCTGGGAGCAACAATCAAAGCAGGGAGCCTCTCTGTGATCCTGATCGCTCCCACATTTCTGCCAGGAGCACTGAGATGCAAGGGGAAAATCTGGGTACGTTTTCTTCTGCCCAAGTATTTTGATCCAGTATTCCGCATTATGCACCAGTCCCCCCAGGCAGAGATAAAGCAGGTATCAGCTGTCTCTGCTCCAGGCCTTTTCCCCACTCTTCTCTATGGACTTTTGATACTGGCAGTTTACCAGACTGCTGTGGCTGCCTGCAATCAAAACTTTCCCTGGCAAACTTCAAGCACTAAGGTTACTGAGAGCTTGGCCTTGTGTCCTGGCTGCAGAGCTGGGGCATTGCATCACCCTGCATCACCTCTTACATGTTATTTAGAGCAGACTCCACCATGGGTTCACACCTGCTTTGGATTCAGCTGTGAAGAAAAATCTCTTTGTAATTCCCCTGTCTACATGGAGTCTTCAAAATCCAGCACCTCAGAGGGAGAATTTATTAGAAGCGCTTCAAATAATTTTAATAACTTCAACAATTAAAACAATAAAAAAACATTGTAATTAAAATTATTTTATGTTGCATATATAATCGTATTCTTTTAAAATTATATTAATGTAATTAATAAAATAGTTTAATAAAATTAATTTATAATTCAATGCTGCACAATAGCATTTTCAGCTTAGGGTTTATCAAAAACATCCTGCTCACACAGCAGCCCTGAGCAGTGATTAACAGCCACCAGGCATCAGGCAGCATGCATCACTGTCCAGGCTATGGCAGTACCCAATGAGTTCCTCATTGCCTGAAGGAAGCAGGTGCACAAACCAGGAGACAACGGATGTGCTCCTGTGGGCAGAGCAGAGGTGTGGAAGGGGGAGCCCCGGCACCCACCCTGTCCCCAGCTGTGCTGCCCCACGCTGCTGCTCTGCTGGGCCCCACTTGCCTTGAGGAGTCCTCCGCTGGCCGTGCCCAGGAACACGACCGTGTAGTTGTTGACACTGGCCACTGCCACGGCGGTCAGGCCGCTGTAGGTGAAGATGGGGGTGGCAGTGACCGGGTTCAGGATGGCCAGCGGGTGCTGCAGGTGCGCGGCTCCGCAGTCCAGCTGCTCCGGCTGCAGCTGCAGAGAGACACACACATCAACAGGCGGCACAAACATGGCGTGCTCCCGGCCACCCCCTCAGCAGCGCTGGGACGGACTGCTCAGAGCCCGCTCTGCCCTCCTGGAGCCCACACAACAGCAAAATGCAGCTGGCCCCGGCTGCCGAGCTGACCCAGTGCTGGCACAGGGGCACGAGGCTGACAGCAGGGCTCCCACATCCATTCGCTGCCAGGGGCCAAGGCAAAGGCACTGCTTAAGGACTTGTCATTGACCTGTGTCTATGAGCAGGCGTTTGATTTGTTTGGCCAAAAGCAAGACAACAGACTTGACTCTCCTGTGCTAAATTAATTAGTGCATTTGCTGCATGACAGCATCATTTGCAAGTGGAACTGATGCCTCGTATTCCTACTACCCTGCCAAGATGCACCCAAGATTTATGACCCCTCACTCCAAATCCTCTGAGATTCTCATGTAATTTCTGTTCAGACAACTTGGATGGATTCAACAATGCCTGAACATCACAACAGTCTCACTGCTGACAATTCACCTGCAGTCACTCCTGCAGCAGCTTTTCTGAGCTGCAGCAGGTGCAGCTGGAGCCCTTCAAACAATGAGCACGTTTCAAGGGCCATTACCGCGTCACCCACAGCGTGACCCCAGGTTTAGCCCAGGGGATGCTGTGACCCCACTGTCACACTCCTTGGCAGGGCTGGCGTTCCAGCAGCAGCAGGTACCCACAGCTCACCTGCGCACCATCCAAGTCCCGGTTGCGGGAAGTGTGCCTGCACAGAATTCCAGCAAGAAATGCCTGCAAGGTCACAGCCCACACCCCAAGGACAAAGCACATTTGTGCCTTTCTGAATCCAGTCATAAGGCAGATAGCACTGCCACAGAAGCTGACAGAATTCTGAATTTAAGCAGAATAAACACAGGGATTTGAGGCTGTATCTGTCAGGGAATGGGAATGCAGTTTCCACCAGTCAGAAGGTGACCACCAGCCTGCTCAGCACAGTCCTTCCTCCCTGGACTACACCAGGGCCTGGATACTAATTCCCTAGTCATCATCACTACTTCATTAATAGAACCAGGTTAAAGCTTTGGCTCTCTCCTCTCTCCAGACAGTTCAGAAGATTAAGCAAATATGTAGGCTTTGCAACAGGAGGGTGAGACTAGGCAAGGTCTCTCTGCAGGGTCATCCCACTTTGGGGTGCAACTCTTGCCTCATGCCCATCTGCCCCCAAGCCACCACTGTGTCTTGGGTTGGTGCCACACCACAGCAACACATTCCTGGGGAGAAATGGGGAAGAAACTTGCTAAAACCCAAAGGGAATGCCAAGTGATGGGGCTTTGTGTGCATAAGCAAGGGATGGTGCCCCTGCACAAGCAAGGGATGGTGCCCCTGCACCAGCAAAAGAAACGAAGCCCCAGACAGACAGCTCCAGTGACCTCCCTGTCGTGGCCACAGGTGCAGGGAGCAGTGAGCGTGGGGACTGCAGGCCATGGCACTGCCCACTGCTCCTCCCTGCATGCAGAGGACAGCAGCAAACCTCACCAGGAGCTGGGGGTGCCAGCCAGCCCTTGGTGTTTGCAGCAGCGGGTCAGCAAACACTGGGGCTACCCAGCAGAGCAGTCACCCCACAGCAACCTCTGCACAAGAGCACACAGCCCCGACCACAGGGTCCGGCTGCTGCAGACACAGCCAGGGCTCACGGTGCCACCAGAGACAGGCTGGGTCCTCTCCAAAAACCACCCTGGCCTTGGTCCCTGTGCCCCCCAGGGCCCGTGGCCACCGCTGGCTGTGCCGGACACGGAGTGACAAAAGCCTGATGTGAAAAACTCCCTCTGCTCAGAAGAGTGCCAAACGGGACAGCACATTCAAAGCTGTTCCTCTGTTCTTAGGGCACCAAGACTAAAGGATCAAGTTTGTGGATGCAATGCTAAATGCATTCTGCAGTTTTACTGCATCTCATTCTAGTAAAAAGTAAAATCACAGCCCAAATTCTTAAATGTGTATGTTTTCTCTGTAATTAAGCCACACAACTTTTTTATACTATACAGAGGACACGGCAAGCCACTCATGTTTTGATTTAATGATTCCTTCCCTTCACAAACAGCTATTTAGAAACTCACTTGGGGTTATTTACTTGTCTCAGGGATGGTTATCTCTATCTCTTCTTCATTATCCCTTATGAATATCACCACCTGAAGCTTACAGGGCTCTTTCCTGCAGGGAAACTGAGGCATAAAGGCATCTCCGGCCACCTGGGACCTCAAGGGATGCTCAGCACCTCCTCTCTATGGCAGCTGCACAGGATCTGGAACCAGCATCACTGCCTGCCAGCCTGAAAGTCTTGGCCCTTCCTTCACACAGGTGGCCAAAATCACGGGAAGTCCCTTATCTGCAGCGCCTGCCTGCTTATAAATCATGTATTTCAGAGCTCATATCAGTGCAAAGTGTTTTCCACAGTAAACAGGATGTAACTATTCTAACCCAGGCCGAGCTTTATTTTGGCTGCACACATCCTTCCTCTGAAACACCTTTCTTCAAATGACATCAGATCTTCCAACAAACGGATGGGTAGGAGACATAAGGCATTTCCCTCTCCCGGGTCCAAAGAAGGGATGACATGCTGTGCTGCTGCTACTCGCACCCCACAGCACCAAGAGGACAGCTAACTCCATCACGTTACAGTAAACAGGATACAGCCAAGTCACATCCTTCTGCAGGCACCAGGCAGCCACCACAGCTGGGGAATTGCACTGGATGAATGGAATAGAAGGCCATCCACAAGTGGAAGGGGTTAAATCTCACTCTTTCTTAAATCAAGCTGCCCTATCCTGAAGTGGGAAAAGAACGAATGCTAAGTTTTCTTCCAAAACCAATCTCTTTCTATAATCTGCATTTTAAAACACCCCGTGGGCATTTACTGTATTGCCTCTATTTTTCTTTGACACGCTCTGGGTACTCAGTAACTCACAGAACTGTGGGCTGATTCCAGATCAAGGCCTCCTGCCCACAAGACTGCCCCTCTGTTGCTGCTGAGGAGCCTCTTGGGCAAAGCTGGGACTGCCCCAGCCAGCACCAGCCGAGCACTCTGCCCTGCCAGGACAGGGGAACACACTGCCCCTGCACACTGCAGCTTGTGCTACTGCTGCAAAACTTCACAAGGGATGCAAATGAATTCAAATCAAGGGGCCACAGCTAAGAGGATGCTTACTCAGATTAACCCCTGAGTGCGATTGCAGGAACAAAATGGGACAGAGATAAAAGGTTTCCAGCCACATCAGAGCTCAAGAGTTCAGCTGTCTTCACAGTGTGAGTTCAGTTCTTTATCCCAGGCCTATAAGGAGCATAAAAAGCGATTTCCCAGAATTTCCATTACAGCTCCCCAGCCCTGGGCATGCAGGATGTCCCTTCGGGAAGGAAGTCTGTTGGAAACAGAAGGAGGAAGAGGAGTGGTGAGGCAGCTCTCAGGAAAACCATGAAATGCGCTGATTTCTGCATCCTGTGTTTGTGACCTTAAAAATAGTTCCCAAGCAAAGCTGGAGCTGATCTGTGACTCAGAAGCCGCGGCGCAAGGGAAGCCCAGAGCCCCTGGCCCGCACGAGGCCGTGCTGGCTGTGCAGAGCTCCGGAGCAAGGAGGGAGCCCGGCCCCTCTCTGACTCCGTATCAGAGAGGATTAAAGTGTTGGCTTCCAGCACGCCTGGAGTCCTGGGAAAATGACACAGCCAGCATCGCATAATCCGCTCCAAACTTGTTGATTTGTGGGACTTAGCCATCATCTTCATAGGCTCAAAATTTGGCAGCTGCTCCCACACAACTGACATTTTCAGGCCATTAAAGGCTGTGATAAAAGGGCTCTAGTTTTATCTCTTGCCTTCCTTAACATAAACCATTAGGCTTTTATTAACATTTAGGTATGACTCAGGGAAATTTCTGACTGCAGAGCAAATATTCAGAATAATTAGGATACTGTCTGAAGAGAATAGCAGGACACAGACTTGCACTGAACAGCAGGGACAGGCTAAAAACCAGTGGGGAAATATTGCACAGGAGCATGGACACGGCCAGTGATGCCAAGCCAGCCTGGCTGCACTCTGCTAAGGGAGAGTACAAGCCCTGCTCTGTGTCGGGCAGAGCCCAGAGCAAGCACACAGCCCCAGCATTCCCCCCGAGCTCCCCAGCAGTTTGTGCGCACAATCACTCGTTTATCTGCTGCAGTGTCGCAACCAGACCTGTCAAAACCAGGCTTTTTGGGATGCCTGGAGGAAAATGTCATCCTCAGAAGAGGACTCCACTGTTGAGGCACTTGAGATGTAAGCAGTCTCCAGCTGCTCAAGGGCAGGCATTAGCACAGAGCTCCTCAGACTTCCCATCATATTTTTTTAGGCAACAGGAGGCAAATCAATGTGCACTTGTGGCCAGTCAAGGCACTCAGGCTGAGAATCTCTGGCAAAATGAATCTAGAGAATTTTTTTCTCAAGAATTACCAAGAGTACAGTATCCACTCAGCACAGCAGACATTCTTAAAAAACCAAAAAAAATGTTTAAAGTGAGACCCAGCAGCCACCCAGACCTTGTGACTGCAGGGAGCTATCACTCTTAGAAAACTCATTCTTCCCTCTCTCTCCTCTTGACTCCACACTTTTCTTTCCTGCCAGCTCCCAAATTTCACTCTTGGCAGCCTCCCATGGGACTGTGGCTGAGGCAAGGAAGGGGACAGGGCACAGAGGACTGCTAGAAGGCAGGGGACAGCAAGCACAGGACTGATGGCTGGGGAAGGCACAGCTGGGTCGGGCCAAAGCCCTGCGGCTCAGCAGCAGCAGCAGCCACGCTCACCTCCGCCGCAGCCACAGACCTCAAACCACCAGAGGTGTGAGACTGAGAGCGCTGGAAGAGGCTCTCAGCGTCCCACATCGTCTCAGAGGGCAGAACCCAAGCTCCATCTGCTGCTCTGGCTGTGGCAGCCCCGGGCAGACAGCACGTCCCGCCGCCCAGCTGCCGCCTGCAGAGCCACCTCAGCAGGAGGACACAGGGACGGGGACAGCACCAGGCCCTGCTGGGCTGCAGGCACTGCCACTCTGCTACAGAGGCCAAAGCCTGGCAGCAGCCTGAACTACCACCCGTCCCTCCTGCCATCCAACCATCTGCTCTGCGAGTCCTCAGAGGCTCCAGCCTCAGCTCCAGCAGTGGCACCAAAGTTGGATGCCTGCAGCTGACAGTGTGATTCCCCTCCAAATCTCCTCGGCTCCCTCCTCCAGCCACAGCTGGCCCAGCTCATGTCCATCATCACTCCATCAGCCCCACCCCTGTCATGTTGACCCCAGCTGGAAAAGAAAGCTGCAGGCGATGTGCACAGGTGACCGGCAGACCTGCACAGCCCAGCATGGTCCCCCTTCCTTGCCCCACACAAGCCCAGGGCTGGCACCCACCAGTGCTTCCCCAGCAGGGCACTGAAACAGCAAGCACAACGGCATGGGGAGCTGCTCAAAGTGGAGAAACATGAAAAAGAAGCACTTTCTAAACTAAAATTGCACATCCTTCATGCTGCCAGGAAGACTGGTCAAGCTTATTATGTTAGCCTTCATCCTGCATTAAATACAATACTTCAGATTACAGAATCAAATCCACCAGGAATGAGCAAGCTGGGGGATTAACAAACAGGGTCCAGAGGGGTTGTCACAGTCAGAACAGTACGTGTCTGAGCAGCAAGAGCTCGTTTGTCCTTAAAATTCACCCCTCTTGGAAACTCAGCTCCTCCTCCCACTCCCTGGGGACAAGGGGCTGAGCAGATCAGCATGCCTCATCTCAAGGACACCCACTTCTGCTCAGAAGCCCACGAGACACCTTCCCCATCCAAACTGCTCAGAGCAAGACACCTGGTTTATTTAGGCTGTACTTTCTGAGCTGTGCTCTCCCCGTTACCCCTGCACCACTCAACCTGTGTTTCTCATTTATGTTAAGCTTTGGCCTCAGTAACCAACCTCAGACCACTCAAACTCTCTTCCACAGGGAAGAGTCCCTGATGAACCATGAGTTTGGCTCCTCGATCTTTGGTCGTTACTATTTTATTATTGCTAGACTAACACTTAGCACTTCACATGCTCAAAGTGCTCGGAAGGCATATCTGTGCAAGTCAGGGCTGAAAAAAGCATCCATTAAAGTAACAGCTTCTTACCTAGCACAACTGGTCTTTTGCATGTGTCAGTTCAAATCTACTTCATTTAGCAACAGTTTATAGTAAATGTTTTCCTGTATTTTCCTCATTAGTTCTGCTGAATCCATCAAGCCCCGAGATAACGAGCACAACTCTACCCTTGTTTTTCACATCCTTAGTAAAACCTGCCTCTGAGAAGCAACGCTGTGCTGCAGTGCTGTCCCCCTCTGGGTACCCCCACGCATCACCTGCTCCACAGCCTCAGCACCAGAGTCCAAAACACAAACTGCCACCACTTGGTCGAGCACCCAGCCCACAGGAGAAGCTTGTCACAGAAAGCTTAATAAAACCATTTTTACTCATTAACTGAGCACTCCAAATGCAGAAGCAACCAAGCCACACAGATGTAGTCTACAGGAGACACACCACTTCCCTGGGTCACCAGGGCAGCCTTCCTCCACTCCAACCCCTGTCCTCATTCTGGGGGCAGAAGAAATTCAAGCAAAGAGAATTATCGGTGCAAAGAAAGTGCAAAGGATGAACGTGTGAGCCAGGCTCCTTCAGCCTGTGGCCAGCCCTCACACTCACAGCCTGTCCCCTCCGGCAGACAGCACCTGAACAAAGAAGGCAAGATCATCGTGGGCTTTGCTGCCCACCCTGCTCACCAGCACGCCACATCTGACAAGAGCTCACCTGGACCCAGCTTGATCTGGGCTTTCCCAGGCACGAGTCATCCCACGCCCCTGCAGCCCCGCTCTGTCAGAACGGCAGAGCTGCTCTCCAGATGTTAGCAATAAGTACTGCTCCCTCTGCTCAAAAACATCAATAAACTCTACTGGCCTCTCGAAGTGAGAGATGCCGTAGACAGTCTGCCACCTCCTCCACCTGCTGCAGGCTGCTGCAGCCCAACTTGAAAACAACTGCTCATTTCTTTACCAGCCCCACAGGAATCAAAACAAAAAAAAAAACAACAAAAAAACCCCCCACCAAAATCCACAAGCAAAAACATCCAATCAAACAAAAAAAAGAAACAGCGAAGCAGATCCCTCCTGTTGATCCCCCGTCATCCTGTGGTCCCAGGGATGTGTGCTGGGGACAGTCACACAGAAACACTTGGGACCTCAATTCAAATCCTGACGCTGCCACTCCTCTGACCAGAGACATCCATCAGGGGGCCTGGGCTCCCACCTCCCCACCACAAACCCAGGACAACAGTGCTGCCCAACACAGCAGCTGCACTGTGCCCAGGGCTCACCGAGCCAAAGGGACTCGAGTGCATGGGGTTGTTGAAACACTGCCCAGGGCCAGGGCACTGGGCACAACGCCACCAAGCAACAGCCACCCACACTCCAGCCAAGAATGCCAACCCCACCCGGCCATGCCTGGTACAGAGGGGCAGTCACACCCTGCTGGGATTTACAAGGTGTAGTAAGGTGTTTCTACAGCATCCCTGCGCATCCATACACATCTCATGGTGCCTTATTCACTTCTCCAGGTGCCCCCAGTCCCATTCACTGTAAATGAAACTTGGAAACATCAGAAAAGAGATGGCAAATTTCTCCATTTCCAGCCACCGAGGCCCTGCAGCTGAGCCTGCATCCACTGTGGCTCCTGGGGCGTGGGTCTGCATTCACGTGAGGGAGTCCATCACCTGCCCTGGAAAACCCTCGGCTTTAGCCAAACCACCCTTTTCCTAAACTGTTATTTAGTTACAGGGGATTTGATGAGCTCAATGGATCAAATCTAGTCTGAGCATCCAGGTACCAGGAATTACCGGGTCTGCACAGCCAGCTGTTGGCAGAGCTCTCCAGACACCAGCAGCATGCCTGTGAGCCCCTGTCCGCCGAGGGATGGCAAACACTTGGCCTGCCCAGCCAGCAGCCCTGGGCCCCCAGAGCAGGCAGGCACTGTGCCACCATCAGGAGCCAGTTTCTGTTCCCTAAAGCAGCACAACTTCCCATTTCCAGGCACAGAAACTTTTGCCACTTTGACCGAATTTCCCTTTGCAATCTGGGATCTGTTTGAGCTTGAGATGCAAAGCAGGGATGAGCCCTGGGGCCCCCAGGAAAGCATTCCCACCACCCACCTTCAGCTCGGGGCACCGACCTGCTTGGCACGGAGCACAGGGGCCGCGCCAGCCCTGGCACGGGAGAGCCCCGGGCACTGGCAGCCCACGGGGCTGAGCCTGCCCTCGCAGCAAGGATGGTGCTCGCACAGCTCCTGAGAGCACGCTCACTGCAGCAGCAGGCTGCTCTTCCCCGTGAATGCCCAAGGAAAGCCAACAACAGCTGACCACAGCTCACCAGCACCAGGCGAGGGGCAGAGCAGGCAGACAGGGCTCCGCGCTGGCTCCAAGGCCTGGCAAAGCCCACACTGGGGCTCACCCCTCTGTCAGGGCACCCCGGGTCCCACGGCCCCTCCAGGGGTCCCAGCTGAGCCCTCAGCCCTGGCAGGGCACTGAGGGACGCCCACTCCCCATGTGCAATGCCACGTCCCAGAGCACAACAGGTGATGGTGACAGCCATGGTACAGCTCTACAAACCTGGGCAGTGACACCTTGGGGAGCTGCCAGCAACTCTAAACTGCCTGCACTGCAAAACACAGAAATTAGGCTTCTACAAGAACTCCTGCCTCATTTTTAATGAAGAAATTAAGTGTAAATTCCCAGTTTCCTTTCTGTGGCTAATCCTCTGGATTTATTTGAGTAGATGTAGGGTTAGAGCACATTTAGTTTCATGTTTGGAATTTCTAAATTAGTATAAACCAGCACTTCAAAGTAACTCAGCTCCTATAAAACTCAATCCCATGGAGATGCCACAGTAGATTTGGACAGTAAGTAGATGCTTTGTCATATTCCCACGTGTATATGAGATTTTTTTCTTTGGGAACATTTTCTGACTGGTTTTAAACCACATTTCCATGCCCAGGCACATATATATACAGAGATTGTTTATATAGTCTACCCAAGGAGTTCATTTTGTTTAACAACCCATTATAGTACAGCTCACTGGTGAGTATCTCATCATTACACCCCCAAACACAGTGTTCAGTGACCATGCAGGATCTGACACAAAGCCACAAGAGCCAGAAACTTGAGAATTAATGCTGAAACATTTCATTATCCCATGCCACTATGCCTATGGTTTTCAGCAGAGGAAATAAACTGGATTTTCAGCCTTTTTTGAGTTGCAGGCCCCAAAATATTTCCCAAGAGAGATGTAGCTCCCTGGCCAGCAAATCTAGGCCTAATGAATATATCTGCTTTCTGTACCTCTCCAGGAGATTTTAGGAGACCGTGGGGCTCATGCAGAACCCACAGAAGACACTGAGTTTGGTGCAGCTGTGAGCATGGGATGGGGTTTCCAGTGCAGCTTTTCCTCAAATGAGCTGGTTCATCACAGCAAAATGCGCACACAAAGGTGCCTGAGCGTATCCCCAGCCAAGATACCCACTGAGAGATGGAGCAGGGGCAAGAGGACCCTGTGGGGGCTCTGCTGCCCTGGGACGTGGCTGGGATGCAGTGTGACCAGAGGAGCAGCCAGGCAGACCTGGGGGATGCTCCCGGGATGTCCCACTGCTCTGGAGCCAGCCACAAGCTGGGGATGGGCTCTTGCCTGCTTTGCTTGCTTATGAAACGTCTGTGTGGGATGTCTTGAGCGCCCCACAGCTGTGTCACACTCCAGCCGTGTTGCGCAGCCAGCATAGCCTTCAAACCCACTGGGCCATGATCCTCCCGGGGTAGAACAGCTCAAACAGGAGCTATAAACCCACGCAGTGTCCCAAGAATTTGATAAGCTCTGTCAGCACACTGCTGTAAATGCTGTTAAGGCAGTTTGCTCCAGAGCTCCTACTCCTCTTCCCTTCTGGGGGCTCGAGTCCAAATTCCACACGGGCTTTGAGTGGGCAAAACACCACAGTGATTCCATGCAAGTATTCCAATTTAGCTGCATTTGACACAAAATTCATTATAAAAACTATTTCTGTTGAGGGGAAGCAATCCTGGAGCTCACCCACTCACTGTCGGTGCAAGAAGCCAACCAACCTAAATCCTTCCCTCACACATCCTCCTTCTCCTGCGCTGCCACTGTGAATTCATCTCCTCAGTTAGTGACTTTTCAGCAACCCTCATTGAGAAGAACCAACAGCCCCCACTCCTGACCTAGACCATCCTCCTCTGCACATTTTCTCCTCGTCTGACACAAAGCTGTTAAGCATGTGCTTAATTGCAAGTAAGCATTTGCACGGAAGACAGGGGCTGTTCCCAGGCCAAGCTGGCGGCTCCCCGTCCCCAGCCTGGGGCACGCAGGGCAGCAGGGCAGCTGGCAGGCCCACCTGCCCCACGCACCCTGCCAGCCCTCCGTGTGGCCAATCCCACGTGGCCAAAACGGGAGCCAAGCAAGCGGCTGCCGCCACGTCCACCTGCACAGGGACAAAGGCCCTCGTTGTGTGGCGGCCCCGCCGAGCCTCCAGCACAGCCGTGCCCCGCTGCAGGCCGCAAGGAGCAGACTGCCGCGGCACCGGCGGGCACGGCGAGTGCCCACTCCCAAACCCCGCACGCTGGGCGAGCTGCAGCTCCCTGGCTGAGCCAAAGCAAGCGCTGCTGGAGAGGAGCATTCAATTAGACTGGAGAGCACACACGGGGTCAATGATTTTCCTTTCACACTGCATTACACCTAACAGCCCATGGTCCAGACTTCTAACAACTGACTACTTCAGCTGAACACACGCTTGGAATGAATCAGGCCAATATCAGGGCTTTTTCCTTCCAAAAGGAGATTTAGATCCAAGCATTTGGTCCTCAGGAAGCGCTAACGAGTCACATTTAGTAATACCGGAGCCCCTATCAGTGATGCACAGGGATGCAATGGGAAAACTGGAAACCCACTAACAGATACTGATCTGCTCTGCCAGACCAGCTGCTGCTTTAATACATTTTCCTGCTGCCTTTCCATGTCTGGGACACAAAACGCATTGGTGGAAACTGATGTTAGGTTTTTACAGCACAAAGAAACACCCTATTACAACTCTTCTCTTGACACTGCCGCTCTGGGACTTGAAAATAAAAACAGCCGGTTGTTAACTTGTTGGCAATTCTAACAATTAAGGAAAAGGCAAGGAAAAAAAAAATAAAATAAAGGCTCTCCTGACTAGCAGGATGGCTTCCCAGCAGGCTTGATCAGCGGTTTTAGAGGAATACGCTTCAAATAAATGGGAAGTGTAGAAATATTAAGCATGAACGAATATTAACGTTATGCTTCATTTATATCCTGCTGTACTTGACATCAAAGGATCTCAAAGC